>NC_081413.1:102679380-103001166 GCF_030272615.1 Cryptomeria japonica | reverse complement strand
CGACAGATAGATAAGATTAGTTCTATATCTAGATTGTATTGAACAAATAGGAATCTGCTTTAGCATTTTAGATGTGAAGTTGCAGGTATATTTTATTACTGTTATTTTGTGAAAGTGACAGAAAATCTCTTAACTGAGTGGACTTAACAGTCTTATTTGTAAAACCCTCTAGCAAGGTGACATTTTGATTGAGTGTTTGAAATCCTTTAACAAGGTCACTTCTAACAAGGTGAAGATCCTAACAGGTCTGAGGGAAATCCCTTAACCGGGTCACATCTAGCAATGTGTTTGTAATCTTTAACAGGATTTGCTTTTAACCGAGCATACTCTAGAAGAGTATATTTCTTAGTGGGTCTGAAATCCTACAGTGGTTTTTCCCTATTTGGGTTTCCACGTTAAATCTGGTGTTATGAGGTTTATGATGTTTATATGCTTTTGAGTTTGCATGTTTAACAGTTTTGGTTATATTACTGAAGTATATGTTACCGAGGTTGAATCTGATGTTTTTATGGATGATTAAGTTTGTATGATTCACCCCCCCCTCTCATCTTGATTGGCTATTGGATCTGTACTTATATTAAATATTAGAACTATCAATATAAACGAATTTGCATGCCTATATTGAATGTTTAAAAGAAATCAGTTCTCAAAAATAAACAAAAATAAACTTATGTGTTTGAAATATATATATATATATATATATATACTCCAAAATATATATACATAATTATATATATATATATGTTTGCACCTTATAAATAAAAAATAAAAACATTATTTAAAAATATCTTTTTAAAAAAATAATAATAAAAATATTAATAAAAAAAAATAGATGTTATTCGACGCATGCCGAACCACTGTGCAATGCATAGTGATTGGTGGGGCCGAACACTATGGAATGCACAGTGGCTCAGCCTTGGCTGGCGCCACTGTGGGCGTCCATAGTGGATGGCCCGTGGGCCGCCACTGTGGGCAACCACAGTGGTCGCTGCCACTGTGAATCCCACAGTGAGTGGCGCCAATGGAAACACCGCCTGCTGTTGCTCTAAAAACCTCTGCCTACCCTCCACAGCACTGCCCCTCCCTCTTTGAACCCTCCACCATTGCCATGGCTGCTACTCCTCTTCGGCCCTGGACGAAAATGATAAACCCTAACCCAGTTCGGGTTAGGGTATATTTGAAATAGAACAAAAAAAAATATAAGGGGCTAAGATTATCACAAAATTAGGTTATCACGATTTTATAATATTGTTTTCTTATTAGGGTTCATGGGTAACTTATAATAATGTTAGTTTAAAGGAAATATATATATATGGTTAAGAATATAAATGTAAAGGACAAAATTGTAGCATTAATTGTGTTATTAGGTGTTTAATTTTTGTATATGTTTTAAATAAACATACGGACATATTTAAAAATGTGATTTTTAAATTTATATTGTTATGGAGTTTAATCTTTAGGATTAATTTATCTTCTAGTCGAATTAGTTTAACTACATTTTAATTAAATGATAAAATAAAATATAGCGGCAATAATAGTCTAAGTGCTAGACTTAATTTAATTAGTCCCTAAAAACTATTATTGATTATTGGAGATTAATATTATCCTTGTCATTCAATTTAGATTTTTGGATTTAATTTAATCTATTGGTCAAAAAAAATTGAGGAGACATTAAATAATTATTTCAGTATTCAGCATTTTATTTAAATATTATTTTGCTTACTTGAGTTAGTGGTTAGCATTAACTCAAAACATAGTTAAGACAAAACATGTTATAGCATTTTTATTTGCCAAACTTAAATGTCTTAAGTGCGATTTAAAAAAAATTTATCTCGTCCTTGCCCTAAATTTTTGGGCATGACAGAAGATTATGTTGATGACACCCTGGTAAAGACTATGAAGAGATCTACACATATTCAAGAGCTAGGCCTCATACTAGACAGGATGGAAAGATTCGAGCTTTGGTTAAATCCTAAAAAGTGTGCATTTGGAGTAACATCAGGAAAATTGCGTGGTTACATAATTTCAAAAAAAGGAATTGAGGTTGACCCTGAAAAGGTCCAAGCTATAATGGAAATGCCTCCACCCAAGAAGATCAGTCAAATGAGAAGTTTACAAGGCCGTCTTCAGTCAATAAGGTATTTCATATCTCAGCTAGCCGACAAAGCTCAACCCTTCACAAAGGTATTAAGGAAAGGGATTCAATACAACTGGGATAAAGATTGTGAACGACATTTACAACAAATCAAAGAATATATTTCTAATCCACCCATATTAATGCCACCTATTCAAGGTAAGCCACTGATCCTGTACATATTAGCTACAGATACTTTACTGGGGGCACTCTTGGCACAACAGGATGACAATAAAAAGGAACGAGCTATCTATTACATCAGTAGAACATTGGTGTCATATGAAATGAACTACACTATAATAGAGAAAGCATGCTTAGTATTGGTCTTTGCATCACAAAAATTAAGGCACTATATGTTAGCACACTCCATTAAACTAATAGCCAAGATTGATCCGCTCAAATATCTTCTCAGTAAAGCAATGCTTACAAGAAGACTGGCTAAATGGGTCATGATTCTTACTGAATTTGATATCGAATATGTGGAATGTACAACCATCAAAGGACAGGTTATTGCAGACCAACTTGCTGATGCTCCACTTGAAGACAGTCAACCTCTGCATATAGAATTCCCAGATGAATCAATCATGCACCTTACTGAACAATCATGGAAGATGTTCTTTGATGGGTCTTTCACTCAGCATGGTTTTGGTGCTAGAATAATTTTTATTACTCCTCAGAAATACCCAATTCTGAAATCTTACAAGATTCTCTTCCCTTGCACAAACAACATTGCAGAATATGAAGCTTTGGTAAACGGGATCAAGCTAGCCATCGAGTGGAAGATTGTTGAATTACACATCTATGGAGATTCTCAACTCATTATCAACTAAATCAATGATCTATATCAGACAAGAGATGAGAAACTGATACCTTATAAGAGAATATTGGATGATCTCAAGAAATACTTTACCTCTGTATCATTTCAGCAGATCCCCAGAACAACAAATAGAGTAGCGGATGCAATGGCCACTTTGGCATCTATACCACAGCTATAGGAGTCTAATTTTCGCTTTGAATTCCTGGTGGAAGAGTTATATTACCTTGCCTATGATTCTCCCAAGTCTCAGATGGTATGTTCTATTGTTGGACATGACTCATCTCGTTATAGCCATATTTGTTCTTACCTGTGCGACCAAATTGTCCCTGCTAATCTTTCCCAAAATGAAAAAAGGAACTTAATCCGCCATGCATCATGGTATGTCATCATTTCTAATGACCTATTCAGAAGCAGTTTAGATAATACTTTTCTTAGATGTCTATAAACTGAGGAGTCCCAACGCGCATTATCTGAGGTTCATGAAGGTGTTTGTGGATCCCATTCGAACAGTCTAACTTTAGCATGAAAACTACAAGGGCTGGCTACTACTGGCTAGACATGGAGAAAGAAGCTATAAAATTTGCTAAAACCTGTGAAAAGTGTCAGTTGCATGGGCACCTTATACACACTCTAGCAAGGGATCTCATACCCTTTGTGACACAAGGGCCCTTTCAATAGTGGGCATTTGATCTAATTGGCCAAATATATCCTGCATCATCTAATGGACACAAATTTATTATCACTACCACTGAGTACTTCACTAAGTGGGTAGAAGTGGTTCCGCTCATCAAGGCAACCGACAAACAGGTGGCTCTGTTTATTCTTAATTGTATCATTTGCAGGTATGGTATACCTTCATCCATTATAACTGATAATGGAGGACAATTCAAGAACAAAGATCTAGACAAACTCTATGAGAAGTTTAAAATCAAACAACACTGGTACTCAGTATATTACCCTCAAGGTAATGGACAAGAAGAGGCATCTAATAAAAACCTACTAACTATATTGCACATAACAGTGAACAAATCCGGGAAGGATTGGCATTAACAGCTCAATCCTACACTGTGGGCTTATAGAACAAGTATCAGAACACCTACTGGGGCTACACATTTTTCTCTGGTGTGTGGGTCCAAAGCAGTATTACCTATTGAAGTAGAAATACCATTGTAGATACCTAAAAATGTCTCATTGATCATGTACTAATTATTCCTCTAATTGATTAAATAATCTTTATTATTTAATTAAGTCAATTAAACTTAATCGTCTATTTCTTCTAATTTCATATTTCCTCATCATCTTATTAATTATTCTATTTTCCTATTCTATCATCATTTAATCATTTTAATCATTTCCTGAATATTAATTAAATATTTATTATTTAATTAATTCTGATTAATTCCCCAATTTAAATAATCTTTATTATTTAAATAAATTGCTAATTATTCAATTTCTATCTCCAATCATCTAATCATCCAACCCTCTTCTAAATATTAATTAAATATTTATTATTTAATTAATTGTAATTTAATCCTTTAAATTAAATAATCTTTATTATTTAATTAAATTCCATTTCTAAATAATTAAATAGTTTCTTTAAATTATTTAATTAGCTAATTAATTCTTCCATTTCCAAATCCCCAAATTCTAATTTCATTTAATTTCATATTCTTCTAATTTCTTCCAAATTCAAATTACATGTGCATGATTTCAAAAACCAAATTGAAAATCAAAGTCAAGTTCTAAATATATTCAAATGCTAAATTGAATTAATAAATTCAATTATTTGAATAATATCTCATGCAAAGATTAAATTAATAATCTAAATCTAAATGCAAGCACATGCTAAATTAATTAATTCAATCATTTGTCTCTTCAACTTCTATTTCCATCTTTCAATTAGTTTTTTCTAAATTAAGCTCTCTGTGTCATCTTCTTTATTTCCACCAATCATCCTTTTTCTTCCTTCAATTAACTCTTTCATCAATCAATTGACTCAATTAATCTATTCAATCTATTGAGTTTCACTCCCACAATCAATAGTTCAACTATCAACTTGCATTTGAGCTCACCTGAGTTCACACCTCTTGATCAATCTGTTCCACCTTTCAATCAATCTTCTCCAATTTTCTATAAATTGAGCATCCAATCTCCATTTTCAACAATCATGAACTTTGAATCTTTGTGTCACTTGCAGGTTACCAGTGCAATATTTGAGAGCCATCATACCACGCAGAGGAGAAGAGCAATGGAAGCAATATGCAGTCATGGAATAGGGAGTTTTTATAGATTGAAATTATAATTCCTATTTTGCTTGATTGTATCATATCATTGTCTGGTTTGTTAGATTTGTTGATTAGATAGGGATTTGTGATTTCCCTTATGCTTCTAATTGATAACTTTGTTTATTTGAAGATGAATTCTAGCATGCATTACAACCATCTCTAAGAGTTTCTTTGCAAGGTCTTGTTACTAATGAAGACTATAAAATATCTAGATTGCAAGAGCTCGAATTGCTGGATGAGTGTTAGCAAGTGGCATTTGATCATCTCAAAGTGTATCAAAAGAGAATGTCTAGAGGATATAACAAGAAGGTTCGACATCAAGAATTTCAAGTTGGTGACCTAGTCCTGAGAGAAAATCCTAAAAATCAACAATTTCGAGACAACAAAGGGAAGTTTGAACCCAATTGGCTGGGTCCCTATATCGTTACTACAGCTTTTGGCTCTAGTGCCTATCAACTCTAAACATTGGAAGGAGAATAGCTCCGCGAACCGATCAACACCATCCATCTGAAAAAATTCTTCACTTAAATTTTCTCTGCTCCAGCAACTTATGTAGCTAAAATGTCCTGAAGAAATCCAGAAAATCAGAAAAGTCCTGAAAAAATCCTACAAATCAGAAAAAGTCCTGAAGAAATCATAAAAATCAGAAAAAGTCTTGAAGAAATTTTTTAAAAAAAGAAAAAAAAGAAGAAAAGAAAAACAGAAAAAAAAAAAAAAGGAAAAAGAGAGAAAATACTCTAGTGAAAACCTGGTAAATAGGCACCTTGGTAAAAAAATATATGCATCTCTACCAAGTAGGTGAAAACCTAGGAAACAAGCACCTCTTGTACTCAAGCGCTCCATCTATCAATGCAACGTTGGCATTCCCGCTTTCATGCATATCTGCTTTCGCTTGTACATATCCTTTTGTCACTTCCGTGACATCTTGGTTCATTGGAACCCTCATGGCTTGAAACTGATCAATGTCCTAGTCTTAGGGTAATCAACCGAGCACATTACATGTCCTAAGCAGTATCAACCAATTCAAACTTACGTCAGTGAAACTTGGTTGTCCACTCTGAGTCAGTTACCTATCTCCTGACTACTGAAGAGTTTTATCACTGAGTTAACAAGTAAAACATAACGGAAAACAATCACTAAATAGTTTGAGATATGAATGAAAATTTTATTGTGTGTTGTCTTTTATATTGGTTTTTGATTATTATCCCTCTAAGTTACTCGAGGAAGTCTATCTTGACTAAGAGGAGCAAGGATTGGGGGCATAATATTTTTCTTTGTTTTTTGCTTGTAGGAATGATCTCAATGATCTAGAAACATCTAAATTAGCTAGGTGTCTATGATAAGAGCCTTCACATCAAGGTGAAATTGCCTCACATACCTCGACTCCGCTTATTCGAATGCTATAGGGAGGCTCCCATCATTTCTTTATCTATTTTGAGGGAATTTCTTTTTTGTGCAATCCAGGTCCCTACAAAATCTATCCAAGGATATGAACAAAAAAAGGGATCATTGTGGACAAGATAATTAATATTGCACATGGAAAGAAAGAAACTTTAATCTACTCGCTATAATTGTAAAACGTTCAATGATGACAATTAAGCTTTTCAAAATCTAGTGACTAGGTTTAGGTTGCATTTTACATATCATTTTGCATTTCATCCTGCATTTTGTGAATTTAGAGTGATTTTGGTGTGGTAACAATGATCTCTTTATCTTTTAAATGAGAGTTGGAAGCATCATCATTTCTCAGTTAAGTGGTTTCTTTTCATCATTTCTCCGATCGAGTACTTGTGTTTTGAGATTGTAGTTGCATACATGAGCATCTTATATAGATTCATACATTCATTATCACTTATTTGCATTCATCTTATTTCACAGAAAATGAAACATTTGCATTACTCATTGCTCATTCACATTCATTTATTTGCATATGAAAATAAAGAAAAATAAGACATCCATATTCATTTGCATTCATACATTCATGCTGAAAAAAAATGCATACATATAGATTAAAGCATATAAAGACATCTCATAAATGAATCAACACAAGTACGATGAAGTCCAATCGGATCTCGTATATATATATATATATATATATATATATATATATATATATATATATATATATATATATATATATATATATATATATATATATATATATATCATGTTAAGTCTAAGGTACAAAATGATGCTGAATGACATATACAAACTCCCATCGGAGCAAGAATCGTATAGGCTACAAAAATGGGTGTGTCTACAAAAAATATCCAAGCTGCAACAAGAAATAATCTAACTAGCACCCTCTCCCTCATCGCCTGGTGGAGGAGGAGGAGCCTGATGCTCAAAATCCTGTCGAGGTGCCTGAGCTCCCTCTGACCGTGTCATATACTATGAGTAGGGTATCACCTGCTGAGCAACGGGAACTGCGACACTATATGCGGCCACGTAATAAGCTGCCCTACTACTCTAGTGGAGGACCTCCTATCGTAGGGGCTCTATCTCTTCTCTCATCTCTACTCTTAGTGTTGTGATCTGGCAATCATGCTCGGTCCTCACCTCGCCAAGCTAGCGATCCCAATTTGGCCTCACCTCAGCCAGCTGCCGGTCCCACTCCGCTAGCTGAGTCTGAGCCACTATCAACTGTGACTGCAGCTCTGCAAGATGTGCCCTCATTGCCCATCCAACATCTGTCCCCTGCTCTCTCGCAGGCTCCTCACCTCCACTTCCACCTCCACCTCCACCTCCACCTCCACCCTGCTCATCTCTCCGCTGTCGGACCTGTCTCAAAGTTTCTCACTCCTCTTGAGTCCCACCCAATCTGACTCCTACTCCTCCTAGGGATCCACCCTCACCCTGTTGCTATCTACCCTCAGCTGGCACCCTGCTGCTGCTAGCACCAGGATCACCACCTATCCACCTCAGAGCCTTGACTCTTTATCCCTACCTGTGGCCTTGTCCCTGTACCTATGTTGGTGTGAGGGCATCATCCTCAACATCCTCAATACGAGGAGCCTGCTCATCCAGATCTATGAACCGAGGGAACGGATGTTGCTAAAAATAATCTCTATACTGGGGCAATACCCCCGCATCTGCTACATCATGCATGTAATCCCACCTCAAGCGGTGTAAACCAGTCAGCTCCTGCATCACCAAAGCATAAGACAACCACGGAGACCATCCATGTCTCTCCTCATCTGCATACCGCGCATAAGTTGTGTACTCCTGCAAGATCCCTTGAGGCTGGCCATACTGCCTCATCACTCGAGAAATGACAAACCGCTCCATAATAGTTTGGGATCTCCTGATCAGTGGGCGTGTAATAAAAAGGTCCTACGAACCATCCGCTAGTCATCCCATGGCTCCAACCCTCTGTACGGTCTCCATACAATGACTATCAGGTCATCAAGTTGTCGTCTTCAAAAATCTGTCTTGCCCAGATGTGGCTGTGTAATATATTTGTCATACCTATATATGATTGGATACTCGAGCTATCTACTGTCATCTACTATGGGCCGATAAATAGGAAGGTGCTCCCAAGCCCACACCTGCAAAATATATACACCAGCGGCCATGCTCTGCCCATCTCTGTACATGATCTCATGCATCTCTCGATACATGTGGGCCAATAAACATGAACCCCAACCAAGTCTCTGAGGGGTCTTTATCAACCTCTCTAGCATCTGACCCCATCCGTACTGGAAGCCCTGCTACCCTCTATCTGGCATCAGAAAACAACCTATAAACCCTGCTAGAACGCATGCCAGAGGATACTCATCATTATACTTGCTCATAATTATGTCCCAACTCATGGAACGAGTCAAAATATCAGGATCACTGAAGACATGCCTCACTGCCTGTAATCCTGGAAGGTGCCCTGAATCATAATCCACCTTATCCCCAGCAAAAGGGATATAGAGGATCCTATATACATCCTCAGGAGTTATAGTCAACTCCCCCACCGACAGATGAAACGTGTTATGCTCCGAATGAAAATTCTCTACCAATGTCGTGAGCATTCTGTGATTCACACGGATATCAGGTAATCTCAATAGATGAGTCAAGCCACACAAGTCAATATGAGCCTGCTCAACCTTAGATAAATGTTGCACTAATTCCATAGCAGGAGGATAAATACATCTGAATAGCACAGGAGGTAATCGAACTTGCAAAAAACCCAACAACGAAGCATCAAAAAACATTCCAAATGAGCCTACAAGAGAAGCAAAACATCACGCAAATCCAACTAAGTCAAATACAAAATCAAAATTTCATGTTTACACCTTCAAAAATGCTCACTATCTCTTGAATGACAAAACACAGATAAGCAGCATCTCGTACGAGCCAGGATTAGCTCTTGCACGACAAACTTTTAGACCTTGCACGACAAAATGGTCTTTTTATAGACCTGTCGTATGACACGAGGGTGCATCCCGAACGACAAATCTAATGAGTTTAAATGATGAAAGAAATTTTGCAAGTTACTTGTATGAGACAGGATCCTGTCTCGCATGATAAACCATGACGCCCGACCCCAAACATGTGAAAAACTTGCAAAATGAACAAAAAAATTCAAAATTGAAAACATAAACAGGCCTAAGATCGATCACTTACCGTTGGCTCATAGTTTCAGGGTCCATTATGTCTCCTCTAGCACTTGAATCGATGCTGACGAGTAGGGACCACCATTTTCTTCGCAGAAGGATTTTTGAATTTTCAAACTTGGAGGGTTAAAGTGAATTGAAAATGACACTTTTGTCCCATATATAGCCAAAAACCTAATTTTTCAACTTGCTCCGATAGACACAAAAATTGTACCCTTAGCTAATTGGACCATTCTGATTCCATTTTCGGGATCAAAATTGAAATTCGAGATCATTTTGCTAGTCAATTTTACAGTTTGGACCACTTAGCGCTATTTTCATCAAAAGCTCATTTTCTCTTCTAATTGCGCTCAATTTCTCATAAATCAACGCTGAATCTCAATTTAATTTCTACAAATCAACTTCGAACTCAATTTCTCGTTAAATTTTCAAAAATTCCTCTGAATCAATTTGTGCTCACAACAACTTATCATCGCTCAAAATTGCCTATCATTATGTACCCTCGCTATTTTTCGATTTTGCTCCTGAGTGGGCATACTCGTGACCTCATGACCTCACATTCTTCAATGTCGAGAAAATTTTCAAATCTTCATCGAAAGTCGAGCAAAAAATCTTTTTCAAACTAAAGAAAATCAATCAAATAAGACCTCATCGCTAGGGGTATCTCAACTTCATCGCTTTATATCAAGTTGAGATTTCTCAACCATCTGAATTGAATCAATCGCTAGGGGCATATCATTTTCATCGCTTCATATCAAGCTGATATTTGTCTTCATCTGAATCAATCTCTTAACGTTAATCAGTTTCATCACTTTTCATCAAACTGATTATTTGTTTAAACTCAATCAAGGGTTTACAAAGTTTCTTTGATCACACTCAATCTAAGCAGGTGTTTAGTATTCTTCACTTTGGATCAAGCTGGATAGTTTATCTTCGCTCATCGTATATTGATCAATCAAGTTCAAGATCGATTTTTATCATCACTCACTATATCTAAGTTCAATCAAGTTCTAGATCAGTAAGATCCGCTTCTTGATTAATCAAGTTCAAGTTTGATATCTTTTGTTTTCTATCATTCCTAAGTTCAATCAAGTTTGAGATTAGTATCGCTTTAATCAAACTTCATTCAACTTTGTCACATCGAATCAGGCTAAACACCTTGCTTTTCATCTAGTTCGTGATCAATCAAGTTCAAAACTGGTATCTCCTAGACATCAAATTTTCTTTGAACCAACGAGATGCTCGCACATTAATTCAAAGAGGGGCAAATGTAATACCCTAAAAATGGTCATCTAAACCATGAGCCCCTAATCTCGACAACGTCACCAAGGTCCTAACCAAAGGTAATTAAATAAATCTTGAGCACACAATTAAATCTAAAATCATCAAATGTCACATGGCAAAATTAATCAATCAATATTAATTAAATATTTATTTAATTAATTAAATCATTCCAAGAAAATCATTTAAAACAATTATCCTATTTATTTTAATTAAATATCTTTTGCATATTTAACTAAATAAATCAATTTGCCATAAATATTCAAAAAAGGAAACAAATCAAGAAAGAGGAATTGGAAATTATGAGCACAAATCTTCAAAAAAGGAAATAAATCAAAAAAGGAATTAATTGCCAAAAAAGAATTAAAATTTGAGAAAAGAAATCAATTGGAGATAATCTTGAAAAAACAAATTAAAAATTGATAAATAATCTCAAAAAATCAATTAAAATAATTAAATATTAAAATTGAATGAAATAGAGAATAAATCAGTTTTTCTTGATTTAATCTTAATTTTAGTTCAATTTCCTTTAAAACTGAGAAAAGCATCCAATCACATCAATTCACCTGGATTGTGCTTCCTCTTGGAAAATCTTGACCGCTCATCATCATTTGATCTCAGCCTTTGGTTTCTTTTTGAATTTTCTATAAATTCAGGCTCTCATCTCTCATTCAAAGATCCTAGAGAATATATTCTTATTATGCTGATTTTGCTCTAGGTTCATTAAGAATATTGCATACATATTTAGATCATTTATCTCATTTATTGCTTAAATCTTGTTAGATTAATATTGCATCCATCTAGCATTAATATCATGGTCATATAGATTAAAATCCTTCATCTTGGTGTTGTCTAGTCACTGGATTGCTTATACAAATCTGAGAGCAATCTTATACTCGCATCTTTTAGAAGGCAATGGGTCGATTTGTTATGGTTTTCATATTCATGTTTATATCTGTCTAACCATGCATGTAATGACTTGATTGAAGTGTTGTGTATTACAGATACAGGTCCACTTTTCACACACACAGTTGATACTGAATAGTGAAATTTGGCATTGCATGTTTTACTTTCAATTTGGAATTATTGTCAAAGGGGAAGAAGAACTATGTGATTTGTATGATTGACAAAGAGAAGGAAGACAAGTTGAAGACAAGGTGAATACTTGGTAATGTAAACCAAGATTCCTATTCACAATCACAACAATCAATTGTATTGATATTTGTATTGCCATCAATACCAAAGGGGGAGATTGTTGGCATTTGCATGAAGATTGCACTAATGATATGTTATGTTGTCATTGATGTCAATTAACCGGTAATGATATTATTGTAATGATGTTTTGTAACTGGTAAGATGAATTTGTGGAGTAAAGTGGTATTGATATGTATTGGAGAGTTGAACTGGTAAACCCTACTTGTTGATTTGATAAACCCTAACCGATTAAGTTTGGTGAAATGGTTATATTGGTTTATGATCTGATGATGAGCAGTAATGATTATGCCACGTATGATTATTGTATGAAGAGAGTTTCAAAGTAATTTTGGTACATTGATGAAATAGTTTTTGTGTAGGGAATGAGCAAGTATATTGCATGTAATACAAAGTGTGTGATGAGTTACTGAGTTTGATGAAGCAGTGATCAAGGAGTGGTCAAGGTTTTCTTGATTGATGTGCAGAGATTGCTATGTAATCCAACTATCATACTTGAACTGACTTGTTTGTAATCTCTATGAGAGAATTAGGATTTTGTTGTGTTACCGACCTAATTGATTTGTTTATAAGTTTGATGAGTTGTTTAGTTTTAGAGTTGGCAAATTTTTAGTTGAGTGTGTGGTTTCCGAACCGGATGATGTATCTGTAGTTTGAGTAAAGGCAAATTAGGAGCATGAAAAGGATCTTAACAAGAAAGTATAGTGCTATTCAAATAGATCAGCAAACTCTTGTTGTTTTCTAACAATTATAGAAGATTGAAATCCCCTAACTAGGTAAGATCTAACAAGCTTGGTGCTATTGAAATCCTCTAACCAGGTGATCCATTATCTTGGATTTCAAATCCTCTACCGAGGTTACTCCTTATAGGGTATTGCTTCTAACAAGGCATTATAGTCAATCCCTTAACTAGGTGGTCCCTAATAGGATCTGTTCTTAATGGGACTTTTGTAAAGCTTTGACAGGCTATGATCCTAACAAGGAGAACTTGAGAAGAGTTCAAATAGTTATCTTGTGAGTCTCATCTCACCATGATTTTTCCCATTGGGGTTTCCAAGTCAAAAATATTGTGTCAAGTGGTGAATTTTTTTGTGGTTATGTTCTTATGGTTGATTTTCTTAACTACTTAATCCACTTTGATAAGTCATGATAACCGGAAGCAATGTGAAATGAAGTTTTACTTATGTCAGTTAAAGCATTTGGATGTTTATGAATTTGAAGTTGTTTACTATTAGTTTGTTGTAATAGTAAACCGATTTATCTTGAGGGTTTTTATCTTGACAGTGATATTGCATTGATAGTTCTAAGTTTACTTTGAGAGATTGATTTTGAGATTGGTGAAGTTAGTATCAGTTTTTCTATCTACTAATTCAACCCCCCCCCTCTCAGTAGTTGACCAGATTCTTATTCTTTCATCATACAATCAGGTGCAACTTTTTAGAGAGCCATGGATATGGCTTTCAAGGGAGTATTAGAAGAATTTTTACTAGTATATCTTGATGATATTATTGTATACTCCAAGAATGTGGCATACTACTTTGCTCATCTTGAGCAAGTTTTCAAAAAGTGTCAGGAATATGGTGTATCCTTGAACCCCGACAAGTGTGTATTTGCTACTGATCAGGGTAAACTACTTGGACACACTGTATCCAAAAATGGTATGGCCATAGACCTAGAGAGAGTGGAAGCCATTGTGTCTCTTCCACTTCCAGATCATAAGAAGTGGCTTCAGAGATTTCTGGGTAGAATCAACTTTGTTAGAAGGTTTATCCCAAACCTTGCAGCCTTACTCAAGCCTCTCACAACTATGGTAAAGAAGGATTTTCCCATCAAATGGAATAAGGAGGGATTTTATTAGGTCAAACAAGCCATTGCTCAAGCTCCTACCCTAGTAAATTCAAACTATGTGAAGGATTTCATCCTTTACACCTTGGGAGGAGAATCAAGTATATCTACAATCCTAACACGGTTAAATCAGGATGATTTGGAGCAGCCCATAGCTTTTTTCAGTGAAGGCCTAAAGGACTATGGACTCAAGTACAACTATGTGAAAAAACAAGTTATTATAGTTGTGAGAGCACTAACAAAGTTCAGACACATGCTCTCAAACAACTAGATTCAACTCCTAGTACCACATGCCAGCATTAAGGATTTCCTTCTCAACAAGAGTATGGGTGAGAAGAGAGTTGATGGATCACTAAGGTCATGGATTATGAACTTGACATCAAAATTACCAGGTTAGTGAGGGGAAGAGGACTCTATGAGCAACTCAATTTGTCTTTTGGGAAAGAGTGAGATACCTCCCTCTTTCTACAGGAAGAAGAACAAGTTGATACCCAGGGAGATGCATAAACCAGTTGGTTGTAAGTTATTATTTAAAATAATGATTATGTGTTGTCATTGATGTCAACACTATGCTTTGGTTGGATATGGTTTTGTCCCGGTTGGTTATTTCTATCCCGATTGGACTTGTTCCAGTTGGACCTGATTATCGGAGATTTTGATCCGGTATGATTAGATTGGTTGTTTTAGTTTTGGATTGTTATTTAGGATGGTTATATGCTTGTCACATTTAGTTGGTTCATGATTTGGTGCTTCGGAAGCTATCGCTTATGTTTTGGATTACCGGTTGATATTTCTTAGTATTGGTTGGCTTTACCGATTGGTGATATTTGATGATTTAGTTAAGTGATTTTGGTCCAACTTATAGAAATGGTTCCTAATCTATTGAAGGTGTTCTTGATCATGTCCTAAATTTCTTGGTGGCTTCACACTGGCTGGCATGGTGATTTGGTGATCCTATTTGGATCTAGTTGGTTATTCTGTGTTATTTTCACTGAGAGTTTCTACCGATTGGTGAAACATGTTGATATAGGTCTTAGCGGAATTTCCGGCGGATAATAATTGTTTTGAAATTTGAATTAGGTCCATGCTATGTAATGTAAATCATAATATTGGTCTGGTCATATCATGTAATGAAATTTTTGTAATCATGGTTTATGGGTTTAGGGTTTAGCCGACCTTGTTATCAAGGTTGATGATCTGTATTTATAGGCGACTTATTCATGTAATTTATATAAGATGATATGGTTATGTCTACATTATCAGAGAGAGGTAATTGTGTGAACAAAGATATATCATTCAACGAAGGGTTATGAAGGATTTAGAATTGCAGTAAAGACATCTGTTCTTAATCGGAACTGTATCAAGCATTAGGAGATGCTATTTTCACAGTTCATTTTCTCTGGATTGTAGTTCGATGTTTATGTAAGTCAGTGAGACTTCCCTTTTGTGATGAGCAATGAGCTCTAGGCGGCTGGCCTGATTGCAAGTGCAATCACCATTGTAATTATTTTACATAATGTTGCAAAAGTATTATCTAACTGTGGGTGGGTTTCCCACCATGGTTTTTCCCTTTACCAGGTTTACCATGTCAAAATATTGGTATTATGTGATCTGTGCTTTCATGCTTTATCTTTCACTGTGCTATTTATATTGTGCTCCAAAAAATAGTTTATAATCTATATTAATTATTTAATTTGTGGAAAATTGATTCACCCCCCTCTCAGTTTTCCTATGGTATCATATATTTTAACAATTTGTATCAAAGCAACATCCCCTCTATAGAAGCTTAACTGCTTGAGGAGATCCGATGGCATCAACTTCTACATTTAATCCCCATCGAAAGGAGAGTCCCAGATTTGGTGGTACAAATTACAAAATATGGAAAGAGCGAATGAAGATTCATTTGAGATGTTTTCTAGATGAAGTTTGGGAGATAACAGAGAAAGGGTGTACACCTCATGATCCTAATTCTGGAACTTTGGAACTTGCTGATGAATAGAAGAGAGCTAATAACAATGTCAGAGTGAAAGAAGAATTGTTAAGTGCCCTATCAGATGAGAAGTTGTTGAATGTCATAGAGTTGGAAAATGAAAAATAGATATAGTTGAAGCTTGAAACTCTTGATGAAGGAGACCAAGTAGTAAAGATTGCAAAACTTGAAGGTTACCGAGTGATATATGAAACTTTGAAGATGGAATAAGATGAGAAGATAAGTTCTTTCATGGATAGAGTGAATGAGATTGTCATGGGAATCAAATGTTGCAGTGGAAATCTTAATGAGGATGAAGTTGTGTCAAAGATTCTAAGAGTTCTACCTCTATATTACAAAAGGAAGGCTACTGCAATAAATTAACTTCGATCAATGTCAAATACCCCTATTATCAGAGATACATTACTTGGGAAGTTGACTGCTTTTGAACTTGAAGAACTTGGAGATCAGAGTGCTACTAAAACTGAGACTAGATTTAAAGCATCTGCCTCTTGTAAGCAAAATATAGACTGGAAGGAGTTATATGCTAAAGATTTGGAAGACATTGAGAGAGAAGAAAGAGAACTTGAAAAGTTGGAAGCCCTAATTACCAGAATAATCCCTAAAGGATTGGTTGGAAGTAAGATGAAGGAAAAGTTCCTTTTAAATGTTTTTCATGTAATAAGATTGGTCATTTTACTTCTAGATGTCCTAAAAGAGCTGCTAGGAATCATCAAATATTTATGAGGAACTATAAACCTAATCTAGAATATCAGATCAAACCTAGATATAGAAGGAATAAGGATAAATCATGTTACTATGCTAGTGATGATGATTTTGGTATTACTGATGATGATGATGATGATGATGATGATGATGATGATGATGATGATGACGATGATGATGACGATGACGATGACGATGACGATGAAGATGACGATGATGATGATGATGACGATGATGATGACGATGACGATGACGATGACGATGAAGATGACGATGATGATGATGATGATGATGAACCTGTAAGTGGATTCAGTAATTGAAACTCTAGGAGAAATTGGGTCTTTATTGCTATCAAGGATGTTCCTCTGGAACTTGTCATTGATACAAATCATATTGGGGAGAAGGCTCTAACTGCTAAAATTGAAGAGAAGGATGAATGGGTTATAGATAGTGGTTGCTCACATCACATGACTGGACACAAGAGGAAAATCTTGACTCTGCAAGAATTTGATGGTGGACTAGTTATATTTGGAGACAACAAGGCATGCAAGATCAAAGGAAAAGGAACAATATCCTTGGATGGTAAGACTAATACTGACAATTTTTATTATGTTGAAGGTTTGAAGCATAATATTTTGAGTGTAGGTTAGATGGTGGATAGAGGATTTCATTTATAATTCAAAGATGGAAAGTTCAAGATTATCAATAGATCTGGTTTGAAAATTGCATCCGGAACTTAGACCAAAGGAAATATCATTCATTTGATCTCTAGTCAGAAGGCTTGCTTAATTGCTCAGATTGAAGAAAGTTGGCTATGGAATAAGAGGATGTGTCACATGACTTTTGATTGCATAATGAAGACCAGTTCAACACAGGTTGTTAGAGATTTGCCCAAGATTATCAAGCCTCATAATCTGGTATGTAGAGAATGTCAAATGGGTAAGAAAGTTAGAAATTATTTTAGATGCATACATGATAGATCTAATAAAATTATTGATATTATTCATATTGATCTATGTGGACCGGCAAGGACTAAATGTTTTCAAGGCGATAGATACTTTATGTTGCTTATTGATGATTATTCTAGAATGATGTGGGTTGCATTTTTGAAAGAAAAATTAGAAGTTCTTGAGAAATTCAAAATTTTCAAAGCTATGGTTAAGACAAAAACAAAATTGAAGATAAAAATTTTAAGATAAGATCAAGGCAGTGAGTTTACATCTGGTGAGTTCAACAATTTTTGTGAGAAGCATGGAATCAGGAGATAATTTTTTGCACCTAGAACTCCATAGTAGAGTGGAATAGTGGAAAGGAAGTACATAACTATCTTAGATGCTACAAGATCAATGATGATGGAAGCCAAATTGCTTGATATTTATTGGAGAGAAGATGTCAATATTACGGTATACACTTTCAATAGAGTACACATAAAAGGTGATACTGGTAAGACTCCTTATAAATTATGGTTTGATCATACTCCTACTGTCAGATATTTCAGAATTTTTGGAAGTAAATGTTTTATTAGAATAGATGATGTATTAGGAAAATTTAATCCTAGATGTGATGAAGGAATATTTTTGGGTTATTCTACTAAGAGTAAAGCATGTAGATGTTATAACAAAATATTGAATAGGATAATGGAAATCATAAATGTCAAAGTGGATGAGCAAGGTAATAATTAGATCGGATCATATGACTATGGACCGAAAGATGAGATTGTCAGATCAAAACCAGTTGCGCAAGAATCAGTTCAGAGCATTGATCCAATTACTCCGGTAACATCAAAAAATCCACAATGACTGTTGTGAGCAGAAAGAGTTAGAAAGTCAAGATAATCCTAAGACTCCTAGGTATGTGAAGCTAAATCATTCTAAAGATCAGATCATTGGAGACAAAAGGAAAGGTGTGATGATAAGAAGAAGGTTAGTTATTGAAGAGGTATGTTTAATTTCTCAAATTGAACCAAAATCTTTTATTGAAGCAGGTAAAGATGAAAACTGGATGAGAGACATGGAAGAAGAATTGAATTCAATAGAAATGAATAAAATATGGGAATTGGTTTCAAGGCCTAAAAATAAAAAATGTTATTGGAACCAAATAGGTTTTTAGGAATAAATTAAATGAGGAAGGTTAGGTTGTAAGAAACAAGGATAGATTGGTTTGTAAAGGATATTCACAGGAAGAAGGAGTTGATTATGATGAAACTTGTGCTCTGATTGCTAGGATTGAAGTGGTAAGACTATTTCTTGCCTATGTTGCACATAGGAACTACAGGGTATATCAGATGGATGTTAAATATGCATTTCTAAATGGATATCTTGAAGAAGAAGTCTACATTGAGTAGCCTGATGGATTTTCATTATCAGAGGAAAATAAAATGGTTTGAAGATTGAAGAAACCTTTATATGGACTGAAACAAGCCCCAAGAGAATGGTATGCTAGATTAGATAAATATCTTTCAAAGATCGGTTTTATAAAAGGTAATGCTGATAGAAATTTATATTATAAGATTGAGCATGATGACATACTGATTATTGAAGTCTTTGTTGATGATATCATTTTTGGAGGAGAAGAAAGTTTATGCATGAAATTTGTTGATGACATGAAGAGTGAATTTGAAATGTCTATGATTGGAGAGATGAAATTTTTCTTAGGTTTTCAGATTACTTAGACTAATAATGGTATATTCATATGTCAAACTAAATATGTGAAAGAATTGCTTAAGAAATTGGTCTTGAAAATTCAAAACCTGATGGTACTCCTATGATAACTAGTTGCAAATTGTCTAAGGAAGATGAATCTCCTAGAGTGAACCAATCTAGATACAAATCAATGATTGGTGGATTGGTTTACTTAACTTAGACTAGACCGAATATAATGAATTTTGTTTGCATTGCTTCTAGATTTCAATATGATTTGAGAGGAAGTCATGATATTATTGTTAAAAGAATATTCAGATATTTGGCAGGAACAATATATTATGGGTTATGGTATCCAAAGGATGACGATTTCAAATTATGTGTCTATACAAACTCGGATTGGGAAGGAGATGTTGATGACCGAAAGAGAACTACATGTCGTGCATTTTTCCTTGGGAATAAATTGGTTTCATGTCTTAGCAAGAAATAATCATGCACTTCATTATCTACTGTTGAAGTTGAATATGTAGCTATTACAACTAACTGCACTTAGATCTTATGGATGAAGCAAATATTGAAAGATATAAGGGTAAGTTATGATGAGCCTATTGTTATTCACTGTGATAATACGGTTGCTATTGATATGTAAAAGAATCTGGTATTTCATTCCAAATCAAAACATTTCTATAAGGTATAGTTTCTTGAAGGAAAAGGTTCAAGCAAAGGAAGTCAGATTGGTTTATGTGCCTACTAAGGAACAAATTGTAGATATTCTAACAAAACCATTGCCTAAAGATACTTTTGAATATCTCATAAATTAGTAGGGGGTCACCACCCCTCCAAAAGAGACTTAGAGATACAAGGATGCATTGATCCGGTGAGATTATTAGAAATATCTTCTGATCCGGGTTGATGGGATGATGCTGCTACTCAAGGGGAGTAGTCAGTTGTTTGGTTTGGCATGAACCCTTTATCATTAATGTCAAAGGGGGAGAGGTGTTCATATGAAAAAAAAATCTTAGGGGGAGAGATATTTTGTCGTTTCTTGATTGTTTGGGGAGATTGTTGTTATTCCTTGGCACTTGGATTTTTTTCACATTCAGTGTTGCCATCAATGCCAAAGGGGGAAATTGTTGGCAATAGTGATTATGTGTTGTCATTAATGTAACATTGAATGTGAAAAACATCCAAGTGCCAAGGAATGCCAACAATCTCCCCAAACAATCAAGAAACAACAAAATATCTCTCCCCCTAAGATTTTTTGTTTTTCACATGAATACCTCTCCCCCTTTGACATCAATGACAAAGGGCTCATGCCAAACCAAATAGATGACTACTCCCCCTGAGAAACAATATCATCCCATCAACCCAGATCATAAGATATTTATGATAAGCTCACTGGATTGATGCATCCCTGCATCTCTAAGTCTCTTTCGGAGGGGTGGTGACCCCCAACTAATCACTGATCTGGTTGGATATGGGTTTGTCCAGATTGGTTACTGCTATCTCAGTTGGAAATGTTTCGGTTGGACTTGGTTATCAGATATTCTGATATGATATGATCAAATTGGTTGTTTTAGTTTTGGATGGTTATATGCTTGTCACATTCATTTGGTTCATGATTTGCTGCTCCGGAAGCTATCGCTTATGTTTTGGATTACCGGTTGATATTTCTTGGTACTGATTGGTGATATTCGATGATTTGGTTAAGTGATTTTGGTATGGCTTATAGAAATGGTTCCTAACATACTAAAGGTATTCTTTATCATGTCCTAAATTGTTTGGTGGCTTCGCATTGGCTGGCATGATGATTTGGTGATCCTATTTGGATCCAATTGGTTATTCTGTGTTATTTGCACTTAGGGTTTCTATCGGTTGGTGAAACGTGTTGATATAGGTCTTAGCAGAATTTTTAGCGGATATAATTGTTTAGGAATTTGAATTAGGTCCATGCTATATAATGTAAATCATAATATTGGTTCATGGTCTTGTGTGATGAAATTTTTGTAGTTATGGTTTATGGGTTTAGGATTTAGCCAACCTTGTTATCAAGGTTGATGATTTGTATTTATAGGCGACTTATTCATGTAATTTACATAAGATGGTATGGTTGCATCCATATTATCAAAGAGAGGTAATTATGTGAACAAAGATATATCATTCAATGAAAGGTTGTGAAGGATTTAGAGTTACAAGATAGACATCTGTGCTTAAACGACACTGTATAAAGCATTAGGGGATGCTATTTTCACAATTCAGTTTCTCTGGATTGTAGTCCAATGTTTATGTAAGTTAGTAAGACTTCCCTTTTGTGATGAGAAGTGAGCTCTAGGCAGTTGTCCTGATTGCAAGTGCAATCCCCATTATAATTATTTCACATACTACTGCAAAAATATTATTTGACTGTGGGTAGGGTTTCCCACTGTGGTGTTTCCCTTTACTGAGTTTTCCACGTCAAAATATTGGTGTTGTGTGATCTGTGCTTTCATGCTTTATCTTTCACTGTTGTTTATATTATTCTCTAATAAATGGTTTATAATATGCATTAATTGTTTAATTTGTGGAAAACTGATTCACCCCACCCCCCTCTCAGTTTTCCTTTGGTATCAGAGATTCTAACAATTACGTCTTCCTTCTTAAAGGATGGTGGTTATCCTTCCCACTTTGATAGAACCAAGAGAAGGCATTAGAGATTGCATTCCATCACCTATGCCTTAGTGGATGGTATATTATTCAAAAGAACCCTGGATGATGTCTTGCTAAGGTGAATCCATGGAGATTATACCAATAGACTATTAGAGGAATTTCATAATGGGCCCTCTGGTGGCCATTTCTCATCAAGAACTACAACTATGAAGAGCATGAGAGTAGGCTATTATTGGCCTTATCTATTCAATGATGCTTGCAAATGGGTTAGATAGTGAAAAGAATGTGCACTTTTTGTAGGAAAGAAAGGGTTAGTTTCTCTTCCTCTTCATCCCATTTCAACTAATCAACTGTTTGCACAATGGGGGCTTGATTTTAATAGCCCTATCAATCCAATGTCAAGTGTAGGCTACAAGTGGATTTTGATTGCCATTGACTATTTCACAAGGTAGACATAGGTTGTTGCTTTGAAGGATGCAACTGAGAATATAGTGGTTGAATTCCTTGAGGGGATTGCAACCAGATTTGGAGCCCCTTCCATCATCATATTAGAAAATGCCAAGGCCATTGTGGGATCTCTATTTCTGAAAACATCATCAAATTATTATCTTTAAGGCAATGTCTTGGTTGAGTCCTCCAACAAGAATCTAATCAAGATCATCAAAAGGACTCTTGAGGACAATCAGAGAGAATGGCACTTAAATTTGGGGATAGCCCTGTGGGCTGATAGGATTACTCCCAATATAGAATTGGGTAATTCTCCTTTCATTCTATTATATGGGAGTGAATCTAGGATCCCCCTATCCCTTGAGTTTCCATCCCTAGACCTGACACATTAGTTGGAGCTCCTAGAAAAAAATGCCTTGTTAGTAAGGTATGCTAAACTTACAAAGCTTGAAGAGGTTAGAGAGAAGGCCAAGGAGACCTTAAATTCCCATCACGGATAGATGAAGAGGTATTTTGATAGGTGTAAAGTGGAAAATTGGATCCTAGTGACTCGCCACCTTGGAGAGAGAAAGGAAGCCACTAGGACAATTTTCACTTGGGAGGAACTTTACATTCAAAAGAGGGGTTCAATCCACTAGATCCAAATCCAAGAGAGACAAGGATCTGAATACTAAGTGGATTGCAAGTGGTTGAAGTGATTTACCCTCTTTTGTAAATGAGAAAGTTAACTTGTTGACTATGTGGAAAAGAAAGAGGAAATGAGTGAAATGAGGAGCTAGCGGTTCGAGATTGCGCTGTAACTTTGGATCTGAGCTAATTAAACTAATGCGGATCTACCCTGCAAATTTGGAGAAAATTTGTCAGGACCATGGCAGGAATGCACATGGTTCGCCACAAAATCCACGAAATGAAAAGGGTTCTTCCGTCTCTACAAATGAAGCCCAAACCTACAATTACAGTTGTGCACCTGCCACCTAAACACAGAAAAGAGAAGAAAGGGAGTTGTAGATAGGGGTTTGCCTTAGTCAAACCCCAATTGAGGAATCAACCTAGAAAGAAAGTAATTGCAAATTATTGAATGTAAACAATGGAGATGTATACCTTGTAGATCTGCAACTTGTTGATGATGATTGCTTTGCTTCTTGAATGTAATCACAAATGTTGTATGAAATAGCATGTAACATGACAAAACCCTAACACACACACACACACATGCCTGCAAATGAATGTTGTAATGTTGCTCCCATGAATGAGTGAAGAAGACTTGAATGCTTGATGATGACTTGAATGCTTCTATCTCTCTATGCACTATCCATCCATCTATCCTCCATCCTCTTGAATGAGTGTATTGAATTCCCTTTTATACATTCCTCAAGGATTAACTTTCAACCATCAAAGGGTGACAAAGAGGAATAAAAAACCTCAAAGACAAGTAGTCCATAAGAGGCCAGGAAACCCACAAATGGGACCACCCTAGGAGATGGGGGTAGGGGTGCCACACCACTATCCTAGGAGGACAGGGGTACCACACCCTTATCCTACCCTATTTTGGGCCCTAGACAGGATACAAAGAAGCCACAATACATAAAGAAGAAAAGGAGAAGGGTTGGAAATGCAGAAATAGGTCCCAGTTAGGGAAGGATATGTTGTTGCCAAGGCGAGGACCCCAAATGTCATTAAAATTGTAGGGGTCACAATTTTATGACACTACATTGAGCCCCCACTTTACCGGGAGTGTGGCTTATGCCACGATTGCTGGTAAAGTAGAATAAAAGAGAGATGAAGAGAAAACCCACAAGGAGTATAAGACACCACTAAAACTGAGGAGAAAAAATCCCCCAATATTAGGGTCTTAACTCATGCCAACATATGCAAGAGCACAGAAAACAAAACGGAACAAGAGACACAAAAACAAAGACAAAGCGCAAAAAGACACACGACAAGAACAAGACACAAGACGACAAACTAACTAGCCAAAGATATCTTGAGCTCAAATGTCTCAACAACTAATCAGGAAACAAAGACCAATGCCATCACATAAACATGAGTGACCACATAAAAGAGAAAAGTTGACATCATCCATGAACTATCAAATAGTAAAACTATGAGTTCATGAGAGGAAGAAGAGGGAGAACATGAATACACACTTTAGTGATCCACGAGAAGAAAACAAAAGAAGTAAGAAACCATGGACATCTCGCCCCTAAAAATAGGTGATCCATGGAGAGAAGGACATGGAAAATCTTGCCCCTAGAGCTTGCCTAGGTGATCCATGTAAAGAGAGAGAGAGTGAGAACTCTATTAGTTCCACTCAACCTCATGCGTGTGTATGCAAGTGAGGTTTGAAGCACCTCATAGGAGTCTATGCCCGAGTACACTATAACCTGTATAGAATGTATAGTACAAGTGTCAAGAAAGGTGTGATATCTCGCTCTGAGAGACCATGCTTTGGTTCCAAGAATAATCACCCTGCATAAGAGAAAAAGTGGCATCATCTCACTCTAAGAGACCATGCTCTAGTTTTGAGAATGACCCACTGTACAAGAGAAAAGTGGTGACATCTTTCTCTAAGAGGTTTCCCCCTGGTTCCAAGAATGTCTCACTGTACAAGACAAAAAGAAGTGAAGACATCTCGCTCTAAGAGACCGTGCTCTGGTTTTGAGAATGACCCACTCTACAAAAAGTGATGACATCTTTCTCTAAGAGGTTTCCCTCTGGTCCAAGAATGTCTCATTGTACAAAAAGTGATGACATATTTCTCTAAGAGGTTTCCCTCTGGTTCCAAGAATGTCTCACTATTCAATGCATGAGAGAAGTATGGTACAAAGGAGCAATGTGGGTGCCCCCCTTAAGATGTCAACATAGGTTGATATTTATATCTCAAGGAAAGAAGAACAAGGATACCTACCTTCATCACAAAGAAGATATCCTCCACGCAACAATGCCATAAATCCAAGCAAGAGAGGGAATACTCTTCAAGAAAGGATAAGATAGTTGAAAAGAGATATCTTGCTGTAAGTGTAAAGGTGATCCTTGGAGGAGAAGAGATCTTTGTTGAAAAAGACATCTACCCCCAAGAGGTGTTGTCTTAGACAAATATAACATCTTCTATAATAAGAAAAGGAAAGAACGAGAATGCAATCCTTCCTCCTATTTCTAGGTGAAAGGGATTCTTGATGAGGGATGACTCACTTTTAGCACATAGAGGGATGGGTGAATCTATCATAGACATACATTACCAAGTGTAACAAAGGTCATAGTCAAGGACTAATACTTCTTTTATAAGAGAGAATCCTTAAGCCAATAACCAACAATTCTACACAAGGAATGATATCAAGTAATAGAACTTACACCATCCACTTAATAGGACAAAGTGGATCCCTGGAGAAAGAGATAGAGAAGGATCATTGCCCCCCAAGCTAAGGGACAATAAGAAGAGCTTACATAATCTACTAGAGAGAGATTAAAAATAATAAAATTTGCAATGAACTTACATAAACGTATGTAAGAAAAGACATTAGTAAATGTAAAATACATGTCTCAAGAAGTGGTAATCTTCAAAAAGAAGAAAAAATAAGCATCATATATTCCCCAAGGGGGATTAGTCATAAAAAGATGCCATTGTAATAAATGATAATCACATATGAAAAATGCATCCCCTAGAGGAAATAATAATACAAGGGAAAGGGAAAGGAGTGAAAACCCTTGCCCCCCAAGTGAGGAGAACAAGGAGAAATATTTTACAATTTCTGATGGTGATTCATTTCAAGTGATATATCATCCTAGTGGAACAAATCCTCTCAAGGAAAGGATACATACTCTTAGATTCAATGATAGTCCCAAAGACACTAAGAGGGGGGGGTGAATCAGTGTCTAACTGGTTAGTGGAATATTTAAACTTATTTATAACTTTGCAACCCAAAACAATGTACTGGTAAATAAGAAATAATGCAGTAAACAGAAATCGCAAAGACAACATAAATGCATGCCATAACACAAGATATTTTAAAGAGGAAACCTAGTGTGGGAAAAACCTCAGTGAGATTTGTGACCCACAATATTTACTCACTGGCCAATATGAATAAATATTACTTACAATAGGGCCCTGCACATGCAGGGAGGCCAACAGCCTAGAGCACACTGCTCAATGAAGAGTCTCACTGACTACAATATAGATAATTAAATCCAATACAATGTACTGCTTAAAATAGCATCTCTAATTCCTGGTTCAGTACCAGTTTAAGCTCAGTCATATACCATAACCAAAACCTTCGTTGTCCATTGTATCACCTTATACAATAATTTCCTATTACATTCAACAATATACAAAATGACCTATAAGATCTCATACATATATGAGTCTTTCCAATATACCAAGTCGACTTTACAAAAGATAATTATATTTACAATACAATTTGCATAAACAAAACTTGTCACATGTCGGTCTGGGTATCGGTATGTTTCATTGCCGATGTAATCTAGATGCCGATGAATATGCCTGTCGGTGTCTGTCGGTGATTGTGTCTATGGTACCGGTGCATGTAGAATCTTGATGCCGGTTGGTTGCCATCAATGACAATATCAACCATATTCTCATTAGAGTGTAGAATGCCAACAATCTCCCCCTTTGGCATTGATGGCAACACTCATGATAAAAATCCAAAAACCGTTATCCAAAAGTGAAGTCCAAAATCTGATCCCAAAAATGTGTGCTATCCCTGAGCAAGTGATCTCCTCTGTGCAATTATTTTTCTCCATACTACTTATCCCCCTTTGACATCAATGGAAAAGGATGTCAAAAAGAAAAGAATACAAAAATGCTACCTCATAGCTTGTAACCGGTTGCTTATAAGTTGAAAAATGTCAACCAAAAGTAGATTCAAGCTCTGCATGAATTCGTTATTTTCAGAAAGAATAGTCTATGTCTGTTGGATCATGTCGATCAGATATTGCATCTTCTACTCTGGTGATCGTTCTCCTTGAATTGATGCCTTTGATAGCTCAACCCGCTGAGTAATAAGATTGTCCAATCTTGGACCAAGTTTAATTTTTAGTTCACAAGCCTTTAACCTTATTCCCTCCTTCTCTTTCTCAAGCTTCTCTAACTTTTCTTCAAAAACTACCATTTCCTGCTCAAAAACTGAGATAAGTCCCCAAGAACCTATCATATTATCTACAATATCATCAATCTCTTTTTGTGTCTTTTTAATCTCCTCATCAATGTCCTCTGTCAAATAGTGAGGTTTACAAGCTTCTCTATACAACTCCTTATACTCCAAAATTGTAGAATTAAGTGCCAGTAACAGTGAATCTAAGTGGTCTGTATAGTTTTTAATAGTGCTCACAAATAATTCACCCTTCTCTTTATCAACTCTCTCCTTAACATTAGCCTCATTCACCTTATCTATAGTTAGAACATTTTCAGCAATAAATTTGGACAATGTGTCCAATTTACCTAAAGAATCCTTAATGTGATCTATCTTATAGGTTGGTGCAATCATCTTCAAGATAGGTAATGTGTCATTAATAGCCTTAAATTCTAAGGCATTGCAATCTGTTATCCTCTTAATAGAATCCAATAGAACCTTTGTTACATTAGTGGGTCTAAATTGACCTATAGATGTGCTTGGTTCAGAAATAGCTTTCCTCTCAACAGATGCTTCTCTGATTACCTTCACTATTTCTTCCTTATTTCCATCAACTGCTTCCTCTTTATTCACATTGTCTACCAGTTTCTCTATCTATGTTATTTCCTCTACTTCCTTTGGTTTTTCAATTTGATTAAGCACCTTTGTAATTGTCGGTTTCTCAGACTCAACATGAACCTCTGCCTCAGATTGTTTCTCAGTATTTGTTCCTTTATCATCTGTCGATATCCCACTCTCTGGTTGCTTAGCTTGTGTCGGTTTCTTAGTGTTCTGAGAGTCAACAGTTTGTGTCGGTGACTCAGAGATCTCACTGATCTTAGCATCATCTACCTTAACCTCTACAGTTTCCTTGTCAACAACAACGTTCACAGAAAAAAGAATCTCAAAATCTGGGTTATTGTTATCAAGAGTGACATTTTCAGTTCCCATATTAGGTGGACTGACTGAATGTACTAGTGGGATATCCTGAGCTAGAGGTGGAAGATTATCTGTAATCTTTATTGAAGGAACACCACCAACTTTTCCTTTTCCCTTATCCTTTTGATATACCTTAAAGGTCTTATCCATTTTTGGTCTACTCCTTTCTTCTTGCTTTTCCTTTTCAACAAAGAATATATCCCATTAACCTGTAGTCTCATCAGCAATCTCCTTTACTCTCCCAACCATTAGGCTCACTTTCCAATGTCCACTAATAAATACTGACCAGTTTGCTTCAGAGATTAATTCATCAATTTCCTCTTTTGAATTTACAGGACGTACCGCCAACAATGCTTCAACTTTCAACTTCTTATCAAGTTCCATCACTAATAGTCATTTAGCCTCAAGTCTCAGATAAAGATCATTAGGTAAAACATCCACAACCTCAATCAAAAATTTCTTAAAGATGTCTAGATGTAAGATTATGCTCTCTTCTATTGTTTCCCTATCAGAATCCTTAAAAGAATTATACAATTTGTTCACATTCGACAGATTTCCTTCCTGTGTTATCTCATTCAATAGTTCTTCCAGAGTAGGGGTAACCAGTGTATGTTTCTGTTTTGGTGTAAGCTTCTTCTTAGGTTCCCTAACTGCCTACTTCTCTTTCCTTAGTATTCTTACCTTCTTAGGAGAAAAAGAAGATATCGGTGGGAGTTTTCTCTTCTTCCTCTCTACTTTCTTGAATTCAGTTGCTTTTCCACTATCAGTATTAGAAGAAGTGACAACCGGTGAAACATGTGCTTCTAGTTTCAGTCCTTCAAGTTCACTGGCTGATATGCCACTCATATTCATTACATTTTCCTTGATTTCACTTGTCATCTTGGATGCATCTCTAATAAACTTTTATCTTCTGTTTCTCCTCTTCTGCATTGAGACAACACTCTCAATGGTTTCAGCACTACCAAAGAATTTCTCAGATGGTTCTCTACGTGCATCAAGTAGTGTTTTTGCATATGACTCAAGAACATTTAGATCAACTTCATAACCCATTTCAGTAACCCAAATAGTTCTAGGGGTAACTGCTTCCATCCATGTCTCATCATGTTTAATAACAAAACAGATTTGTTTGTCATACTTATCAACTATGCTTTGTGGTGACCTCTCTCTTTCCTTCATTTTAGTTTGAAATGTTTTGAAGTAATCTGTAATGATCTTGTCATAGTCAGTGCCCATACTGGTGAAAGCTTCCAGAATTTGTTTTCCTACAGGGATGTCATATCCAAAATCCTTATGACCAATATCAGGTATCTCTTTGGTGAAGTAAAGAATTAGACATACAAGTAAGTTGCCAAAGCAAAAAGTCCCCTTCTTGTCACCTTTAATCTTCTTCAAGTTATCAATCAATTCATCCTTAAGCCATTCACAAACATCAATTTTAGTGTTGTTCTTTACCATCTCATATGCACCGTGAATACAAAGGCTAGAAACCGAATTCAATTCATTTGCATGTGTTGCTCTATAGCCAAGTACCATACTCACATATCTAACATTTGCATCAATAATTTCATTGACTCTAAGAGATCTGTTATTGGATGTTGCTCCAGTTAACTCCATAACTCCCTCGTTAGGTATTTTCTTGGTTTTGTTAGGCCTACTACCGGTTGAGGGTAAACCAGTAACTACCTTAATTTCTTCCTTAGTTATCTTCCAAACTGACTCTAACCATATACATTCTCCATGGACTCTGCTAAACACAAGACAGACTACTTCAAAAATTTAGGAATGCTTAGAATTTCAACAAAACCTAAGTCTTCAATAATCTTATGTTCAAGTTTGATCAGACCTTTCTCATTAGTAATAACATCATTAAACATTTTCTTCAAGTCCTCAGTCCCTAGGTCTTCTATGTTGCAGTGGATATAGATTATCGGGTCTTGAGTAGAAGTAACACCCTTAGAAATTTTTGAAAAAGCTCCAATAGAATCATCATGTTTAGCAATTTCAGGGATAATCTTGAAAATAGGTCTAGGGCACTTGATGTTCTCTACCATAGTAGGGTTCGAAATAAACTCAAGAACAAAAGATGAAGATGCCATTTCAAAAGATAAATACCTCTTACTCAAAATTTGAATGCCTGAAAATCACTTTGCTACTTCGCCTTAGAATGCCCTTGCTCAATTCCATGCTCTTTGAATATTTGAATGCTTTGTGAGTCAAAATGAGGGTTTTTTGATGCTTTATAACTAAAAATCTCTTCAAAAACCACATTAAATGCTCGTCAGTTAAGTGAAAAATTTACCTATCTATCGGTAAAGAAGAAATGTATCTTCTTCCCATCAACCGAGGGTAGAATGCATGATTTTCAACTTGCTGCAGTACCCCCTAAGGATTATTCCTTAATTAGATGAAGAATCTCCTGCCGGTGGAGGCTTACTCTATTCTACCAGTGCAAAGACAGATTCATCAACTTTTTGATCTCTCTTCTTATTCCATTGTTTTGAAAATTCTTTCTTTATTTCACTTACCTTTTCTTTTCCTTTTTCAATAGATCCTTTGTTGTTCCCCGGTGAAGTCTTGTTTCTACAAAATTTTGCAATATGCCCAATCTTGTTATATGCATAACAAGTTACATTATTCCTCTGAATAGCTTTTCCATATCCTTGACTAGTTTGTGTTCTGCATTGATTAGATAAATGTCCAAATCTACCACAAACATAGCATTTCACATTCATTCTGCAATTTTCTGAATTATGACCAACTTTATTGCATTTTGAACAATGACCAGTGGGTAAGTTTGTATTCTGATTATTTCTAAATCTGCACTGATTTTCTCTATGACCAAACTTGTTGCAATTGAAACATTTCCCATTGATTTTATAAGCATTAGGTTGTCTTACCGATTTACTGTGATCTTGATTATTTGCAGTCCCAGAACTTTCTCCATGTTCAAATCTAAGTCCAATTGTATCTCCATCAGGTTTCTATCTTTTCAGCATGTCATCAAGCCTTTCTGAACTTTTCTTGAATTTGTCTTCATGTTCCTTTGTAGTGATCAACTCATTTTCAAGAATTCCAACTTGTCTCACAATCTCTTCTTTATCATGTTGCATGTGAATCAGATCTATCTTTAGCATATCATTCTCATGACAAAGTCTCATATTTTCATTTCCCACATCATTAAGTCTCCTAGTCAAGTCTTATTCATTCTTCTTCCTATCTTAAATATCCTTACATAGTCTCATGGTCATATCTTGCATTTCATTCCTCATGTCACTATTCTCTTGCCTCAACTTATCTGCAATGTCTCTAAGAGTTTCTTTTTCATCATCATCATTCTGCATTTTCTCATGAAGTTCCTTCCCCTTATTTTGTGCTATAACCAGGTTCTCCTGAAGTCCTTTAATGAATTCCTTAGCAGTCCTTAGATCATATTCTTCAATTTTTCTGCATCAAAATCCTCAAAAGCTCCTTCCAACTGTTTTCTTAAATTCTCCATCTGTACTAGTTTCAGAATCTTCCTCAAGTTGTTAGGCTTTTGAAAATAGAGAATCAGGCTCTGATACTAATTGTTAGATTCAATGACAGTCCCAAAGACACTAAGGGCGGGGGAGGGGGGGGGGGGGTGGTGAATCAGTGTCTAACTAATCAGTGGAATATTTAAACTTATTTATAACTTTGGAACCCAAAACAATGTACCAGTAAATAAGAAATAATACAGTAAACAGAAATAGCAGAGACAACATAAATGCAAACCATAACACAAGATATTTTAACGAGGAAACCTAGTGTGGGAAAAACCTCAGTGGGATTTGTGACCCATAATATTTACTCACTAGACAATATGAATAAATATTACGTACAATAGGGGCCTACACATACAAGGAGGCCAACAACCTAGAGAACATTGCTCAATGAAGAGTCTCACTGACTACAATATGGATAATTAAATCCTACAATGTACTTCTTAAAATAGCATCTCTAATGCCTAGTTCAGTACCGGTTTAAGCTCAGTCATATACCATAACCAAAACCTTCGCTGTCCACTATATCACCTTATACAATAATTTCCTATTGCATTCAACCATATACAAAATGACCTATAAGATCTCATACATATATGAATCTTTACAATATACCAAGTCAACTTTACAAAAGATAATTATATTTACAATACAATTTGCATAAACACAACTTGTCACATGTTGGACTAGGTGCTGGTATGCTTCATTGCCGATGTAATCTGGATGCCGGTGAATATGCCTGTCGGTGCCTGTCGGTGATTGTGTTTGAGATGTTGGTGCATGTAGAATCCTGATATCGGTTGGTTGCCATCAATGACAACATCAACCATATTCTCATTAGAGTGTATAATACCAACACATACTTCTCAAGAGATCATTCCCTGCTAAAGGGGCATATCATACTTGCGAATAAGTAAAGTGTAGAATGCAAACACATACTTCTCAAGAGATCATTCCCTACTAAAGGGGCATATCATACTTGCAAATAATTAAACCATAGAAGAGGTAAGATTTTCAAGAGAATTAAGGAAAGAGATGAAGTGCAGTACTCATTGAAGATGCCCCTCTCCAAGCAAAGAGGAAAACCAAAGAAAAATTATATGCTCACATAGGAATATCCCTATGCAAGAAAATAGATCTAATAATGAATGATGCACAAAGATAGAGATAAAATGTTGTTGCCAAAAAGTATGAAAAAGTGAAACAATACCACCACTAATGATAAAGAGCCCCCATTAAATGGGTTGATTATGCCATAGGGTGAAGAGAAACATGAAGGGAAAAGAAGTGCTAAGGCACGATGTTCTTAGCAAGAAAGACAACTAAATCGTCTATGAGATAAATGTGTGCAAGATCATATTGTAGTTGAATAAATTTCTTAAATGCATATCATTTTCCAATAGAATGTGAATATAAATAATGAAAAATGCAATATTCAATACCTTTCACTTGCTTAAGACTCTTGTTTTTATGTTGAGGAGGAAAGGAAATGTTCTTGTCATATTTCAATCTCCAATAGATTCTTGGAGCTAATCTGTGAAGATGGTAAATATCATCTTCCCATGAAGAAGAGGGTTTATTTGGAGAGTAAGTTTCATTATCCACAATTCTAATTTTTTCACTTTCAATGTCATCTTGAATAGATTTTTGAAAATCAAGGCAATCATCAACTTTGTGGTCATGGGTTTGATGAAATAAACAAAAAAGACGCTTTGAAGAAGAAGAATTCTTGCGTGCTCTCTTAATTTGTTGTTTTTGAAGGTAATATTGAAAGTTTTGAAGTCTAAGGAACTCATCCATATAAAGAGGGGTACCACTTCCTAGGCCCCTTGTAGTAGTTTGTGTAGGAGGGTTTATAGGGACACGAATTCCATGCTCAAATTTACCAATTCTTTCTCCTTTAAAACCTTGTTTTGTAATTATACGAAAAGCCACGACTATAAGCATGTTGCAATTGACTAGATGGAGGAACAAGATCATGAATTTATTTTAAATCTAATGTGTAAGGAGGTAGAAAAGGATTTGTAGATGAAGGCGGAGTGTCATGTGGAATGAGAATCTCTTTGCCTTCATCAATCTTATCCTTTTTGGAAGATTGGGGAGGAATATCTTCATCATTAAAAAGATCAGTGTTAGTGATTTCTATGTGAGGAGAAAGGTCATGAATAAAATGCATGACATCATCCTCCCTACATAGAATTTGATGTTGAAGATAGGTCCTAGGAGAATAAGGAGGATCTAAAGATGTAAGAATGTTGATGTTGTCATATTTCCCCTCTTGCTCAAGGGTAAGTGTAAAAGAAGAAGATAGATCCACATTACTTTCCAATGCGTGCTCTCTTGTAGAAAGATCATTGGGTAAAGCATTAAATCTCATTTCTTTCACACAAGATACCCTAGGAGAGGTACAAGGGTTAGGATCTCTAGGTTTAGGATCTACAAAAGCTTTAAAGTGATTAACATGGGAAATGCATTTTATTAACAACATCACCATAATGCAACATAAATGATACATGAAAGCTTTAAGATCTAATTGAAAAGAAAATATTTTGGAAATACTAACAACATAATATGACCAAGTGCTATGAAGAAAGAGAAGCAAGAGGAAATGGAAGAAACTCTTATTTGACACATGATAAATATATGCAAAAATTAATGTAACCACATGTGAAAGAGCTGTTGGCAATATTACAAGGATATTGAGAAGGTTGTTGATGATTATGGACATAACTGATTAAAGATGTTTTACTATCTTGATATTATTATTTTGTCATTGATGTCAATAAATTGATTTTCTAATTTAGTATGATGTTGCCATATCTTAAGAAATATGATATGAAGATTATAAAGAAGTCGGTAAAGACACAGGAAAGAATATGATGAATAAGGGGATAAGTTATTCAATGGGCAACTCTACCGAGTCAGACAATGATGAGATCTTGATGTTTTAGATTGTTTTAACATCATACATATGTTGTAAAATGTAAAGGTTAATACTATACTATGTTATCAAGCAAAGAACCTAGTCGGTAAACCCTAAGGTTATCGCAGTCGGTTAATGAAGACAGAATGTCTACCAAGTGAAGTTTAGTATTCACCAAGTTGTAACCGAGCTATAATAGAATGCATTAACTGTTTACATGTGATATTTAATGAAAGATATTGATGAGTTGGAGAGGATCAATGATTGGCAAGCCGTAAAAGAAGTTTGTTAAACAAATCTAAGGCAATGGAAAGTCTGCAAGAAGATCTACAACTCAGATTGAACCGAATTACCCTAACACAAGTTCCAAGGTGATTGTGCAAGTTCCAAGGTGGGGTAAAATCCTTTCAAATCGAAAGATACAATGAACCTGGACAAGATTGAAGATCTGATGGCTATGATTGATCATGGGAAATGTGATCAAGGAGATTAAGCAGTTAGAAGATTGTTTATAAATAAGGAACTGTTGATAAACAATGTATACGGGCAAGTGTATGCATAGGGATGCTACAGAGTGATTACCGAGCATAGAAGCTTGAAGACCTATTAGAATAATAGAGTATTGATGCCCAACAGATAGACAAGATTAGTTCTATGTCTAGATTGTATTGAACAAATAGGAATCTGCTTTAGCATTTCAGATGTGAAGTTGCAGATAGATTGTATTTGTGAGATTTTGCCAAGATCAAGAGCTCAATGAAATGTACAAAATAGAGACATAATATGGGACAAGAATAAATTGTATTCTCATCAATAGAAAATGATCAATAACATGATTCAATTGTTACATACAATATAGATGAGCCTTCTTATATAGGCAAGGCTAGGGATATGTGAGCACACAAACATGACATGTGGCTCAATAAGAAACAAAGGTAGGTAGGAAATAGGTGTGGGTAGGTAGGAGAAATAATATAATAGTCCACATGAGGTGGATCACCCACTAAATGTGGAGTGTAACAACAAAATCAACACCATAAAAGGTGGAATTTCTCCTACACACACTATCCCAATGTGGCACAAACACCCAAGTGTCTCATACCCAAACCACTATGAAATGCATCTCCTAAGTAAACTTAAGTAAAGTGTAATAATATCCATGATGAATAATTATTTACACCAACACCCCCCCTTAAGTGCAACTTAGGGGAATGCACTTAAGTCTACAATGCAACTAAGCAATGCAAGATGGGTCTCGGCTACTAGGCCATGTTAGGTACCCATGTAAAAATGCAAATGCATGAAAACCAATGCAATAAAATCTCTCACAAAGTGGGGAAAGAGAGAAAAACCCAATGGGAAAAAACCCTCCCCCAAAAGAGAGATGAAAAAACATACAAGAGAACTCTCATAGAAGAATGTGAAGGACAAAACCCCATGTGAGGAAAAAGTCCCCCCCATATGAGAGAAGAAGAGAAGTCAAACTGTGACCCCCCCTCAATGGAGAATCTGCACCAATGATAGAAGCTCGATGTATGAAGAAACTGCTCCACAAACGTCGAACAACATTCCTCCCCTTAGGAAGAAACAAAACCAAAGGTGTATCCATGAAGTCTCCCCAATCATGAAGGGAAGATGTATGAAGAAAAATCATGATGAAAGGAATCTCTGAAAACTGCTCAAGTGTCCCCATGTCGATGCTGAAAGATACCCCTTCCAAAGGTGGTAAACTGTGCCACACTGCTGAAAAAGGCACTCCAAGATCTAGTGGAGATGGATGTAGAACATGTCCCAAAGACTCACATGTCTCCTCAAGAAATAAAGAGACCTCCTCCAACTGTTGTACATAAGTATCCACAATCATGTCAACCTCGAAAGAATGATCATGTAGAGAATGAACAAGAGGGTCAGAGTGTTCCCTCGCAACAATCGAAGAAGGATCACCTTCATCAAAGAGAAGATGAATGTCATCAATGATGTCTCCCAAATCTGCAATGTAGGATTCCACAAACAAACCTGTAATATCTGTCAAGTAATCATCCCATGAATCTGAAGCTGGAAGACAATGAATATCCTGCTGCACTGAATCACATGAAGGCAAAACTGTCGCACTATCCACATAATCAGGTACAATAGGTGATGAGATATCAATATGAGAATATGAAATACAAGACTCAAGAACGGGGTCACATGTGAGAATCCCCATGTTCAAGTGTCCAAAGTTCTCCTCAAAAACTAAACTATCACAAGAAGTGTGATCATAATGTGTAGAATCATCAAATGTGAAATCATCATCATCAACAAAATCTGAAAAGGAGTATAACCGAGATGCATGATCAACCACCCTAGTCGCAATGATAGCTCTAGTCTCCATGTCTCTAATAAAAATTGAGTCAGGTGTGAACTCCACAACTCTCTTAGTTGCGCCATGTGTGATTTGATAGATAGAAAGGAGATTGTTTGTCAAGTGGGGTACACACAACACATCATTGAAGGAGTTATCCCCAATGTCAATAGATCCTTTCCCAATCACATCCATGTATGTATGATTGCCCATCAAAATCTATGGCATGGTGCAAGGCTCAAATGTAGAGAACATAGACTGCAAAGATGCCATATGATGAGAAGCCCCTGAATCTAGAAGCCATCTCTCTGAATCATGACTGATAGTTGCACATAGAGCTTTTCCTTTTCTTGTTCCAAAAGAGTGAGTCTTTCCACTTGTAGAAGCCATGAATGCTTGCCCTTTTCCTTTTGAATGTGAGGAAGTGGAAGTTGATGAATCATCCTTCTTGTAGATTTTAGGCAAATCAATGTTATGCTTTTTGATGATATGTGTAAGCTCATCAATCTTCTTAGAATGGCAACGATGCTCCTCATGACCAATCTTTTTACAATAAGCACAAGTAGGTCTCTCCCTCTTTGGTGAATTATCTCTCTTGGAAGAGGATGAATCTCCTTGTTGTGGAGAAGATGGTGCTTTTTCTTTAGGCTTTGATTGCCATTTCTTATTGTTTGAGTTGTCCTTTCCTTGATTTCCTTTGTTCCCTTGATTTGCCACTAATGCTTGAGACTTAGAAGCCTTAAGAATGCCCATGCTTATCAACTTAGTTTGTTCCATCATCAACATTTCATTGAAAGCATCAAATGTAGGCATTGTGTAGCTTGAACCCATTGTCATCCTATGGGTTTGGAAACTAGAAACAAATGCTTCATATTCTTGTGGAAGCTTGCCTATCAAGTTGAATATCAATTGAGTATCCTTTTTATCAATGCCACAATCTTTGAGTTGTGCCTTCAACTCATTTGCCTTAGTGACATAATCTTGTATAGTATCAAAGTTCTTGGGATCTAACATGGTGAGATCACTATCAATTTGATATCCCCTAATCTCATCAACTTGACCATACAAGTCTTGAAACTTTTGCCAAGCATCCTTGATTAGAGTACATTTCTCAATATGAAAAATGAGATCCTTTGATACATACTTTCTTAAGGTACCAATTGCCATGATATTTTTAGTGAGCCAATCTAAGTGACCAACTGGATCAGCCTTAGGATCAGCGGGAGCAACAATAGTTCCATCAATGTAATGAGTAAGTCCTTTTTCCATAAGTTTACTCCATGCATCAATTTTCCAAGTAGCATAGTTATGTGGGGTTAAGAGAGGAAACTTAGAAGAACCCATAGCAGCAAAAATGAAGGAACACAAGAGCACAAAAGCACAAGAGACACCCCCCCAAATTCACTCAATCAAAGTACCCCCCCTAAAGTGATGATTTTGGCACTTTATACTTAGTGCGATTACAATGAGCCACTTGCAAAACAAGGCAAAGTGGACTTATGATGAAAATTTTACAACTTCTCAAATGAGATACAAGAGACTTCAATCAATAGTGCAATGAATCTAACTGAGATTCAAGCAAATATACAAGTACCAAGAGAGCCAAAAATGGTCAAAATCTGAAAATACAATTTCTACTTACAATGGCATCAATCTGATAGCATCATGTGAAAGTAGACAAAAAAATACGCACTTTCAAAAAAAACGGCACCTGAAAAGGACGTCGGATGACCCCAAACGAAGCCTCTGAAGTTGCAAAAACTGGGATTACTCAGGTACAGTCACCAAAAACTGCATTTTCTGAAAACTCTGTGCATCAAAATCAAAAAATTTCTTCACCACTACGGAGAGCATGAAATTCTAGCCCATTTCAAAAAAAATTGCACCCAAAAAAGAGCAAAAATGAGCAAGTTATGGCGATTTGAAGTTGAACTGCATAATAAAAAATGCAAATGAGAGGGGCCTGCCAAATTTTTGAAAAATGCTGATGTGGCGCTGACATCAGCAATTCACTGGGTTAAATTTGACAACCGTATGACTGTCACAAAAACTTCACCCTCTGCTGACTGGGCGTCCGTACCATACGGACTGCTGATTGGTCAGTACGGATGATGACGTGCCACTGTACGGACGAACTGCGTGGCGCAGTGACTGTGCAAGCCGTACTGTCTACGTGGCAGGCTGATTATGTAAGGTTTGTACCCGCGGGCCAGTGGCCGCCTGCCACGTGGTGGACACGGGTTTCGCCGGGGTCCTGCTGAGTCCGCGTGGCGGAGGAGCTGGCGGCGGCAGGTGGGCCGTGGAGGTACCGGCGGCGGTGCCGGAGGCCGCGGGGCTGGCAGGGATGGTGTGGCTGACGAGGGTGGCGCCCGGCGGTGATAGAGCTGATGGGAGGATGAAAGCTAAGGCACGCGGGAGTTTGCCAGAGGGAACCTATGGATGGCAGCGTGTAGGTAAGTCGACCGGCGGGAGGAACTAGGACGGCCGGCGGGGAAGCGGTCGGCAGCAGGTACCGGCGGCGGGCTCTATGTCGACAGGTACGGTGGCGACGACGGGCAGGTCCAGACGCATAGAGACAAAGCTGCAGACCTGCAGAAAAGGTACAGGCGCGGGGTACGGGGGTCTGCGGACCCCCAAACAGAAATTTTTTTATTTTTTTATTTTTCGCTTTTCAATTTTTTCAAAATCATTTTTTTTTTTAATTTTTTTTTTTATTTTTTGATTTTTGAAAAAATATTTCAGAAAAAACTGAAATTTTTTTTTTTTTTTTTTTCGAACAATATATAAAATTTTTCGAAAATCCGTACGATTATGGCAAAATTGGGGAAAAAAATTTTCTCACCAAAATAGGCCGACTTTATAACCAAAATTCATGGAAACGGCCTTCTGGACGCAATGGCAGGGTCAGATCTAGTCTAGGACACCTCCAAAAGATGCTGCTCCTCAGATCTGCCTCTTGATGTCGCAATAATGCCTCTTCAAGACGAATCAATGAAGCCCCAATGGCTCTGATACCATGTGAGATTTTGCCAAGATCAAGAGCTCAATGAAATGTACAAAATAGAGACATAATATGGGACAAGAATAAACTGTATTCTCATCAATAGAAAATGATCAATAACATGATTCAATTGTTACATACAATGTAGATGAGCCTGCTTATATAGGCAAGGCTAGGGATATGTGAGCACACAAACATGACATGTGGCTCAATAAGAAACAAGGGTAGGTAGGAAATAGGTGTGGGTAGGTAGGAGAAATAATATAATAGTCCACATGAGGTGGATCACCCACTAAATGTGGAGTGTAACAACAAAATCAACACCATAAAAGGTGGAATTTCTCCTACACACACTATCCCAATGTGGCACAAACACCCAAGTGTCTCATACCCAAACCACTATGAAATGCATCTCCTAAGTAAACTTAAGTAAAGTGTAATAATATCCATGATGAATAATTATTTACACCAACAGTATTACTGTTATTTTGTGAAAGTGACAGGAAATCTCTTAACCGAGTGGACTTAACAGTCTTATATGTAAATCCTCTAACAAGGTGACATTCTAATTGAGTGTTTGAAATCCTTTGACAAGGTCACTTCTAACAAAGTGAAGATCCTAACAGATCTAAGGAAAATCCCTTAACCAGGTCACATCTAGCAATGTGTTTGTAATCTTTAATAGGGTTTGCTTTTAACCGAGCATACTCTAGAAGAGTATATTTCTTAGTGGGTTCGAAATCCCACAGTGGTTTTTCCCTATTTGGGTTTCCACGTTAAATCTGGTGTTATGAGGTTTATATTGTTCATATGCTTTTGAGTTTGCATGTTTGACAGTTTTTTATTATATGACTGATATATGTTACCGAGGTCGAATCTGATGTTTTTATGGATGATTAAGTTTGTATGATTCACCCCCCCCCCTCTCATCTTGTTGGCTATTGGATCTGTACTTATATTAAGTATCAGAACTATCAAGAGCAAGTAAATGCAATTTATTAATTGCCATTAAAAATCTCTTAAGTGAAATCTGAATTTGCTGGAAAATCATATCTAAAATTAGGACCTTTTTATGAAATTTAATTTTAAGATGTGAATTTGATGAAATTTAAATTTGTGTTTGACTTTAGAGAGTGTTAAAATTGATAAAGTATGCTAATTTTTTGGATCTGAGTAGAAAAACACAATCAATTTCGTCTCCCAAAATTTTAGGAAAAAAGTCGAGAACCGTGGTGGGAATGCACACAGTCCAACCAATTTTTTTTGGAATTTTCATGGATGATAGAGATTATGATTTTAATGTGGAATCCAAAAAATCAACCAATTTGGAGATGTCTAGATCCATCAAAATTGCATTCAAAGGTCAAAATTGAAAAGATCTTAAAAATAAAGGTTTTATGATTTAACCACTGAATTTTCAGAATAAAGAAACAGATTTGAATTGCAATTTTAAGATAGAAATCAGATCTAAAACAAGCAATTACAATTTTGCACTTAACAAGCTTAATTTTCTCAAAATGAAAAATCAAGATTTTTACGCAATTAACCTTTAAAATTTGCAAATAGATCAAACTTGAAAATGAAAATTTGAAATTCAAATCGCAATTAATCAGATCTAAGAATGAGAAATCAAAATTAATGTGTAAGACATCGAGTTCACCAAAATGTAAAGGGGAAAATTGGCTCCTAGTGACTCCCCACCTAGGAGAGAGAAATGAAGCCACTAGGATGGTTTTCACTTGGGAGAAACTTTACATTCAAAAGAGGGGTTGAATCCACTAGATCCAAATCCAAGAGACAAGGATGTGAATACTAAGTGGATTGCAAGTGGTTGAAGTGATTTACCCTCTTTTGTAAATGATAAAGTTGACTTGTTGACTATGTGGAAAAGAGAGAGGAAATGAGTGAAATGAGGAGCTACCAATTTGGGATTGCGTTGTAACTTCGGATCTAAGCTAATTAAACTGATGCGGATCTGCCTTGCAAATTTGGAGAAAATTCATTGGGATCATGGCAAGAATGTACATGATCTGCCACAAAATCCGTGAAATGAAAAGGGTTCTTCCATCTCTGCAAATGAAGCCCAAACCTGCAATTACAGTTGTGCACCTACCACCTACACACAGAAAATTGAAGAAAGGGGGTTGTGGATAGGGGTTTTCCTTAGTCAAACCCCGGTTGAGGAATCAACCTAGAAAGAATGTAATTTCAAATGCTCGAATGTAAATAATGGAGATGTATACCTTGTAGATCTGCAATTGGTTGATGATAATTGCTTTGCTTCTTGAATGTAATCAGAAATGTTGTATGAAATGAAATGTAACATGAAAAACCCCTAAAACACACACATGCTTGCAAATTAATGTTGTAATGTTTCTCCCATGGATGAATGAAGATGACTTGAATGCTTGATGATGACTTTGAAATATTGTATCTTCTCCTTATGCTCTTTATCTCTCTATGTGCTATCCATTCGTCTATCCTCCGTCCTCTTGAATGAGGGTATTGAATTCAATTTTATACATGCCTCAAGGATTAACTTTCAACCATCGAAGGCTGACAAAGAAGAATAACAAACTCCAAAGACAAGAAGTGCATAGGAGATCGAGCAACCCACAAATGGGACCACCCTAGGAGATGGAGATAGGGGCACCACACCATTGTGATTATATGATGAATCAATAAGGATATGGATAACTAATGAGAGATAGAAAATTGACTAAACTGTCACCAAACTCAAAAACAATCTCTGAACTAACTGGTTCAAACACTGAACTACAAACTGCAATAGCACTGTCAAGTTAACCGGTTGACTAGCATAACAAAATAATAGTATAAGAGATCTGAAACTCTCAAACCATTTAACCAAGACATCAAAATACTTTACTAACATAAGTAAAAGCACTTTTCAGATCATATCTAGTCATCTTAACATATCTAAGTGGATTTATCAGTTAAGAAAATTAACCATATCAAAAAATAACCACAAAAACCATTCACCACTTGACACAATAATTTTTAACGTGGAAACCCAAATGGGAAAAACCACGGTGGAGATGAATACCCACAAGTATTATAAACTCTTCTAAAGTTCACCCTATTAGGAGCCAAGCCTGTTAAAGCTTTACAAAATGTCTTGTAAGGAACAGATCCAGTTAAGGACCACCCGGTAAAGGGATTGACTATAATGCCCTATTAAAAGCAATACCCTGTTATGAGTAACCTTGATAGAGGATTTGAAATCCAAGCTAATGGATCACCTAGTTAGAGGATTTAGATAACACTAAGCCCGTTAAAACTTACCCAGTTAAGGGATTTAACTTTTGTAATTGTTAGAGAACAATTGTTAGAATAATCGGTGAACAACTGAGAAGGGGGGTGAAAAAGTTGTTAACAGATTATATTAATCAAACCACTTTATAACCTTTAATCGGAGCACATGAACATTGAATACCAGAATAGAAGAAATAGATACTGATAAGAAATAAAACTTAAGAATGAAATAGAGAATTAACACAATGCAACCATACCACATAACACCATGATTTGTAAGTGGAAAACCCAAAAAAGGGAAAAACCATGGTGGGAAGCCTACCCATAGTCAGATGATACTTCTGCAGAAAGTATGTGATACAATGAGGGGCCTACACATGCAGGAAGGCACACTTCCTAGAGCGTAATGCTCATTACAAAAGTCTCACTGACTGCAGAGAGGTTATAACCACCTCAAGATAATTGGGCAACAATCTAGAAGAATAAACTCCCAGAGATAGCATCTAACATGCCTGATTATAGTCTCAGTTAATCTCAATACTAGAGGTCTTTGACCTCTTACTTAAACCCAATTCAATCACCTATGATCAACCAAATCTCCTTTGTATATGATATATCATTCCATGTCCACGACTTACATTTCATTCCCATACCATGATCTACAATGAGATCTTACATCAAATTATACAAACCCTAAGGCCTAAACCAATTAAGTCGGCCACCTGAAAGATATTACAATAAAATCATTACATACATCCATATTACAATGATATGCCATGTCGTATTTAGACCAAAACAACAATAACCAATTCATAAATCATCTCGATAACATGTAGAGAACACGTCAACATGATATCGATCCATAACCTAGATAGGTACCGAACTAATCTGGGTCAACCATGCCAAAGCATTGTCTTCAATCAGTTGAGCCATGATCAAGGATCACCTTCTGCATCCTAAATTCCATGTAGAAGCCGCACCAACACTACTTATGCATTTTTTCAAAGATTCTCGGTAAAATCTCTGTCGGTTAAACCTTAAACCCTTACTGGTAACACAAGATCTTCTACCAGTAACCAAAATTTGCCTACCGGTAACCAACCATAATAGCTAGTGTTGACATAAATGACAAAACATCAATGCAACACATAATCAATTCCTCCATATTTCCAACAATCTCCCCCTTTGGCATTGATGGCAACACTAGATGTGAAAAAAATCTAAGTACCAAGAAATGCCAAACAAGTCTTTCCCTATGGAAGACAACCAACAATCTCCTCAATATCAATAACTCTCCCCTTGTGAATAATATCTCTGTAAATTTCTGAATTTATTTTTCACATCACTATCTCTCCCCCTTTGACATCAATGCTAGAAGTTTGACAAAAATATCAAAGAAAGAATATAAGCCTCTAAATCTCAAAGCTGATTACTCCCCCTGAGCAGTAGCACCACTACATCAACCTAGAGCAAAGGATAAAGCCAATGATGCACACCAGACTGATGGTCCACTCCATCAATTAAGTTTCTATTGGAGGGGTAGATACCCCTAACCTGTCTCTCAAATACTCAAATGATTCCTAGACAGCGGTTTAGTGAATATATTTGCAAAATGCTCTTTAGCATTCATATAAACCAATTTGACTTCCTTTTCTTCCACCTTGTCCTTCAGAAAGTTATAATTTATTGATATGTGCTTAGTCTTAGAGTGAAATACCATATTTTTAGACATGTCAATAGTTGTAGAGTTATCACAATAGATAACTACCGGTTCACTATAATTTACCTTGATATCCTTCAACATTTTCTTCATCCACAAGACTTGAGTGCAATTAGTTGCTGCTGCAACATATTCAACTTCTGCAGTAGATAAAGAAATGCATGACTATTTTTTGCTGATCCATGAAACCAATTTCTTTCCAAGAAAGAAAGCTCCACCAGAAGTGCTCTTCCTATCATCAGTATCTCCTGCCCAATCTGAATCTATATATGCACATAAAGTGAAGTTATCCTCTCTAGAATACCATAAGCAATATTATGTTGTTCCTTGCAAATACCAGAATATCCTCTTTACTGCACATTCATGATTTTATTTAGGATAACTTTGATATCTTCAAACAATACTTATTGCATTCATAATATTCTATCTAGTCCGAGTTAGATATAACAAGCCACCAATCATAGACTTAAACCTTGTTGAATTTACCGGTGCAGATGTATCTTTGATAAAATAATTTCTCACTTGTCACCATAGGAGTACTTACTGGTTTGGAATTATCCATACCAAACTTTCTTCATCAATTCCCTTAAATACTTAGTTTGACAGATAAAGATGCCTTTGTCAGTTTGAGTAATTTGCAAACCTAAGAAAAATCTCATCTCACCAATCATGGACATTTCAAATTCATTCTTCATATTATTAGAGAATTCCATGCACAATTTATCTTCACCTCCAAAAATGATATCATCAACAAATACTTCAATAATTAAAATATCATCATTAGTGATCTTGTAATATAAATTACTATAGCACTACCTTTAGTAAAACCAAGCTTCAAAATATATTTATCCAACCTTGCATATCAAGCTCTAGGAGCTTGTTTCAATCCATATAAATCTTTCCTTAACCTGCAAACCATATCTTTATCATCTTTCATTCAAAATCCATCAGGATGCTCAATGTATACCTCTTCCTCAAGCTCTCCATTCAAAAATGCACATTTAACATCCATTTGATAGACCTTATAGTTCTTATAAGCTGTATAGGCGAGAAATAGTCTAACAACTTCAATTCTAGCTACAAGTGCAAATGTCTCACCATAATCAATTCCTTCCATTTGAGAATATCCTTTACAAACCAATCTACCCTTGTTTCTTACAACTTGACCATCCTCATTTAGTTTTTTTCCTAAAAAAACATTTAGTTCCAATAACATTCTTATTTTTAGGCTAGGGAACTAGAGTCCAAGTCTCATTCTTCTCTATCTGATCTAATTCATCTTCCATAGCCTTTAACCAATGTTTATCTTTACAAGATTCAATAACAGATGTCGGTTCAATTTGAGAAATAAGACATACCTCTTCATTTTCCATTCTTCTTCTTGTCATAACTCCCTTGTTCCTATCTCCAATGATTTTATCTTTAGAATGATTTAATCTTACATACCTTGGTGTCTTCTAAACTTCAGGTTCATTGTTTTGATCATCAAACATAGTTGAATTTTCTAATTATACTGGTGTAACTATCTCAGTGTCTTATATCGGTTGAGGCATTGACGGTCTAGTTATGATCGTTTCCACTGTTGGTTCCCTATCATATGATATAGATTGATTTCTATATTTCTCATCCATTTTCACATTTGCGCTCTCTACAATTTTCTACAATCTTTTGTTATAACATCTATATGCTTTGCTTAGAATTGAATATCCAAGAAATATCCCTTCATCACATCTAGGATCAAACTTCCCAATTGAATCATCCCTTTTGATATAGCATTTACTTCCAACAATTCTGAAATATTTAACAGTAGGTGTATGTCCAAACTATAATTCATAAGGGGTCTTACCAGTTTTACCTTTGATGTGAACTCTATTGAATGTGTAGACTATTGTACTCGCTGCTTCTCTCCAGTAGATGTGAGGAAATTTGGCTTCCATCATCATAGTTCTTGCTGCATCCAAAATGGTTCTATTATTCCTTTCCACTACTTCATTTTGCTGAGGAGTCTGGGGTGCAGATAACTGTCTCCTAATTCCATTTGTCTCACAATAACTGTTAAATTCATGAGAAGTGAACTCACCGCCTTGATCTGATATCAAACATTTGATTTTCAATCCAGTTTCTTTTTCTACTTTTGCTTTAAAGATCTTGAATTTCTCAAAGGCTTCAGACTTCTCCCTTAGAAAATTCACCCACATCATTCTAGAATAATCATCAATTATCACCATGAAGTATCTATCACCTTGAAAGCTTCTAGTCCTTGTTGGACCACAAAAGTTAGTGTGAATCAAATTAAGCACATCATTAGATTTATTATGTATGCTCTTAAAAGAAGTTCTAACTTGCTTTCCCAATTGACATTCCTTACATACTGGATTATGAGGCTTTATAATCTTAGGTACATCTCTAACAGCCTTTGTTGAACTGATCTTAACAATACAATCAAAATTAACATGACACAACCTCTTATCCCATAACCAACTCTCATCAATATGAGCAATCAATTATGTCTTATTTCCAGTGTTCAAGTGAAAGATATTACCTCTAGTCTGAGTACCGGTTGCAATCTCAAAACTAGTTTTGTTAATGATTTTGCATTTTCTATCTTTAAACTGAAGTTGGAAACCCTTGTCCACCAATTGACCAACACTTAAAAGATTATGCTTTAAACCTTCTACATAATAGACATTATCAGTATTATGCTTGTCATCCAAATAAATAATACCTCTACCTTTGATCATACATGCTTTGTCATCTCCAAATCTAACTTGACTGCCATTGTATTCTTGCAGGGACATAAATTTTCTTTTATCTCCAGTCATATGATGTGACACTATCAATTACCCATTCATCCTTGTCTTCAACTTTTGCTGCTAGGGCCTTTTCTTCACTCTCAATAGCTAGTTCTTGTTCATTTTCCTTTAAAGCATAGAACACCCATTCCTTTCCATTACCAGATCCACTAGCAGAGTCTGCTACCAGTTCATCCTCAGAGTCATCAGTTACTCCTTCCTCATCTTCTATGTAGCATTGTTTACTTTTCTTGAATCTATATCTGTTCTGATTAGGCTTAAATGATTTCTTAACTCTTTCTTCAAATCTTGCATTCCTTTCAAGACATCTAGATGCAAAATGACTAATCTTATTACATGAAAAACATTTAAAAGGTTCTTTTCCTTCATACACACTTCATGTTGGTCCTTTAGGTAGTCTTCTAGCAAATAAGGATTCAAGTTGCTCAAATTATTCATCCTCTTTCCTCATATCTTCCAATTCTTTTGCATATAAGGATTTCCAATCACTTTTGTTGGTAGATGATGATGCATGAAAAATAGGTTCGGACTTTGCAGCTCCAGAAGGTCCAAATTCTTCAAGCTCAAAAGAAGATAATTTCCCAATCAGAATGTCTTTGTTAACTATAGTGTTTGCCATTGTTCTCAGTTCATTAATTGTAGTTGCCTTCATCTTGTAAGCCGGTGGAAGGGCTCTCAAGAATTTAGAAACTATTTCATCTTCACTCAAAGATCCTCCACAACATTGAATTCCCATGACAATCTCATTTACTCTTTCCATAAATGTAGCAATTCTTTCATTATCTTCCATCTTCAAGTTCTCATACCTTACCCGATAACCATCAAGTTTAGCAATTTTGATAGTAGAATCACCTTCATTCAGAGTTTACAATTTATCCCACATAACCTTTACCGATGATTTCTCAGTCAATCCCATGATTTGCTGATCAGTAAGTGCACACAAGAGGGCTTCTCTAGCTCTGCAATCATTTTCAATATTCTTGTCCAGGTCTGCAGGAGCAGGATTGCAAGATGCCAGATCATAAGGTGAATATCCTTTCTCAGTGATCTCCCAAATATCCTTTCCAAGACATCTAAGATGAGTCTCCATTCAGATTTTCCATATCCCATAATTTGTTCCATCAAGCTTAGGGATTTCTCTTCTGAAAATGGTTGTCGATGGATTTTAAGTATTACGATAACCAATGAACAATTGAGAGTGGGGGGAGTGAATCAATTGTTAATATATTATATTAATCAAACCACTTTATAACCTTTAACTGGAGCACATGAACATTGAATACTGAAATATAAGAAATAGATACCGGTAAGCAATAAAAATTAAGAATAAAATAGAGAATTAACACAAAGTAACCATACCACATAACACCATGATTTGTACATGGAAAACCCAGAAAAGGGAAAAACCACGGTGAGAATCCTACCCACAGTCAGATGATACTTTTGCAGAAAGTATGTGATAGAATGAGGGGCCTGCACATGTAGGAAGGCACACTACCTAGAGCAATGAGTCTTACTGACTACGTAGAGGTTATAACCACCTCAAAATAATTGGACAAAAATCTAGAAGAATGAACTGCCAAAGATAGCATCTACCATGCCTGATTAGAGTCCCAATTAAGCTTAATACTAGAGGCCTTTGACCTCTTACTTAAACCCAATTCGATCACCTATGATCAACCAAATATCCTTTGCATATGATATATCATTCCACATCCACGATACACATTTCATTCCCATACCATGATCTATAATGAGATCTTACATCAATTTATACAAACCCTAAGGCCTATACCAATTAGGTCGGCCACCTGAAAGATATTATAATAAGATCATTACATACATCCATATTACAATGATATGCCATGTCGTATTTCGACCAAAACAACAATAATCAATTCAGAAAATCTTGGTAACATGTAGAGAACACATTAACATGATATCTGTCCATAACCTAGATAGGTACCAGACCTAATCTAGGTCCACCATGCCAAAGTGATGTCTTCAATCAATTGAGCCACAATCAAGGATCACCTTCTGTATCCCAAATTCCATCTAAAAGCCACACCAACACCACTTATGCATTCTGTCAAAGATTCTTAGTAAAATCTCTATCAGTTAAACCTTAAACCCTTACTAGTAAGACAGGATCTTCTATCGGTAACCAAAACCTATTTGCTGGTAACCAACCATAACAGCTAGTGTTGACATCAATGACAAAACATCAATGCAACACATAATCAATTCCTCCATATTGCCAACAACAACAGGGGTTTGTTAATCTAGTAAATAGCACTACTCTACTTGATCATATCATTTTCATGCTCCTATCTACCTTCAAACATACTGCAGATACTCCTTCTGATTCAGCAATCAATCACACTGACACTTAACCAAAATTGTCAACACTACAACAAAACAACCCATCGACCTTATAAGCAAAACAATAGGTCAATAACACATCACAATCCTAAGATCTCATAGAGATTACAAACAAATCAGTTCAAACATGACCATTTGATCACATAGCAATCATCAGCACATTGTACAAGGCAACCTTGACCGCTCCTTGATCACCGCCCATCGATTCCTATAACTCATCGCATGGTTTCCACTTCATGCAATGTACTCGCTCATTCCCAAGATAAAACCATTATCTCTACATTCCAAAAATCACTTGAAACCCATCACATGGATCATGCATACATGGCATAATCATCATTGATCACCATTTGATCATAAATCAACACAACCAATTCACCAAGCTCCATCTGTTAGGTTTTGGCATATCAATAGGTAGGGTTACCGATTGATCTCACTACTTCAATAGTAATATTGGCTTCCATCACTTACTCAACTACGGGTTGCATAACAACTTCACTATCAGTTACAATTGACATCAATAACAATACTTAAACTCATTAATGCAATCTTTATACAAATGCCAACACACTATCTTAGGGGGGACAAGGGTGCCATGCCCTTGTCCTAAGGGGGATAAGGGCACCATGCCCTTGTCCTACCCTATTTTGGGACCTAGATAGGATACAAAGAAGCCACAAGATATAAAGGAGGAAAGGAGAAGGGTTGGAAATGTAGAAATAGGTCCCGGTTAGGGAAGGAGATTCTGTCACCAAGGTGAGGACCCCAAATGTGGTTAAACTTACAAGGGTCACAATCTTATGACACTATAATAGGAGATCCAAGTTGAGGACCTTCCAAGTCACATATTTTTTCCTAAAATGGGATGTTGATAGAGAAAAACCTAAGAGGCACTCAAAATTTGATAAAATATGGAGTGGTCCCTATGTAATTATAGGTTGCAGGGAGGCTAATTCTTTCAAGTGAGCCAGGTTGAATGGGGAAGATCTCCCCATTGCGGTGAATGGGATTCACCTTAAAGCATGCACTTAAGGGGTTTTTGTTGCAACTTTTTTTGTAAGTACTGTAATTTATGTTCTTCTTCTTTCCAAAAAGTGTGTGTGCACAGGCTATTCTCCAAAATAGAAAAGTTTTGACTTTTGTAGGGGCAGAGTATCTTTTTGTTTCAAGTTTTGACTCTGTGCCCAATGGACTTCAAGGCTACTGATCAATGTGTCAAGAAGGATTTCCATCCTTGTTGAGTCACTAGAAATGTTGGCAATTTTTGTGCCAACCTTAACAGGGAGCAAGGAAAAATGTTATCACGACATAAGGTCCCGCGGGATAAGAGAACAAAAGAAAACTAAGACTTTCTTATCCCGCGTGTTCCCGTGGGATAAGAAAATAAAGGTAAAACAAAGAACACATTAGTGACACATAGGATAAGAAAATCAACAAAGGCAGGGCTTTTCCCTTATCCCATGAAGTAAGATAGATGCAACAAAGACCCTGTGGGAAGAAATAATGATAAGCTTTTTTCTTATCCCAAGGAGTAATAAAGACATTAGCATAAGGAAGTCTAAGGCATGGTGGGCCTGAGTTGGCTAAGTGTTTGATGGGTTTACATAAAGTCCATGGGAGAGGACTGCGGAACAAGAGAAGTCCAAAGCGGAGAAGCTTTTCTCTTATCCTGCAACACATTGGAAGCAGTTAGGTGGTCTCGTGGGATTGTTGGATTGTTGGCATTGACAAAACCAATCAATCCAAAGAACTAATATATGTACTAAGATTTCTCATTGATGTCCAACACTTACCGGTGAAGACACTAACTGGTGAAGTGGTATAGGTAGAGTGGTGTTTTTCAGTAAGCAAAAGTGATGACTTACAAACACATAGAAATAACATTGGTAACGAATGATCAAAGGATCAATCATCTCAAGGAAAGAAAAGACTAAGACAACCGGTCTGACCTTCAGGAAGATTGGTCACTTTGATGATGATGAAGTCATAAAAGGTGCCTCAGGAAATAAAACTTGAAGTTGTATGCAAACTAGAATCTCATTAGCAAACAGGGGAAGATACTTGATGCTAGCACAACAAATTGGCAATCAAAGGATGAACCGGTAATATAGAAGTGCAGTGGCATACTATTACACTAGTATGACAGAAAGAAGATAGGTGATCACCATAAATTTTGGAGTGGTGATCGGTTATTCAGTTGCGGTGGCAAAAGATGAGTTGGTGAGCTTATGTCTACGCCAAATCACTTGTTGGTAAGGTCAAATTTAGTTATCATGCAGTCAAACATGATTACCTATGGATTTTCTGGTTCACACTTAATTAACAGAACATGACCCAGAAGTTACTATATTTGGGAGATGTGGTGGCAAAATTTGTTGAACACTTGGCAGAATTGTTGTAAGGCACGCAAAGAAAGAGTGGGAGATTTTAAATTTGAAATCTTCTAAAATCCATGATTGCTTTGATTGAGGGAACAACTGAAAGTGTTGGTAGAAAATGTATAAAGTGTTCTTGAGTTCATTCAGAAATTTTTGATCGTGAAATTTGCAACAAGAAGATCTTGTTGAAGGTGATCCAAAGTGAAGATCAGAGAGAGAGGAAGTGCTAAGAGGTTTTAGCAGAGTAGATCGACTAAGTGCAGAGTTGACAGAAAGAGAACCAGTAGAGTGTGGAGCTGAAGGTTAGAGGATCGACAGAGTGCATAGTTGAAGGTCAGAGGACCGACAGAGTGTAGAGCCAAAGGTCAGAGGATCGGCAGAGTGCAGTGCTGAGGGATAGGCGACTAGCTAAGTGAAGACCCAAAGGTGTAAGAAGAAAACTGATGTTGTGCAAAGAAGACACAACCAGTATGGATTGAGTGTGATGCATATTGAGATCTGAGGAATCTATTAGTAGCTAATTCAGTAGATCATCCATTTGTTGCTTTCTAACCACTGCAATATAAATCCCTTAACCGGGTGGAATTTAATAGATCTCTTTTGTAAAATCCCTTAATCGGGTGACATCTTAATTGATGTTCTAAAATCCTTTAACCAGGCTACCTTTAACAAGGTAAAGGCACTAACCAGTCTTGAACAAAATCCCTTAACTGGGTGGCACCTAATAGTGTCTTTGTTATCTCCTAACAGGAATGGCTCCTCATTGGGCGTACTTCAAAATAGTACAGATTTTATGAGTTCCTACTCACACCATGGTTTTCTCCCATTTGGGTTTCCACAAGATAACTTCTTGGTGTCACTGTCAACTTTTCATGCTTGCATATTTTACTTCAATGATTAAGTATATTGTTGGATATTAGATGAATGCAGATTTAAGTTAAAAGTTTAATTGTGAAGATTTGATCAAGTGTTGATTCACCCCTCCCCTCTCAGCACCAGTTGGGACTAACAATTGGTATCAGAGCATCAGATCCTTAGAATTAGAAGAAGCATAATCAACTTTAGGAAATATCCAAGATGATGCATAAGGAGGGTCCTAAGTTCTCTAAGGAGAATTACATATTATGGTGTGGAATAATGAAACTCTATCTAAGATCCCTAGGAGAACAGTACTAGATGTTAGGTCCCGGAGACAACTGAGAGGGGGGGTGAATCAGTTGTCTAATAAATTCAAACCAAAAACAACTTAACCAACTTAATGCTTGATACCGATAAACTAGTCTAATATGTCAGTAGACAGTTTTAACAGTTAATTGCAATACCAGTAAGGATTAATGCATGAAATAAAAAGACAAAGTCATCCACAACACATAACACCAATATTTGTATGTAGAAACCCTGTAAGGGGAAAAACCACGGTGGGAAACCTTACCCACAATCAGATGATACTACTACAGATAGTAAGTCTATACAAATGGGGTCTACACATGCAGAAAGGCCAAGCGCCTAAAGCTCATTGCTCAATCACAAATGGGAGTCACACTGACTACAATTGGATGGTTAAATCCAATAAGAATGTACTGCTTAAGTTAGCATCTTTCTATGATGGATTCAATATCGGTATAGTTCTGATGTCTTTATAAAAACCCTTCTTCTATCTTCAAATGATATCTATGTGTATAGCTCTGCTTATTCTCGCATATAACTTTTCACAATCCTTTTTCACATTTCACACTTGATCTTACAAATAAAATCTTACATTTATACCATACCCTAAGACCAATTTTAGTAGGTCGGTTGTACAAGATATTACAATAAAATCATTTTACAAACAATACAATACCTGATGTAATAACCAATTCAACATGTCGACTTAATGCATTTACAACAATAATAAGTCATCTCCATAGCGTGCCATGCTAATCTAGAAAAGATAAACCTACCGATGTATATCCTGGACCTATTTGTCGGTAACAACAAATATGCAAATATGAATATGCCAATTAACAAACCTTCAAGACAAAGTGTCCAAATGATGTCTTCAACATAACCATGTGATTTCCATTCCATTCCAAGTGTTGGTGATCATTATATCCTGCCGATGTACCAAATACCGATGACTGTTCATAAGTCATTTGCTTGCCGGTGAATGTTGCTGATTCTCTAAAGTGCCAGAGTTGATAATTGTTAGTAGGTGTTGGCATCAATGACAAAACCATACCAAAATACCAACAATCTCCCCCTTTGGCATTGATGGCAACACAAGATGGAAAAACCATCAAAGTGCCAAAACAGAAATGCCAAATACCAAAATACCAATAATTACCAAAATATAAGTAAACTTCTCCCGAAGTATCAATCTCTCCCCGTGAGAGTAACATGTGTTTCCTTGTGTTTTTCCATACCAATATCTCCCCCTTTGACATCAAATGCCAAAGTTATTACCAAGCCAAGTTCATATACAAAATAGCAATCAATTTAGTATACCAACTACTCCCCCTAAGAAGTAGCTTCCTCATCAAAAGCCGGAATAAAAGATTTCTTTGTTAATTCTGTTGGTTGATGATAATCATCAACTTCCTAAGTCTCTACCGGTAAGGGTATGACCCCAAGCTGATCTCTGAGATATTCAAAAGTTTCCTTAGGCAGAGGTTTAGTGAAAATATCTGCAATTTGCTCTTTAGTATTCACATAAACCAATTTTATCTCTTTTGCTTCAACATGTTCCCTTAGAAAATTTAGTTTGATAGAAACATGTTTGGTTTTAGAATGTAATTCCAGATTCTTAGATATATCAATTGTTGCAGTGTTATCTCAGTAGATAGTAATAGGTTCCTTGCATTTTACCTTTATGTCCTCCAACATTTTCTTAAGCCATAGTACCTGTGTACAGTTAGTTGATATTGCAATATATTTTGATTTTGTTGTTGATAAAGATGTACAAATTTGTTTCTTACTCAACCAAGAAATCAATCTATTTCCAAGAAAAAATGCTTTGCCGGTGGTGCTTTTTCTATCATCCAAATCTCCTACCCAATTTGCATCTGTATATGCACATAATTCAAAGTTTTCATCTCTAGGATACCATAATCCAAGATCTATAGTGCCTTGTAGGTACCAAAAAATCCTTTTTACTACTGATTCATGATTTTCTCTAGGATTACTCTGAAATATTGAAACAATACATACTGTATTCATAATATCAGGTCCGGTTTGTGTCAAATACAGTAAACCTCCTATCATAGATTTGTACCTAGTCAATTTAACAGGTGTAGATTCATCTCTTAGTGATAATTTGTCATTTGTAGTCATAGGTGTGCTTATCGGTTTAGAGTTCTCCATCCCAAATTTATTTAGTAACTCTTTTAAGTACTTGGATTGACTCAAGAATATACCTTTATCAGTCTGAGAAATCTGCAATCCTAAAAATAATTTTATTTCTCCAATCATAGACATTTCAAATTCTTGTTGCATTTTAATAGAAAAGTCTTTACATAATCCATCTTCTCCTCCAAAAATTATATCATCAACAAAAAATTCTATAACCAAGATGTCATCATTAGTCACTTTATAATATAAATTGTTGTCTGCATTACCTTTAGAAAAACCAATCTTCAAAAGATACTTATCCAATCTTGCATACCAAGCTCTTGGAGCTTGTTTCAATCCATACAAAGCTTTCCTTAACCTGCAAACCATATCTTTGTTTTCTGTCAAAGAAAATCCATCAGGTTGTTCAATGTAAACTTCCTCTTCAAGATCTCCATTCAGAAATGCACATTTAATATCCATTTGATATACTTTGTAGTTCTTGTGTGCTGCAAAGGCCAAAAATAATCTGGCTGCCTCAATTCTAGCTACCGGTGGAAAGGTCTCATTTTAATCAATTCCTTCTTTCTGAGAATATCCCTTACACACTATCCTTTCTTTATTTTTGATTACCTTGCCATCTTCATTAATTTTGTTTCTAAATACCCATTTGGTTTTGTTGTCCTCAAAATTTGATTCCCTTCAATGTCCTTAGGATAATATGGTCTAAACTGGGTGCAGAGAAAACATCAAAGATAAGGAAATTCCAGAGACAACATATGACAAGGTTTGATTAGACCTTCTACACTTCGGGCTTCCTTAGAGCCTAGGTGGGTATACCTTTGTGAATTAATTTCACACTTTTAAACAATAAACCCACAGCAAACCAGTCCAGAAAACCAGTGGATTTATTCACCTTGAAATCAACTGAAGACAAAGAATAGAAACTATACTTAACTTCAGCATTTTTGATCAACAAAGTATGCAATAAACAACCTCGATTAATACCAGTGCCTTATCCAAAGTTACAGAGTCACCTGAACTCAAATAAAACTCCTGAAACAATATATCTTCATGCTTCCCGTCGGCTTGGTTTCCACTAATCCTGATATATGCCTGACACATACAAGAATTCAATCATTCTAGACTAAGCGATGGTCCTCAAAATTCAAAGTTCCTTCCAAAGAATTTACTGGTATGAGTGATCCCGCGTATTTAATTTCCCTCCTAAAGAGAAAAGCTAACAAACACTTATACTGAGATTGCTTTGCAATTCCATTTAAACTAAACAACCCTGGATTATTCAGAATAAAGACAGTAAATAAATTTGTGAACAAACTTGAAGACAACACATAGCTTTACTCAAAACCGATGGCCTGTATATTGATATTCATTTCAAGAAATATTACAAGAAATTCTGATTCTTCATTAAACTTTGAAAAAACTCAGATAAATTTCTACAGCGTTTTCTTACAAAAAACTTGTGATCCTCTTTTCCTCTAGTCCTGGTATCCATTTATAACAACATGGATGCACAAAGCTTCAGACTTCTCGAGGAGAGTTTGTTACAATTATTTCAAAAATTGAAGAGATTACAATTTTTGCGTAAAAGCAGTTATGTGCTCTTTTCAACCTCTACAATTTGTTCAATGGGCTGTTCGGTTGCAACCTCTTCTATCTTTTCAGGGGCGCTCTCCAACTGCTCCGGATCATGGGTGGAATATTTAACTTCCCACTCATTATATGTCTCTTCTGTCGGCCATGAAAAATTAATCACATCATCTTTATTTTTAGTCAACCTTTTCCAAGAATTCCTCAGTTTGTTGACTTCTGAATTAAGAAAACCATAATGTGACTTAATTTTTTCTATCTCTTGTATTGTCACGACAAAGAAAGAAGTATCATCAAGATCAATGATTCCTTTGACCCTTGCTAACAATTTGGCTTCTATTTCCTTAAGCCATATCTGCTTGTCTTTTAACTGATCCGGATTACCAAAAATTCCTGGGAGCAACTCACAAACTTGATCAGTGTATTCCTTCTTAAGCAATTTAACCCTTCTATCCACATTATCCACTTCTGTTGCCAATTGCAATAAGACCTTACCGACATCAGAAGTGGATTTGATAATGGGATTAGCTCTTGCTTCATCACAGGATACACACATGAACTCTAGATCTTGCTCCCTAGGTCTCCATCTGTCAAAAATGGGTGTCAAAATTGCCTTATCTCTTCTCATCTCATTCCATATCTCTATAATATTTCCCACGTTGTTGTAGAGCAATGAGACATTTATTGTCTCTGCAAAACTGGAGATTGTGGCCCTTACTTTCTCCTCATATTTCCCTGCATACAAGGCCTGAGCTTGTTTCAGGTTTTCTAATTCTTGAGGAGTAATCTCAATCATTTGGGAGCTGGAAGGTGCTGGGGATAGTGGAAATTTGATGATAGGGCTTGTAGGTGGAGGTCTTGCAGGAGAGGAGGAAATCATCAATGTTGAAGGCTCACTTTGTTGGTGTTGTCCCATCAACTGGCTTTGTAATCTAGCAATGATGCTATCTTTACCTCTCACCTCCTCCTTGGCATTATTGTAGGCCTTCAAAACTATTTCCAACTTAATATGGAGGGCCTCCTTTTCTTTGGCTTCCTTTTCAGCCACTGCAACACTGAATTTTGCAGTTTCTAGCATAGTGCTAGCAACCTCTACTACCACTGTACTCTGCACTCTTTTTTGACCATCAATCCACCAAGGTGACTTGACCCTGGGGTGTCTTTACTTTTCTTGTCCTCATTTCTCTTGAGGGACCACATAACTAGTGCAGCATTATCCTTACTGAATGTAACCCCTTCCATGGGTTTAGTTTCTTTTCTTACTGCATCTAGCACCAGAGCATCAGCAATATCCCACTCTGGTAAGATGAGCACTCCAGCTTGTGCTACTAGATCTCTTCCCTGTTCAGGAGTGATGGTTTTGAATTCTTCCATCATCTCCTATTTTATTTCTTCCTCCACTGAGGCTGGGTCTTTATCAGGCTGCTCAGCCTTCCTTGTCTCACATCTAGCATTATATCTATTTATATGTTGTTTCCAAATGAACTGCATGAATGCTTCTGATGTAACAAAGTTGTCATCAGCTAAAAAGGCATTACTTGCCTTTTTTATCTCAGGATCCCACTCCTGGCCTTTAAGTTCAGTAGAGGTGATGTCCATTTCAGCATCAATGGGCTCTTCTGGCATTCCCTCCTCCACTTCATCATAGGTGTATGCGATTTCACCCAAGCTACCCAACTGCAAGAGGTATTCGGCTGCTGCTTGTTCATCTCCTATATGGATAGGGGATTGGGATGGGGAATACAAAGGTGTATCTGATTGCACTTCCTTCCCCACCCTTTGCTTCTTTGGGCTATCCTGGATGTGAATGACATCTTGTACCTTCCTCTTTCCTTTGGACGTGGAGGGCTCCCCTGTTGTAGGCACTAGCATACTGTAACCTGATTTCTTGTGCAATGTGTAATCACCAGGAGGAATTGCTTTGGTGGAAGCTGATTTGCTCAGGATCATTCTAGCCTTTTCAGGGTTACTCTTAATCACAGCTTCCCTCTTCTCCTTCAGTGTTTGCATCACATCTTCAAAACAAACAATCAAAAATTTTATTTTTTCTTCCAATGGGAAGAAGCTAGACAATGGGTCATAGCTAGCATCAAATTGATGCACAAAATCCAAGGCTTTCTTGTAAGCCACCCACTTTTCTTTCCTTAATTCCTGCTCACCCAAATCAAATTCATTTCTGATGAGGTCTTCAGAAAATTGGAATTGATGAGGCCTACCTCTGCATGCTACCTTCTTCCTGAACACACCATTGAAGAAGTCCTCTGGATCAGCACACCTGGACACTGCAGTGGATAAATGGTAAGGTTTGAGGAAATCCTCAAAGCAATTCCAACCTCCCTTTGTAATTACGAATTGGTGGGCTATGGTAGCTGCAGGGAAAATAGTCCCTTTGCCTCTGCCTGTTAACTCTGCTTCTTGTAGGCAACCAATTTGCCTAAGGATCTCCGCTATTCCCACTTTGAGAGGGACCTAGAGTACCCCTGAAACCAAAAACTCTGAAAACTGTGGAGACTAGATACAAATACATGTCACCCCAGTTATGAACAATTTTGATGTTCTCTGTGAATTCTTTTGGCCTTATGAATTCCAGAAGAACTTTGGGGACTCTTGGGTTATCAGAGCAAAGGAGAGTCCTTATTTTAGATGCAAAATATTTATCAAACTTTAGGAAACTAGCATCCTCTCTGTCCCATGACAACACAGTACTCCATAATTGTACTGGCATTTTCTCTCCTTCCTTCTCTTTAACTAGGTCCAGTCCACTAGCAAAATAATCACCACCTTTGAAGAGAAAAAGGTGCATTAAGAGCGAATACCATCCAAAAGGTCTATCCACCTTTCCATTCTTTATTCCTATCAACCCTCCATGGATAGCATCGGCAATAAAAGAAGCATAATCAAATGTGATAGCAAGAGAAGGATTCAAAATCTGAACAATCATTAGCAAGTAGTGATTTGGCATATTTGCTTCAGCATCCTCTCCTAGAACTTGGCAAAGTGCCCAATACATTCCCTTAGCCCTCAAGGTAAACATACTCAATGAGAAAGGCTCTTGCGTATTGGGTCCTACAACTGCTAACCCTCCTATTTTCAGAAAAAGTTCTTTAAGAGGCCCATTCCTGAGATGACTCCTCTGTGCACTGTATACTTGGGCTAATGATGTGAAATTTATGGGTTCCAGGAAGTTTGTGAACTCATTGAGTCTGAATGTTGTCCTAAATTCCTCAGCATTAATTTCCACAAGGGTTTTCCCATTTATATCCCGGATGCATCTTGTTACTAGATCATAATTTAATGCCATTTGGGTTAACAAGTCTGTATCCATGAATACCCCTGGGACTACCAACTTCCCAACATCTAGCTCCCAAATACTGTTTTGAGGGGCAGGAGAATTTCTCATTCCAAATTTGACTTTAAATAACCCCAACCCGAACAGTCCCACCTGTGGGTCTCTCAGCCAATTACCCTTATCATACAATCCTTCTCCTATCTTCAGACGGGGAGCCCTGGGCACTAACTCTTTGGCCTTTGATGCCTGGTTAGTTGACAATGTCAACTGTTCTAAAAAATCATCACATACACTTCTTTCTAAATAATTAACCTTGTCGGAAAATTCCCTTTTAGGAGCCATTTGAAAACGCAAGAAAATGAATATCACTCTTAAACAATCTTGCAACACGAGAATGATTTTACTTAAAACACCACACAAGAAGTGCTACGAAATATGAGAGAACCTGATGCTTGCTTGAAGGAATTTGCTCTGCAACTGAACCGCCTGCTCTGTATCTGAAAAAGATAACTCTGCGTCTGCTCTTCTGCAAAATCTTTTGAAAGATATCATCACTTAGTTGTTAGGAAATCAAATACTTGTACTCAGGGCCTTAACTATGACACTAATTCCGCATGCTTCGGCCGTCCCTTCAAAATCAAATTCATACGAGAATTCGTATTTTTCGCTCCAATGGGTCATAACATTCCTGCAAGTGTTTCACTGTTGCCTTTTCATTACTGAGGGCTTTGTCTTTAATCTGGGTCCCACTTTTCTATTGGCTACATAATACCACGTGGCATCGAATCATTGGCCTTAAAATTCCCTTCGCATTCTATTTGATACTGGCCGCGTGTCTTTTTCTTACAACGATGTTTCCACCTTGGCGGGCCCACACTTTCTTCTTTGACCACGTGTCATCATGACACGTGGATGGTTCTTGTTCATTCTCGCTATTTCGTGGGTTTAAAGGGTGAGCATTTTACCCTTGCGAAATAGCGCGAGCCGTTGGATCATCCCTCAAGTTGATCACTAATTAATCTTTTGAAAAGGTTCTCAGGAATGGTGGGCCCACGGACTCGTCACTAACACTTGGCATCCAGTCACCTGCAGCACTGATTTGTCTATCTGTCATTCGCCAAAAGGAAACTACGAGGGGCCCCACTTTCGTCTCAACAGGTCTATCTCTCACGTCATCATCATGACATGTGGACAGTTCTTGTTCATTCTCGCTATTTCGCGGGCATAAGGAGTGAGCACTTAACCCTTGCGAAATAGCGCCGACTGTTGGATCATCCCTGCAGTTGATCAGCATTTAATCCTTTGAAAAGGCTTTCAGGAATGGTGGGCCCACTGACTCATCACTAACACCTGGCATCCAGTCACCTGCGGAGCTGATTTGTCATTTTCTCATTTGCCAGAAGGGAACCATAGGGACCCACATTTTCCTTTTAGACCGCATATCATCATGACACGCGGACGGTCCTCGTTAATTCTCGCTATTTCGCGGGCTTAAAGGGTGAGCATTTTACCCTTGTGAAATAGCACGGGCCGTTGGATCATCTCTCAAATTAATCGGCATTTAATCCTTTGAGAAGGCTTTCAAGAGAGGTGGGCCCGCGGACTCGTCATAGACACTTGGCGCCTTGTCACTTTCAGTGCTGACTTGTCACTCTGTCATTTGCTAGAAGGAAGCCATAGGGTCTCAATAGATTGTTAACAGCTGTACCTGCCAGGTCATTTCTGGGGCCCACTTCGAACCTTTAATCCTAACCCGCCGACTGTGGTGACTTGTGCCACGTGCTACCTTTTAATATGCCAGAAGAAAGCCACGGGGCTCCAACCACCTTTGACAGCTACACCCTTTACTTCCTCCGTCATGACACATGGACGGTCCTCATTAATTCTCGCTATTTTGCAGGCTTAAAGGGTGAGCATTTTACCCTTGCGAAATAGTGCGGGCCATTGGATCATCTCTCAAATTGATCACTAATTACTGGGCCCGACAACTTTAGAAGAAAAGCATACAAGGCATAAAATTTTCAAATAATCAACGTAACCACCTAGGCAAATAATAAGGGGGGACACTTCCCACGACCCCACGACCCATATCTTAAGTGAATAAAGTAACAGAAGATTAGAAACCAGAGGGTTTAACACAAAAGGATAAAAATCAAAAACCCTTAAACCCCTAAGGTTTAGAACAAAGCTGAAGCACTTGGGATTACACCCTATTCGAATTTTTTTTTAATGAACCATAGCCAATTATGGGAAAAGAAGAACCCAATTTTAAATAGTGATAATAGGTTCCAATCACATTTTTATCTTTAGATCGGGGAACTAATGTCCAAGTGTTATTCTTCTCAATTTGTTCTAATTCTTCTTCCATAGCTTTAATCCAATATTTATCTTCACATGCCTCATTAACAGATGATGATTCAATTTGAGAAATAAGAGATACCTCTTCATTTGCCAATCTTCCTCTTGTCATAACTCCATTATACTTGTTTCCAATTATCTAATCTTCAGAATGATTTAGCCTTACATATCGGGGTGTCTTGGTTTGTTGTTGTTCCTCAGTTACAGTGGAGTTTTCAGATGATACTGAGGTAATTGGATCTTTATTCTGTACCAGTGGGTTTAGTGTAGGTTCATTTGTCAAAATTTATGTTGCCAGTTCAGAGTCTATATATGTTGAAGTTCCTCTAAATTGTTCATCAATCTTCACATTTGTACTTTCAACAATTTTCTGCAATCTTTTGTTAAAACATCTATATGCCTTACTTTTAGATGAATAACCAAGAAATATTCCTTCATTAATTCTAGGATCAAATTTGCCAATATACTCATCTCTTCTGATATAGCATTTGCTTCCAAATATTCTGAAATATTTAAGAGTAGGAGTAATACCAAACCATAGTTCATGAGGGGTCTTACCGGTTTCACCTTTGATGTGAACTTTGTTGAATGTATAGACCACTGTAATTACTGCTTCTCTCTAGTATACATGTGGTAGGTTTGCTTTTGATAACATACTTCTGGCTGCATCTAAGATAGTTATGTTTTTCCTTTCTACAACTCCATTTTGTTGTGATGTCCGAGGTGCTGATAGCTGTCTTCTGATTCCATTTACTTCATAGAATGTATTAAATTCCTTAGATGTAAATTCTCCTCCTTGATCTGATCTTAGACATTTGATTTTCTTATCAGTTTCATTTTCTACCATTGCTTTGAACAGTTTGAACTTTCCAAGTGCTTCTGATTTTTCTCTGAGAAAAGTAACCCAACACATTCTAGAATAGTCATCAATGATTAGCATGAAATATCTATCACCTTGTAAACTTTTAGCTCTAGCTAGACCACATAAGTCAGTATGAATTAAGTCAAGAGCATTATTAGATTTTTCTAGAATACTTTTGAAGGTAGCTCTAACTTGTTTTCCAAATTGACATTCCTTACATAATGTATTGTGAGGTTTGATAATTTTAGGTAAATCTCTAACTACCTTAGTAGTACTGATCTTCACCATACAATCAAAATTTACATGACAGAGTGTCTTATGCCATAGCCAAATTTCATCAATATATGCAATCAAGCATGTCTTTTCAGTATTATTCAAATGAATGATATTACCTCTAGTTTGATTACCGGTTGCAATTTCCAAACCAGTTCTATTCATGATTTTGCATTTTCCATTTTTGAATTGTAACTAAAATCCTTTCTCAACTAATTGATCAACACTCAAAAGATTATGCTTTAAACCTTGAACATAGTAGATATTATCAGTATTATTCTTACCATCAAGAGATATTGTACCCTTACCTTTGATCAAACAAGATTTATCATCTCCAAATCTTACAAGACCTCCATTATACTCCTGAAAAAGTTAGGAATTTACTCTTATCACCAGTCATATGATGTGAGCATCCTGAATCAATGATCCATTTGTCCTTAACTTCAACTTTAGCTGCCAAGGCCTGTTCTACCGGTTGAGTAGTAGGTGTCGGTTGATCTTCTGTTATAGCAACAAAAACTCATCCATTGTCTGTCGGATCCTCATCAGAATCATCAATCACTCCTTTATTAGCAATGTAACAAGATTTGTCTTTATTCTTCTTAAATCTGTATCTCTGATATTCAAGGTTAGGCTTGTATGTTCTTCTAGCTTCTTCTCTTAGTCTAGCATGTCTATCAGGGCATCTTGAAGCCATATGACCAATCTTATTGCAGTTAAAACATTTAAAGGGTGGTTTACCTTCATACTTACTTCCAACTAGACATTTAGGCATTTTCCTTGCAAAAAGTGCTTCAAGTTCTTCAAGTTCTTCATTTTCTTTCCTGCTTTCTTCAAGTTCTCTTGCATAAAAGGCTTTCCAATCAGATTTGTCAAATGATTATGCAGATGATGCTGATGCTTTAAAGGCTAAATCTATCTTTATAGTAGCAACAGGACCAAATTCCTCAATTTCAAAGGCTTAAAGTTTTCCAATCAATGTATCTCTTGTTACTAATGTATTAGGCATTGTTCTTAACTCATTTATAGCAGTGACTTTCATTTTATATGCCGGTGGCAATCCTCTTAAAACTATTGAAACAATTTCATCTTCACTTAAAGTTCCTCCACAACATTTAATACCTAAAACAATTTCATTAACTCTTTCCATAAAAGCAGAAATCCTTTCATCTTCTTCCATTTTCAGATGTTCATACCTGACCTGGAAGCTTTCAAGTTTTTCAATCTTGACTATGGAATCTCCTTCATTCAATATTTCTAAATGATCCCAAATAGCTTTAGCAATAGACCTATCTGATAATCCCATGATTTGTTGATCTGATAATGCGCTCAAAAGTGCTTCTCTTGCTTTGTAATCATTTTCCTCATCTTTAGTTAGGTTAGGTGGATTGGGCTGACCGGGAGTGGGAGCAGTATAGCCATTCTTTGTAACTTCCCAGATGTCCTTTCCAATGCAATTTAAATGTGTCTCCATTCTGATCTTCCATATGCCATAGTTGGTTCCATCAAGTTTAGGATTGTCCTTCCTGAAATAGTTAGTAGACATTGGATCTCCTCAAGCTGGTAAACTTCTGCAAAAGAGGACTAGGCTCTGATGCCAATTTTTAGGTCCCAAAGACAACTGAGAGGGGGGGGGGGGGGGTGAATCAGTTGTCTAATAAATTCAAACCAAAAACAACTTAACCAACTTAATGCTTGATACCGGTAAACTAGTCTAATATGCCGGTAGACAGTTTTAACAGTTAATTGCAATACCAGTAAGGATTAATGCATGAAACAAAAAGACAAAGTCATCCACAACACAAAACACTAATATTTGTACGTGGAAACCTTGTAAGGGGAAAAACCACAATGGGAAACCTTACCCATAATCAGATGATACTACTGCAGATAGTAAGTGTATACAAATGGGGTCTGCACATGCAGAAAGGCCAAGCGCCTAGAGCTCACTGGTCAATCACAAATGGGAGTCACACTGACTACAATTGGATGGTTAAATCCAATAAGAATGTGCTGCTTAAGTTAGCATCTTTCTATGCTAGATTCAGTACTAGTATAGTTCTGATGTCTTTACAAAAACCCTTCTTCAATCTTCAAATGATGTCTGCGTGTATAGCTCTTCTTATTCTCGCATATACCATTTTACAATCTTTTTTCACATTCCACACATGATCTTACAAATAAGATCTTACATTTATACCATACCCTAAGACCAATTTTAGTAGGTCGACTCTACAAGATATTACAATAAAATCATTTTACAAACAATACAATAACCGATTCAACATGTTGGCTTAATGCATTTACAACAATAATAAGTCATCTCCATAGCGTGCCATGTTGATCTGGAAAAGATAAACCTGCCAGTGTATATCGTGGACCTATTTGTTGGTAACAACAAATATGCAAATACGAAAATGCTAATTAACAAACCTTCAAGACAAAGTGTCCAAATGATGTTTTCGACATAACCATGTGATTTCCATTCCATTCCAAGTGTCGGTGATCATTATATCCTACCGGTGTACCAGATACCGGTGAATGTTGTTGATTCTCCAAAGTGCCAAAGTTGATAATTGTTAGTAGGTGTTGACATCAATGACAAAACCATACCAAAATACCAACACTAGAATCATATAATCAAAGAGTACAATGAACCTTCAGGGACTCTCACTCTAGAACAGATCAAGGAAAGGCAAGATAATACTGCTGCTATGGATTTGATTCTTGGCACTCTTTCCGATAATGAATTTGCAGAGGTTCAATATTTGAAAACAACTTTTCACATATGGAATAAGCCGAAGATAGTCTATGGGGGAGATCCTCATTTCCAAAAAGAAAAAATAGACAGCCTGAGAGAGAAACATATGATGAGATGAGGATGCATGAATGAGAAAACATAGAGCAGTATAGCAAGAGGATAAAGGATGCAGTAAACTCCATTAAAAGTGATGGAGGAAAGCTTGAGGAGGATGATGTGGTTAGCAAAATTTTGAGAGCTCTGCTACCACAATAAGCCATAAGACTCTCTGCTATCCAGGAACTTAGATCCTTGGGAACAGTAAATGTATCTCTTGACTCACTGATCGGTAAGTTGACTACTTTTGAATTGAGCAATTACGATAACAGTGTACCAAAGATTGATACTGCTTTCAAAGCCTCCATGATGCATGCACCAACAAGGAGAAGGAAAGAAACTCAAAGTAGTTTTACTACCAAAACTGGGCATTCCCATTAAAGTGGCAATCTATTGTCTAAGGAATAGGAGAAAGATGAAATTGAAGCTATATTGGCAAGAAGATTGCCAAGAGGAAAAGGGAAGTACAAAGGTAAATTACCCTTAAAGTGCTTCTCCTGTAATAAGATAGGTCATATTGCTTCAAGATGTCCTAACAATGATAGAGACAAGAAGGATAATTTTAGAGTCTATAGGGACAAGAGCAAGAAGGAGTGTTATCTTGCAGAAGAAGGAGTCACTGATGAAGAATCAGAAGGATCTGATGGAGATGGTATTGCATTTGTGGTAGTCAAGGAGGACAGCACAGAAGAAGGATATATGGCATTGATTTCTAGCACAAACTGGTGTGGAGAATGGGTGATCAACAATGGTTGCACTCACCACATGACTGGTGATAGAAACAAATTCCTCGGCATGGAGGATAGCAATGGCGGAACTGTGAGATTCGAAAATGATGCTCCTTGTGCAGTAAAAGGTAAGGGGTCTATAGCCTTGAATGATAAGAAAAATTGTGATGATGTATATTGGGTAGAAGAGTTAAAATATAGTTTGTTAAGTGTTGCACAACTTAACAAAAAAGGTTACCGATTAGAATTCAATGAAGGAATATGTAAAATAAATGACAAATCAAGAATTCTGATTGCCACCAATAAATAGTCAAGAGGCAATCCATTTCATCTAGACATCACCATAGGTAGTTGTCTAATGGCTAATGTTGAAGACAGTTGGTTATGACACAAAATATTGTGTCATGTTAACTTTGATAGCATAGAAAAATTCAATAAGGCAAAATATGTCATAGGTATGCCTGTCATAGTGACACCTGAAAATGCTATGTGCAAAGAGTGTCAACTAGGAAAGTTGACTAGGTCTAGTTTCAGTAGTAAAACCTTTTCATCTAAAAAATGTGCTAGACTTAGTTCATATAGACCTATGTGGTCCCATGAGAACCAAGGGTTTCTATGGAGACAGGTATTTTATGTTGTTTATGGATGACTTCTCAAGAATGATGTGGGTTGTATTCTTGAAGGAAAAATCTAAAGTCTTTCACATGTTTAAGGTTTTAAGGCTTAAGTAGAAAGAGGAACCAGTAAGATTCTGAAGTGTCTGAGATTAGATAGAGGAGGAGAGTTCACCTCTCAAGAGTTCATGAATTACTGCGAGGAACAGGGGATTATGAGGCAAATGTCTACACCCAGAACACCTCAACAGAATGGAGTTTCCACAAGAAGAAATAGAACTCTTATTGATTGTACAAGGACTCTAATGATACAGAAGGATATTCCACATATCTTCTGGAGAGAAGCAATAAGCACTGTTGTATACACTTTGAACCAGATACAGGTAAAGAAAGGGACAAATAAAACTCCCTATGAATTATGGAGTGGATACTCACCTAATGTTTGTTATTTCAAATTATTTGGAAGCATGTGCTATATCAAGAGTGACGAGTACACTGGAAAATTTGGTCCCAAGAGTGATGAAGGAACCTTCTTAGGTTACTCAACAAAGAGCAAGTCATACCGGTGTTTAAACAAAAGGACTAGTAAGATTGTGGAAATTGTAAAAGTCAAAGTAGATGAGTACTCTGAGAAAAATGAACAGGACAGTAAGAGTGAACCAAAGGACTATAAAGGGTTTGAGTACAATGTACCAGTGGAACCTACTAAAGAAGATCCTATTGAAGTGGCTAATGAAGAAGCCTGTGAAGTAGAACCTGCACAACCCATAGAAGAAGCTCCGAGGAGTGAACCGGTATTGGCTAAGTATGTTAGAATTAATCACTCTATAGAAATTATCATTGGTGACAAGGATGCAGGAGTTCTAACCAGAAGAAGAGCAAGAGAGAATGGTTGTATGATCTCCATTTTTTAGCCGAAGACAACAAAGGAGGCTTTAAAAGATGATGACTTTGTCAAAGCCATGGAAGAAGAACTGAAGAAAATTGAGAAAAATCATACATGGACTCTAGTGCCCAGATTGGAAAACAAAAATGTAATAGGGAACCAAGTGGGTGTTCAGAAATAAAATGGATGAAATTGGTAAAGTGATAAGAAACAAAGCAAGATTTGTCTATAAGGGCTATGCTCAAGAGTAAGATTTGGACTATGGAGAAACCTTCGCACCAGTGGCCAGGCTGGAAGGGGTCATAATTTTTATGGCCTATGATAATTATAAAAATTTAAAAGTTTACCAAATGGATGTCAAATCGGTATTCTTAAATGGGGTGTTAGAGGAAGAAGTATACATAGAGCAATCGGAAGGGTTTGCATCTGAAGATGAAAGGAATATAGTATGCAGGTTGTAGAAGGATTTGTATGGGCTAAAACAAGCACCGAGAGATTGGTATGAGAGGTTACACTCATATTTGCTAAGCATAGGGCTCAAAAGAACCAGTGATAACAGTAACCTGTATCTAAAGAGTGGAGCTGAAGGAAAACACCTAATTGTTGAGTTCTTTGTAGATGACATCATCTTTGGGGGAGATGATGAGATGATAAGAAGCTTTGCAGAACAAATAAAGCAATAATTTGAGATGTCCATGATTGGCGAGATAAAAAAATTTATTGGCCTACAAGTCTCTCAACTAAAGAATGGCATCTTCATTAGTCAAACTAAGTACATAAAGGAAATTCTGAAAAATTTTGGAATGGAAGATTGCAAACTTGTTGGAACTCCAACGGTTACATGTTGCAAGCTATTTAAATATGATGAGGCTGAAGAAGTGAATGAGACACTTTACCAGTCCATGATTGGTAAGTTGAAGTATGCAATACATAGAAGACCGGACATAGCACAAGTCGTTGGCTTGGTTGCCATATTTTTTGCAAATCTGAAAGACTCACATGGTGGAAGTCAAAAGAATATTTAGATACCTAACGGATACTGATGAGTATGGTCTCTGGTATCCACATAAGGGAGACTTTAGTTTAAGTGTCATCAATGATTTAGATTGGACTGGGAACATTGTTGACAGAAAGAGCACTAGTGGAGGTGCATTCTTTCTTGGAGATAGGATTGTATCTTGGACAAGTAAGAAACAAAATTGCATATCTCAATCCATAGTTGAGGCTGAGTATGTAGTTGATGCAATCAACTGCACACATATAGTTTGGATCAAGCAACTTCTGGAAGGAATAAAAGAAAACGTGGTTGGATCGATAGTGATTCATTGTGACAATACTAGTGCCATTGACATATGCAAGAACCCGGTGATGCACTCCAAAATGAAGCATATAGCCATCAAATATCACTATCTAAGGGAACAAGTTCAAGAAAAGGAAGTGATGTTGGATTACATACCAACAAAAGAGTAGGTGGTTGATATCTTCACCAAGCCACTATAGAAGGACACCTTTGACTATCTTAGAGGTAAGTTGGGGGTTATGCCCCTCCATTCAGTAAAGTAAGAAAACGGGGCTCTACATCAATCTGGTATGATTTCAAAGGTTTTTTTTTAAAAAAAAAGAGAGACTAGATTGATGAGTGTAGACTACTTTGGTTAGCGGGAGCAGTCTTGTAAGTGTATAGAAAGGACTCTTTGGCATTGTTGTCAAAGGGAGAGATACGATTAGAGTGCTTTAGCATTGGTAAGTAGTGATTGAGTTGAAGTTGCTGCATCAAAGTATTACCAATGATAGGGGGAGATATTCATTACTCAGGGCAGAAGTAACGACCGGACTAGTTCAAAGATGAAGGAAGTAAAAGAACATGCAACTAGTTAGCTAGATTCTGAAGTGTTTGACATCAATGCAAAAGGGGGATATTGTTGGATTGTTGGCATTGACAAAACTAGTCAATCCAGAGAACTATTGTATGTGCTAATATTTGTCATTGATGTCCAACACTTATCGGTGAAGACACTAACCAGTGAAGTGGTATAGGTAGGGTGGTGTTTTCAGTAAGAAAAAGTGATGACATTCAAACACATGGAAACAAAATTGGTAATGAATGATCAAAGGATCAATCAGCTCAAGGAAAGAAAAGACTAAGTCAACCAATTTGTCCTTCAGGAAGATCGGTCACTCTGATGATGATGAAGTCACAAAAGGTGACTCACGCAAGAAAACTTGAAGTTGTATGCAAACTGGAATCTCATTGGTAAAAAGGGGAAGATGCTTGATGCTAGCACAACAAATCAACAATCAAAGGATGAACTAGTAATATAGAAGTGCAGTGGTATACCGGTACACTAGTATGACAGAAGGAATATAAGTGATCACCATAAATTTTGGAGCAGTGATTGGTTATTCAGTTGCAGTGGTGAAAGATGAGTTGGTGAGCTTGTGTCTACACCAAATCACTTGTTAGTAAGGTCAACTTCAGTTATCATGCAGTCAAGCATGATTACTTGCAGATTTTTTGGTTTGCACTTAATTGACAGAACACAACCTAGAAGTTACTATCTTTAGAAGATGCAGTGGCAGAATTTGTTGAACACTTGGTGGAATTGTTGTAAGTTACGCAAAGAAAGAGTGGGAGATTTTGAATTTCAAATATTCTGAAATCCATGATTGCTTTTATTGAGGGAACGCCTGGAAGTGTCGGCAGAAAATGTATAAAGTGTTCTTGAGTTCATTCAGAAAGTTTTGATCATGAACTTTGCAACAAGAAGATCTTGTTGAAGGTGATCCAAAGTGAAGAGAAAATAGAGAGGAATTTCTAAGAGGTTTTAGTAGAGTAGAGTGTGTTTGAGGTAGATCAACTAAGTGTAGAGTCAAGAGATAGAGAACTGGCAGAGTGCAAAGCTGAAGGTCAGAGGACTGACAGAGTGTAGAGCCAAAGTTCAGAGGACCGACAGAGTGCAGAGACAAAGGTTAGAGGACCGACAGAGTGTAGAGCTAAAGGTCAGAGGATTGGTAGGATGTAGTGCCAAGGGATAGGTGACTGGCCGAGTGAAGAGCCAAAGGTGTAAGAAAAAAACCGATGTTGTGCAGAGAAGACACAACCAATGTGGATTGAGTGTGATGCATATTAAGATCTAATCAAGCTATTAGTAGCTAATTCAATAGATCATCCATCTATTGCTTTCTAACCACTGCAACATAAATCCCTTAACTAGGTGGACTTTAACAGGTCCCTTTTGTAAAATCCCTTAATCGGGTGACATCTTAATTGATGTTCTTAAGTCCTTTAACCAAGCTACCTTTAACAGGGTAAAGGCACTAACCGGCCTTGAAAAAATCCCTTAACCAAGTGGCACCTAACAGTGTCTTTGTAATCTCCTAAAGGGCTAGCTCCTCATTAGGTGTACTTCAGAATAGTACAGATTTTGTGAGTTCCTACTCACACCATGGTTTTCTCCCATTTGGGTTTCTATGAGATAACTTCTTGGTATCACTGTCAACTTCTCATGCTTGCATATTTTACTTCAGTGATTAAGTATATTATTGGATATTAGATGAATGCAGATTTAAGTTAAAAGTTTAATTGTGAAGATTTGATCAAGTGTTGATTCACCCCTCCCCTCTCAGCACCAGTTGGGACTAACAATTGGTATCAGAGCATCAAGTCCTTAGAATCAAAAGAATCTTAATCAGCTTAAGAAAGATTCAAGATGATGCGTAAGGAGGGTCCTACTCTAAGAGATGATCTGACTGCTACAAGTGAGTACAAAGAAAAGTTTAGGATCAGTGCTACACAGTTGGATGACTTATTGAAAAGACAAAGCCATAGTGATGATTCTAGAGGACTTGGATTTGTACAAGGTGAAAGCTTTGGTACTACAAATGAAGATCAAACAACTGGTATGCAAAACTCATTAGAATAGAGTAAACTAGTAAGGCAATCTAATGCTTATAAATTCAATGGTAGATGTTTTGTTTGCAATAAATTTGGGCATATGGCTAAACAATGTAGAAATAAAGCAAATCAAAACTATAATTATGTTCTTGGTCAATGCACAAATTACAATAAATATGGTCATAGATCAGAAGATTGCAGAATGAATGTTAAATGTCATGCATGTGGAATGTTTGAAAATTTTTCTAATCATTGTAGGTCATGGAATGACATTGGATATGTCAAAGAAATTCAAAAAAACAATGTTACATGTTATGCATGCAACAAAATTGGTCATATTGCTAAGTACTACAGAAGCAAGACTCGACCGATTAGTAATGATAAAGATATTAAGAAAGGAAAGAAGAAGGTAGATGAAATACAAAAAGATCACACCAAGAGATGGGTTAGAAAATTTGAAGAACCAAGTGGAAATGCAACAACACTGGTAACTCCATCGGTAGAACAGAGCATTCCTGCATTGACAAGAAATTCCATCGGTAACTGAGGCATAGGCCTTAAGGGTTGGAAAATTCATTGCAAACCTTTCTTATTTCCCTAGAGGAGATTGGAAGAGATCTAGAGAATTGATTTCATCTTGGTTGAAGGTTCACATGACATAAGACTGTGAAACCGACATCCGGTAGGGTAGATCACAAAGCATTTATGACACAGAAAAATAAGGTTTTTATTCGCTGATGAAAAGAGAAAGTGGATTCATTTTCACTCACCTTGCATTCAAGCATTCAGAGAAAAGTAAAGGCAAATTTCAGGCGAATTAAGAGCAAGCAAAGGCATTCTAAAAGGATTTTGAGTAGTTATTTGAGAAGCACTCAATCTTCCACTAGCATTCACTTTCAGGTATTCTTCTAAAATGGTATCTGGATCTTCAACTCCTACTTTTATTGCAAATCAAACCATTATAGAAGTTAAGGATAGGCTAAGGCCTATATTCAAGGAGGTTCCCTTGATTGCTAAGAAAGAAGACTTTGCGGGAGCATTTTCTAGAGTTCTTGATGACATGATGTATGTTGAATATGTGAGGGAATACATTCACTGCACCCTGGAGGAACTAGGCACAGAGGAAATGAAAGGCATGTATCAATCTGTGATACTGGGAAACTTCAAAACTATCAAGCCAGAATACAAAGCAATTGAGGATTTAGGGTTAACTGGTATTCTATACATACCAAAATTCAAAGATGAGATGATCAGATACGTTCTGAGCAGGGTTCACAATGAGTTCATTTGGCTGGATCAACTTTACATGATCACCAAGGAGGCTATTCAAGTAGTCACCGGCTTATCCAAAGTTAGACAAGAACCTGACAAGAAAATTTCCAAAACTGAGGTTGAGAAGCTCACTGGTGCAACTCATGATCACAGATCAATGAGGATCAACATAATCACTAATACTGATGTGAAATTTGCAAGTATGATAATCGGTTATAAGGTTACTCAATCTAGCCAATTGAATTCTATTTCTAGTTCTTGCATTCATGTTGCATATCAGATGCTGAGGAATAATACAAAATATGATTTCCATGAATGGTTAAGGAGTGAATTATTTGTTTAGTGCTTTACTTCCTCAATGATCTACCTTGTCTAGGGAAGAAGCAATGGGCTCATGACATACTGGTAGGTATGCAGATCAAGGAAGCAATCACCAGTCTTGGTACCGACAGAGATGAGAAACTTTGGGGTTATTTCAAAACATTCCAGGAAAACATGAGGTAGAGGGAGAGTTTATCAAAGAATATTGTGGAGAAGTATTCCACTGATATCTATTTCATGGTGAAGACCGATGAAACCATCATGGAAGTAGTTGAACCAAGGACCATATGGGTTATAGAACATGGATATACGGTAGATGATAACATTCTAGACCTCTATGCAAAAATGCTGCTAGATGCCCCATTGGATAACAAAATAGAGCATTTTGGCATGGCAGAAGAGAAGGCCTTTGAAGTCAAAAATGGCTTCAATAGGAAGAGAAGGGAGAAGAAAATAGAAAAGATGTCTACATTTGTGCAAAATGTCATTCACATAATAGATACTAAAAGGGGTTCTAAATCCAAACTAACAGCAGACTCTATAAGGAAATCCATGTGTAGAAAATGCTCTCCTATTGTCAATTCTAAGGGGATTAGCAAGCAAGCAAGTATTTCAATTTCAGTTTCTAGTACATTAAAATAAACATAGATACAAGATTAAGATGAACCAGATAGTATAGCACCAAAGAAAGACACCAGATATACGTGGGAAAACCCTTACGGGTAAAAAACCCACCACCAAAGAGAGATCACTTTATTCAGTAAACAACACGATTACAATAAAGTTATCAGATCCTCTTTTCCAGACTCTTTTCTCACCACATGCAGACACATCAACTTGGATACTTATAAAACCATCATCTCCACATAGCCTTCATGCACACCCTTCTTCGCTCTGCTCATCAGTTACATCTCTGGCAACCGCCATCTGTCAAACCAAACATTTCTTTGTCAGTTTGTATAATAGCCTTGGATAATAACTGTCGAGTAACAACTTGTCCATTCATGAACTCGTGGAAAACATATTATCCCACATTCATCTGGAAGTCAAGTTGGTTCATATTCAAATACACTGATAGAAACATTCCAAGTGTCTGCCTACTAGTCTTTTGGACTTCAGTCCGGGCAACCATCCGCAATCGGATACTTCCCCATCGGCCATCAGAACCAGCACTGAAAAGTTACCCTGATATTCGATCAGCGGTAGATGACTTCATCGGACTTCGGTGTAACTTTCATCTAGTCAACCCAATCACCGAAGGCAACCTCATCGGGTATCAATGTAGCAAACAACCAGTTCTCCCGATCTTTGATGATACCCCAATCATCGAAGGCAATTCCATCAAGTCATCGACAAGATAACCAAATAGCTATCCCAATCATCTAATCATCCTTGAAATCTTTTTGCACTCCGCCACATGGTACCCCCTGATTAGCTCCAAGGTCCCTACCTTTCCACCTAAGCACGACCTCACTAATCGCCCGGAATGAAGCTCTTCTTTGTCCCTAGGTCTCAACATGGTCACCAAGTTGTAGGAATAAACTTCGTACATCTCACCATAGTGTTATAGCGACAATCGTCCAATCATCCCAGACTTGCTCACTCGTTAACTTGCCTGAGCTTCTCTATTGTTGGGTCCCACCATTTGGTCACCAAGCCGCGATGGATAACCATCGTGCATCTCACCATAGCGGTATAGCAACAATAATTCGATCATCCCAAACTTTCTCACCTTTTAACCAATCACAAGAAGAAGTTTCCAAATAGATCAGACATCGGCAATAGTACTGCAAAGTTACCCCGATCACCTAAAGCAACTTCATTGAGTCATCGGCACATACCCTGAACTATTTCCCTGATGAGCGATGCAGTCCAAGTCAGAAGAAGTCAAACTCATCAGACATCGATGTAGCTTCCAACTTGTTCCATCGATAGCCGATGACAAACTGATCGCCAAAGGTGACTTCATCGGGTCATCGGCTAGAGTTACACCGATAGGAAAATTCCACAACCTGATACCTTCCCACAAGTTGTTCCATCGGGGTAAGTTACACCGATCAACCTCAACAGTGGTCAGGATAATTCGAGGCATATTTCCAACAATCTCCCACTTGCCCAGGAATTTATTGGACCTATCTACCATGCTGAACACTTACAAATTTCATTGAGAACCATGGACTCTAAAGCCCATCAATGCTAATATACCACTCGATCAGAGACCATCAGAAAAAGAAATTAACATGTGCACCTATGCAGAGCAGTCTCATCTCATTCATGAACACTTCTACCTTCTACCATTGCATTGCCACTGGATATACATAGAAGCTATCCACTGAGAAAACTACAACTCTATCTACCAAGCACACAAAATTCATGATCCAAATACTAACCGAATGTACAAACATTTGTTACAGACATAGCTAGAATAGCACCCACAACAAGTGCTAGCACATCCAACTACACATACCCTTAAGATATACCAAAATTAATTTTAGAACATTAACATGTACAACCTATTACTCATGGTCTCAAGCTTCACATGCAATACACACCAAGGAGCTTCCACTACATAGGTAATATCAAAGTTGAAAACAACATCACATAGAAGTGAATAAATCTTTGTACCAAGAGCTTTCCCAATATTGACTAGAAACATAGAACCTGCAAGCAAGTCTTCACAGCACCCTATATCATGCCCTTCTACACCCACCTCTTAAATGTCAACTATGTTATAATAGATGAATGCATCTCAGTTGGACCTATTAATCATTCCAACACATACATCTCTAGCCATAAGAGAAAGATAGCACCATCTATGTTTCCATGTATCCATGAGCACCTATAACTAATCAAAACATGCCAACCTCCAAATGCATAACCACATTATCATGAAGTATCAGACAATATGATCAATGTACTCAAAATACAAAAAAAAAAAAAAACTAGATTATTTTCAAACTTCCAACTGCAGAGTCGGGAATATAAACATGACAAATAGGATCTAAAACATCTCTTCCAAAGAGATTACATGCTCTATATGAACATAACCATATTATGTCAAAACTCTAAATGCATCTCAAGAGTGTACCCAGACATAATATAACACATCCTAACTAAGGAAAACATGTCAAAATATGACATAAACAACATCTCTACCAAGGACTCCTTTATGGATCCTCAAGATGTCAGCATCTTCAATCACATGAAGAACATTCACCATCAAATGATGAATCTACATCACTTCCAAATACCCATGGTACCTACTCTCACATGTCATCGTGATTGATCCAGACACCACCAGATGTCTGACTTGCCAAAGCAACTTAGAAGGCATCTCCATCCTCATTCTGTGAGGACCTAGAATCTAAAGAACTCTTGTTTTATTTCTTCTTCTTCACTTTGCAATCCTTCTGAATATGACCAACCTGCCCACAGTTCTAGCACTTCGCTTTGGACTTCTTTCCAAGAGGCATAACTTTCCTCTGACTTGGATTTATACTTCTTGTCCTTTGTCTTGCCACGAACAGCAAGGGCTTCCTTGACCATCTCAAAAAATTGCGTTCGTGTTTCTTCTGATAGCAATGAAGCAACCACTTCTTCCATATTGAAAGTGGTTGTTGTACTCCCAATGGCCATTACCAGATGATCTCATGTGTTAGGTAGAGAACATAACATAAGCATACATCGATCCTCGTCAACAATCTTGACTCCCACGGAGGTTACCTGAGCAACCATCATCTTGAAAAAAATTAGATGATCTGTAACAAATGTACCCTCATCCAACTTCAAGGAATACAACTTCCTCCTCAGGAACAACTTGTTTACCAGAGATTTCCCCTGATAAATATCTCCAAGTTTCTTCCACAAAAAATGTGTAGTCTTTGCCTCATGAACGTTTAACAGAACAAAGTCTGCCAAACAGAGTCTGATCAATCCTCTGGATTTTCTATCTGCAAGATCCCAGTCTTCTTGCTTCATGCCTAAAGGTTTTTGTCTAAATATAGCGACCCACAGATCTCGATCAACTAGGAAATCTTCCATCTTGAGTTTCCACAACTCAAAGTTTGAACCATTGAACTTCTCAATCTCCACTCGTCTAGAAGTGTGTGTCATCTCAATCTGCAAACAAGATACTCTGCCAGCCTCCCACTAAAAATAGAATTGACACAAAGAACCAACCCTACCCAATAAGGATAACACAACTAAATGGCTCTGATACCACTTGTAAGGAAAGCCATGCGCAGAAAACGCTCTCCTCTTGTCAATTCTAAGGGGATTGGCAAGCAAGGAAGTATTTGAATTTCATTTTTCAATACATTAAAATAAACATAGACAGAAGATTAAGATGAACCAGATAGAACAACACCAGAGAAAGACACCAGATATACGTGGGAAAACCCTTACGGGAAAAAAACCCACCACCAAAGAGAGACCACTTTATTCAGTAAACAACACGATTACAATAAAGTTATCAAATCCTCTTTTTTGGACTCTGTTCTCACCACATGCAAACACATCGACTTGGCTACTTATAAAACCATCATCTCAACACAGCCTTCATGCACACCCTTCTTTGCTCTGATCATCGGTTACATCTCTGGCAAACACCATCTATCAAACCAAACATTCCTCTATCAATTTGTATAATGGCCTTGGAACATAACCATCGAGTAACAGCCTGTCCATTCATGAACTCGTTTAAAACATATTATCCCACATTCATCTGGAAGTCGGCTCAGTTTGTATTCAAATACACTGATAGAAACATTCTAAGTGTCTACCTACTAGTCTTTTGGACTTTGGTCCAAGCGACCATCCACAGTTGGATACTTCCCCATCGGCCATCAGAACCAACACTGAAAAGTTACCCTGATATCTGATCAGCAGTAGACAACTTCATTGGACTTGGGCATAACTTTCAACTAGTCAACTCAATCACCGAAGGCAACCTCATCAGTTATCAGTGTAGCAAACAAACATTTCTCTCGATCTTTGATGATACCCCGATCACCGAAGGCAATTCCATCAGGTCATCGGCAAGATAACAAATAGTTACCCCGATCGTCCGATCTTTCTTGATCTCTTTCTGTGCTCTGCCACATGGCACCCCCTAATTGGCTCTGGGGTCCCTACCTTGCCACCTTAGGACAGCCTCACTAATCACCTGGAATGAAGCTCTTCTTTGTTGATGGGTCCCACCATGGTCACCAAGTCACAGGGAATAAACTTCATGCATCTCACCATAGTGGTATAGCGACAATCGTCCAATCATCTCGGACTTGCTCACTCATTAACTTGCCTAAGCTTCTCTCTTGTTGGGTCCCACCATTTGGTCACCAAGCCATGATGGCTAAAATTTGTGCATCTCGCCATAGTAGTATAGCAACAATCGTCCAATCATCTCAGACTTGCTCACCTATTAACCAATTACAAGAAGAAGGTTCCAAATAGATCGACCATCGGCAACAGTACTGCAAAGTTACCTCGATCACCTAAAGCAGCTTCATTTGGTCATCGACACATACCCTGAACTGTTTCCCGAATGAGTGATGCACTCCAAGTCAGAAGAATTCAAACTCATCGGACATTGGCATAGCTTCCAGCTTGTTCCACTGATAGCCGATGACAACTCGATCATCGAAGGTGACTTCATCGAGTCATCGGGTAGAGTTACACCAATAGGAAAAGTCCACAACTCGATACCTTCCCACAAGCTATTCCACCATGGTAAGTTACACCGATCAACCCAAACACTGGTCAGGAGAATTAGAGGCATATTTCCAATAGAACTGGCAGTGGCTAGTACTGCAGAAGTAAAGAAGCCTAAAGCTTACATTTCGACCATCACTTCTGATTCTGACCCTAAGGACAATGAACCTCTAGCTTTCAGAAGGGTACAAAGGAAGAAAGTAGATCAGCCACTGGTAGAGCAGAAGAAGGTGGAGCCTAGGAGGAGACTTGTTAGAAAGGAAACTAAACCTACTACACTACCACCTCTGGTAAGGAAGCCTATACAAAAGAGAAAACTAGTTACATCTACTCTGGCAACCCCAAGAAAAAGAAGAAGAGTGATGATACTAAGTCCGGTAAGACCAAGATGACCTGTGCCAAATTAATTGATGAAATTGCTAAGGATGGAATTTTGAAAAATGTATCTATGTATTATGAAGATTTAGAAGAAAGTGAGCAGAATGAGATAGAATAGGCAATTTTGTTGCATATATATATATATATCTATAAGAAAGCCTTAGTAGAAATTTTGAAGGAAATACCTCTGTCATTATACAATAAACTAGATGCTAGAAGACTTGACGCAGTCAAGAGAGATAGGGAGATCAAAGAGGTAGAACTTTTGACTTTATGTGGTGCTATTAGTAATGATGAAATGAAGATATGTATTGATGTTTCTCATAGGACAGTTTTCAGTAGTAAACCCTGACAAATAAGCCTAATGATGGGTAGAGTTAATGAAGTGGTAAATGAGACCAGTGAGGGTTGGGCAAAATTCTTCCAGAAGAATCCAGACTTTCTTACATCTCATGAAGAATTTTTTAAGGCAACAACTTCCACCATTCCAGATAAATCAAAAGGGAAAGGTATTTTGGGAACTTCAACTCCAATTTTGACTAAACCGGCAGTAACTATAGATATACAGACACAACTGGCAGTAAAGAAAAGTGTACAGTCTATACCGAAACAAACTATTTTTGAGCAAGGCAATGTACAGGATACTGTGAATACTATGGATAATACTCCACCGGTAGTAATTGACACTGCACCAAGTGGCAAAGCCACCGGTGGTAAAGAAGATAAGGTAAAGGGAATTGAGTCTACATTGACAATTCATATTGATTCCTCGACAAAGGTTTTGGAAATTGACACTTCTCAAGTTGAGAAAAAATCAGTCCCTGAGATGAGTCCAACTAAGTTAATGATAATGGCTACTCAAAAACTATTAAAGGAGGGATCTGCAGATAAGGGAATAATAGATCAATCACTTATAATGTTGCATAAATTAATCCCTGGTTGTCAGATTGAGAATGAAGCAAACTCTTCTGGCAAGCTTAAAACACTAACAAAACACATATCTAACAATTTTCAACCACTACAGTAGATATTAGACTAACAAGCATTAGAAATATTTATTGTGGCTAAGAAAGCCACCTTTGACCAAATCATTGAGTCAGAGAAAAAGAAAATTGAATCTAAACTCATTCTTATTGAGAATTGTTTGAAGCAATGTACAAATATCTACAAGGTTTGTTGTAACATAGAAATTATTACAACAAATATAGATAGAAAATTGAAGGAATTGTATAATAAGATAGCTAACATTGCTAATTACTTTGATGGATTAACCTCACTAACAACATCTATTGATGGACAAATTTTGTTCTTAGAGAATCAATTTTTTTCTTTGGTGAAGGAGAGAGATAAAATCATTCGGAGAGAAAGGAGTCTTAGAGGATTGGTGAGTCCCAGATTGGATTCACTGGGTGTACATAAGAGAGAGTGTGTGGACATGATTGATAAACCCACACCGGCAAAAGTCAAAGAGAAGGAAACATTGGCACACTTACTAAGTGGACTAGCATCCATATCTGAAACTTTCAAAACCATCTGGGATACATACCTACAGTTGTTGGATAAGGCTTACCTGGAAATTTTGAGGTTAGTCAAGCTCCGGTAAAAGAACAGTTTTTATTTATTATTTTGTTTTGAATTATTTCAATTCTTTCACCAGTCTTTGTCATTGATGCCAAAGGGGGAGTATATATATGTGAAAAATATCAAAAAAATATCAAACAGGAACATATGGGAAGGACATCAAAATATCAGAAGGAGTGTATTGCTCAGGGGGATCATACTTCAATTTGAACCGTCAAGGAATCCATTTTTCACATGAGTGTTGCCATCAATGCCAAAGGGGGAGATTGTTGGCAATTGACACTCATCGGATTCATTTTATTGTCATTGATGGCAACAAGATTAGATGAAAGTCATATACCAATATTAGGAGGCATTTACCGATAGACATCAACATTAGAGTATCTAGGATTACATCGGCACCAACACCGACATCGGCACCAACATCAAGTACTTCAAGGAAGCCGACATCAAGGAAGATTTATTTAGAAAATCATTTTGTAATTATTGTCAAGGCCAACATTGAATATCCTTTTTAATGCATTGTAAGCTGACATAAGGCACATTGTTTGTAATGGGTATATAGGTTAGTCTGCTAGGTCATTTTGAGAAAGTGTGACATAGGAGAATATAACAGAACTGTATAATGTGAAGTATATGTATGTAGATCATTTGTATGTGAATGTTATATTATAAAATGATTTGTAGATAGTTTGGAAATAATTCTTGGAGGAGAAGTGATACCGGTAGGGTTTATGAACCAGTACAGAGAAGAGCTAGAACTGAAACTCTATTTGGCATAGTAGATGAATTTTGTGAGTTCATTTTCATTGTTTTACTTCAGCAGAAGATTGTAGTCAGGGAGACTCTTTAGTGATGAGTAGTGTGCCTTCCTACATGTGTAGATCCCCATTTTATGTAATATCCTTTCATATGGCTAGTGAACTGATATTGTGGGTCACAAATCCCACCGTGGCTTTTCCTCTTTGAGGTTTTCCACATATAAATTCTATGTGTTATGGTGTTCATTCATGTGGATGGTTTATTTGCTTCAAGTTATATGTTTATTTGTATATCAGTTTATATGTGTGGTATAAAAGGATAAAATTTTATCTTACTGGTAGAACACTGATTCACCCCTCCCTCTTAGTGTTCTTGGATCCCAACACTACAGGCCAATTTCCGACACCACCATGCCTTTTCAATGCAATACATAAACTTTTTGTCGCTTCAAGTGTGCTCGGCCATGCTTGTCGACAGATATTTCCTCACCAAGGAGTATTTTTTTCTCTTTTATAGGCTGAGGGATGTCTTCTAGAGGGTGTTCCAGCATGTTATCAGATCTATTGATATGATCTTCTCCCCCCTTAGACATTTTGTAACCTAACGCTAGTTAGGGTTAGGGTTTTCATCAGTTGTAACCATCTCAGTTATGCCTGAACAATAAAGGCAATCTTGTAACCTGTTCACAGAATCTTCTCCTTTTTTCTCTTACAATAATCTATGATTTCTGCAACTGTAAAATCACCTTGTCTCTGTATTAATAGAATGTGCTCGTCTTATCTAGTTTCAGTTAATGAAAATTTGTGTCTCTTTTAACTATTTGTGTGAATGCATCTTTTCTCACTTTCTCAGCATCTATGATAGTGTTGACTCCTCTTAGAGGTGCATCTGAGAACATTATTTGTTCCTATGCCATTGTTAAGAATTATAACTTTGACTCAGTCTTAGAAAGCTAGACTTAGATATAAACTTGTGTATCTTTTGGGTAGTTTTATTGGTGTTCTATGCAATTACAGGTGGGGGTAGATTAACTTTCAGTGTAGGTGAAAGCCTTGTTTCCCTTTTTTCATGCAACCCTTCTCTCTCTCCCTTTTCCCTATCAAAACATAGATTGGTTTTATCAGTGTTCGGTTGGTCCAACACCTGCACTTAGATTGAATAGGAAGACGGCCTTCTCCGAAGATTCAACCTCACATTTAGCAAGGTCCCAGACTTGAAAAGTAGTTTCCATGTTTCACAAGGTTGATGATCAAGGTTTCTTGGGTCATCAAGGGTGCAAACTTTTGTGACAATAGTATCCTTATGATAAGAGAAAATTTAGGAGAGGAATTATCATGGTTCACTAGGATATTATCTCTAAAAGGTAAAGCTTGTTAAAGAGGATTGTCCAACACATCAGCTTATTTTAGCACAAAATTTTCTGCATAAATAGGATTGATAGAAGGTAAAGGTTCATAAAGCAGATTGTCATGCAAGACCAATAGCATTGCTAATTGGAAATCATTAAGACTTTCATCCATAACATCACTACTAAATGGCTTATGCGTTATGTTGATTAACCTTTGGCAAAAGGATGGTTTAGAAGGCTTAGGATAAAGGAAACCATCAAGGGCTTCCTCAAGTTCCTCTCTACTATATACTTTTTTCAAAAGGATATTCATTTTAATAAAATAGATTGTCAAAGGCACGATAATATTGCAAAGAGTAATTCGATAGTTTGAAAAGAAATGCTAACTAAAGCATTCAAACATACAAAATGCATAAAACAAGATCTTTTTGTATTTTTAATTTTTATTTTTTTTCTTTAAGTTTTGAGAAGTATGAAATTAAATTTAAAATTTGAAATTTGAAAGTTGAAATTTGAGATTTGGAACTTGCAAAATAATTGAATAATTCAAAACTTTAGAAAAATGATTATTCAATTTAATAAGAAAATTGATTTTAAGAATAATGAGCAATAATTTAACCTCCTGGGAAATTTAAAATTAAAATTAGGATTATGCAAGAATAATCTCTTAATTTAGATTTAGAATTATCCAAAGGAGATTTAAAATTTAAAATTAGGGCCTTGTGAAAAAAACCTCTTAATTTTAAAATTGAAAATTGAAATGTTGGAATTTGAGAATTGAAATAATCAATTTAAATCTAAAAATTAGGGCTCTTTTAATTAACCACTTGATTTTAAAATTTAAATTTGAAATTTTCCACAAGAAATTTAAATTGAAAATTAGGGCTTTGTAAAAAGACACTTTTAATTTTAAAATTTAAATTTAAAATTACATAGATAGGATTGAGATTTGGAAATTGAGATAGTCAATGCAAAATTGGGAAATGCACAAGGTTAATTTAAATTTAAAAATTAGGGTCTTTTTAATTAACTATTTAATTTAAAATTTAAAGTTTATGCAAACTTGTAAATTTGAATTGGAATTAAAATTAACAGCAAAATTTGAAGTGTGAAATTCAAAATTTAAACAACCCACAAGCTCAATTTAATTTTTTTTCAAAATTAGGGTTTTTTAAATTAACCACTTAATTTTCAAATTTAATTGGGAAATTTGACTTGTAGATGAAAATTTGAATTCTGAAATTGAAAAAGTACTCAAATCTGAAATAATTTATCCAAATTAAACGAATCACAAGCTCAATTTTGAATTTAAAAATTTGGGGTCTCGTGAAATTAACCTCTAAATTTTTAAAATTTGCAAGGAAATCAAACTTGTAAATGAAAATTTGAATTTTAAAATGCATACACTCAGATCTGAAAACAAAAATCATAATTAATTGTGAAAGGAGTTGGGTTCACCAAAATGTAAAGTCAGAAATTTGAGCTTATCAAATTCATCACATGGAAGGGAGAAATTACTAAGGCAATTTTCACTTGGATGACTTTACATTCATAAAGGGGGATGAATCCACTAGATCTAATCCTAAATGAGACAAGGGCTGAATACAGAGTGGATTGGATTGATTTGGGTTTTCCTCTTTTGTAAGTTGAGTTGTTAAAATAAGTAGAATGTCGGAATTGGAGAAAAAATATGTAGAAACAATGAGCTATAAGTTCAGGATTTTGTCGTGCACTTGGATTTGAGTAATATGAGTTGATTTGGAGCTGCCCTGCAAAAATGCAAAAAATAGTCGAGACCGTGCGCAGGGACCAGGATGCCCCCTCTTGGTCCTTCAAAATTTCTGATCACTGAAAAGGGTTTTTTCATCTCTATGTCTGAATCTTATTTCCAGAAGTACAAATACGCACCTATTTCCTGCACACAGAAAGAAAGGGAAATGTGTTGGGAATAGGGGTTTGCCTAAGTCAAACCCTGGTTGAGGAATCAACCTTGAATGAAATATTGTAAATACTGAAGTAAATAATGGAAAGGTATACCTTAGATCTACAATTATTTATTGTTAGGTCTCGAAGACAACTGAGAGGGGGGGGTGAATCAGTTGTCTAATAAATTCAAACCCAAAACTTATTAACCAACTTAATGCTTAATACCGGTAAACCAGTTAATTGTGCCGGTAGACAGTGTTAACAGTAAATTTCTATACCAGTAAGGATTAATGCATGAAACATAAACATAAAGTCATCCACAACACATGACACCAATATTTGTACGTGGAAACCCTGTAAGGGGAAAAACCATGGTGGGAAACCTTACCCACAATCAGATGATACTACGGCAGATAGTAAGTGTACATAAATGGGGTCTGCACATGCAGAAAGGCCAACAGCCTAGAGCTCACTACTCAATCACAAAATGGGAGTCACACTAACTACAGTTGGATGGTTAAATCCAATAAGAATGTACTGTACAAAATAGTATCTTCAAATGCTGGATTCAGTACTGGTGTAATGTTGATATGCTTCTACAAAAACCTAGCTTCACCTTCAAATGATGTCTTCGTGTATATCCCTGCTTGATCCCGCATATACCTTCACTCAATTATTTTTCACATTCCACACTTGATCTTACAAATAAGATCTTACATTTATACCATACCCTAAGACCAATTTTAGTAGGTCGGCTCTACAAGATATTACAATAAAGACATTTTACAAACAATATAATATCTGATGCAATAACTGATTAAACATATCAGCTTAATGCATTTACAACAATAATAAATCATCTCCATAGCGTGCCATACTGATCTGGAAAAGATAAACCTGTCGGTGTAACCCTAGATAACCTAGACCTATTTGCCAGTAAAAGCAAATATGCAAATATGAATATACCAATGATTAATTCTTCAAAACAAAGTGTCCACATGATGTCTTCGACATTACCAAGTGTCTTCCATATCATTCCAGGTACTGGTGAACCATATACTAGTAACTGTTGCACAGTTTACTTGCTTGCTGGTGAATGTTGCTGGATCTTCAAAGTAGGTGTTGACATCAATGACAAAATCATACCAAAATACCAACAATCTCCCCCTTTGGCATTGATGGAAACACAAGATGGAAAAACCATCAAAGTGCCAAAATAGAATTGCCAAATACAAAAACCAATAATCTCCATTTCTCCCCTTGGGAGTAACATGTGTTTATCCAAATATTTACTTTCAATACCAATCTCTCATACCAATCTCTCCTTAAATGTGTTTTTCAAAATTTCTCCCCAAAAAGCTAATGTGTTTTTCCATAGATATCTCTCCCCCTTTGACATCAAATGCCAAAGTCACAAAAAAGTCAAGTTCATACAAAATACCAACCAATTCAATATACCAACTACTCCCCCTGAGTAGTAGCTTCCTCATCAAATACCGGAATAAAAGATTTGTCCATTTAATTTTGCTAGTTGATGACAATCATCAACTGTCTAAGTCTCTACCAGTGGTGGTATGACTCCAAGCTAATCTCTGAGATACTCAAAAGTCTCCTTAGGAAAAGGTTTTGTGAAAATATCTGCAAGCTATTCTTTAGTATTCACATAAACCAGTTTTATCTCCTTTTCTTTAACTTTTTCCCTAAGAAAATTCAGTTTGATAGAAACATGTTTTGTTTTAGAATGTAATATCGGATTCTTAGATATATCAATTGCTGCAGTGTTATCATAGTATATAGTAATAGGTTCCTTGCATTTTACCTTTATGTCTTTCAACATTTGCTTAAGCCATAATACTTGTGTACAGTTAGTTGCTGCTGCAACATATTCTGATTCCGCTATTGATAAAGATGTACAACTCTATTTCTTACTTAACCAAGAAACTAATCTCTTTCCAGGAAAGAATGCTCCTCCAGTGGTGCTCTTTCTATCATCTACATCTCCTACCCAATTTGCATCTGTGTATGCACATAGGTCAAAATTTTCATCTTTAGGATACCATAATCCAAGATTTGTTGTGCCTTGTAGGTACCGGAAAATCCTTTTTACTGTTGATTCATGATTTTCTGTAGGATTACTCTAAAATCTGGAAACAATACATACTGCATTCATAATATCAGGTCTGGTTTGTGTCAAATACAGTAAACCTCCTATCATAGATTTGTATCTAGTTGGATTAACATGTGTAGATTCATCCTTTTGAGATAATTTGTCATTTGTAGTCATAGGTGTGCTTACCGGTTTAGAGTTCTCCATCCCAAATTTCTTTAGTAATTCTTTCAAGTACTTGGATTGACTAAAAAATATACCTTTATCAATCTAAGAAATTTGCAAACCTAAAAAGAATTTTATTTCTCCAATCATAGATATTTCAAATTCTTGCTGCATTTCAAGAGAAAATTCCTTACATAATCCATCTTTTCCTCCAAAGATTATATCATCAAAAAATACTTCAATAATCAAGATGTCATCATTAGATATTTTGTAGTATAAATTGCTATCTGCATTTCCTTTAGTAAAGCCAATCTTCAAAAGATACTTATCCAACCTTGCATACCAAGCTCTTGGGGCTTATTTCAATCCATACAGAGCTTTTCTTAACCTGCAAACCATATCATTGTCATCTGTCAAAGAAAATCCATCGGGTTGTTCAATATATACTTCTTCTTCAATATCTCCATTCAAAAATGCACATTTAATATCCATTTGATAAACTTTGTAGTCCTTGTGAGCTGCAAAAGCCAAGAATAGTCTAACTGCCTCAATTTTGGCTACCGTTGCAAAGGTTTCATTGTAATCAACTCCTTCGTTCTGAGAATAGCCCTTAGACACTAGTCTTGCTTTATTTCTGACAACCTTACCATCTTCATTTAGTTTGTTTCTAAATACCCATTTAGTTCCAATTACATTTTTATCTTTAGGCCGAGGAACTAATGTCCAAGTATTATTTTTCTCAATTTGCCCTAATTCTTCTTCCATAGCTTTAATCCAAAATTTATCTTCACATGCTTCATTGATAGATGATGGTTCAATTTGAGAAATAAGACATACCTCTTCATTTGCCAATCTTCCTCTTGTCATAACTCCTTTAAATTTGTTTCCAATTATCTGATCTTTAGAATGATTCAATCTTAGATACTGGGGTGTCTTAGTTTGCTGTTGTTCTTCAATTATTGTGGAATCTTCTGATGATACCAGTGTAACTGGATCTTCATTTTGTACCGGTGGATTCAGTATAGGTTCATTTGACACAATTTCTTTTGCCGGTTCAAAGTCTATATACCTTGAAGTTCCTCTGAATTGTTCATCAATCTTTACATTTGTACTCTCAACAATTTTCTGCAATATTTTATTAAAACATCTATATGCCTTGCTCTTAGATGAATAACCAAGAAATATTCCTTCATCACTTCTAGGATCAAATTTGCCAATATACTCATCTCTTCTAATATAACATTTACTTCCAAAAATTTTGAAATATTTAAGAGTAGGAGTGTTACCAAACCATAGTTCATGAGGGGTCTTACCGGTTTCACCTTTGATGCCAACTTTATTGAATGTATAGATAGCAGTGCTAACTGCCTCTCTCCAATACACATGTGGTAGATTTTCTTCAGATAACATACTTCTAGCTGCATCCAAGATAGTTTTGTTTTTCCTTTCAACAACTCCATTTTGTTGTGGTGTCCAAGGTGCTGATAACTGTCTTCTAATTCCATTCACTTCACAAAATGTATTAAAGTCCTTAGATGTGAATTCTCCTCCTTGATCTGATCTTAAACATTTGATTTTCTTAATGGTTTCAGTTTCAACCATTGCTTTGAATAGTTTGAACTTTCCAAGTGTTGCTGATTTCTCTCTGAGAAAAGTAACCCAACACATTCTAGAATAATCATCAATAATTAGCATGAAATATCTATCACCTTATAAGCTTCTAGTTCTAGCTGGAACACATAAATCAGTGTGAATTAAATCAAGAGCATTATTGGATTTTTCTGGAATACTTTTGAAACTAGCTCTAACTTGTTTTCCAAATTGACATTCCTTACAAATTGTATTTTGAGGTTTCACAATTTTAGGTAGATCTCTAACTGCCTTAGAAGTACTGATTTTTACCATGCAATCAAAATTTACATGACATAGTCTCTTATGCCATAACCAACTTTCATCTATATGTGCAATTAAGCATGCTTTTTCACTGTTATTCAAATGAAAGATATTGCCTCTGGTCTGATTACTGGTTGCAATTTCCAAACCAGTTCTATTCATGATTTTACATTTTCCATTTTTGAATTGTAACTAAAATCCCTTCTCAACTAATTGACCAACACTTAAAAGATTATGCTTTAATCCTTCAACATAGTAGACATTGTCAGTGTTATGCTTACCATCAAGAGATATTGAACCTTTACCTTTGATTGAATAGGCTTTGTCATCTCCAAATCTTACTAAACCTCCATTGTATTCTTGAAAGTTCAAGAATTTACCTTTGTCTCCAGTCATATGATGTGAGCATCATGAGTCAATAATCCATTCATCCTTTGCTTCAACTTCAGCTGCTAGGGATTGTTCTATTGGTTGAGTAGTAGGTGCCAGTTGATCTTCTGTTATAGCAACAAAAACCCATCCATTGTCTGTTGGATCCTCATCAGAATCATCAGTCACACCTTCATCAGCAATGTAACAAGATTTATCTTTGTTCTTCTTAAATCTGTATCTCTGATATTCAGGATTAGGCTTGTATGTTCTTCTATCTTCTTCTCTTAGTCTAGCATGTCTATCAAGGCATCTTGAAGCCATATGACCAATCTTATTGTAGTTAAAACATTTAAAGGGTGCTTTACCTTCATACTTACTTCCAATTGGACCTTTTGGCATTTTTCTTGCAAATAGTGCTTCAAGTTCTTCAAGCTCTTCATTCTCCTTTCTGGATTCTTCAAGTACTCTTGCATAAAAGGCTCTCCAATCTGATTTGTCAACTGATGGAGAAAATGATGTTGATGCTTTAAAGGCCAAATTAGTCTTTATAGTAGCAATAGGACCAAATTCCTCAATTTCAAAGGCTAAAAGTTTTCCAATCAATGTATCCCTAGTTACTGATGTATTAGGCATTGTTCTCAACTCATTTATAGTAGTAACCTTCATTTTATATCCGGTGGCAAATCTCTTAAGATTTTTTAAACAATTTCATCCTCACTCAAGGTTCCTCCACAAAATTTAATACCCAAAACAATTTCATTTACTCTTTCCATAAAAGCAGAAATCCTTTCATCTTCTTCCATTTTCAGATGTTCATACCTAACTCAGAAGCTTTCAAGTTTTGCAATATTGACTGTGGAATATCCTTCATTCAGTGTTTCCAAGTGATCTCAAATAGCTTTAGCAGTAGACCTATCTAATAATCCCATGATTTGTTGATCTGATAATGCGCTCAAAAGTGCTTCTCTTGCTTTGCAATCATTCTCTTCATCTTTGGCTAAAGTAGTTGGAGCAGTCTGACCAGCTACAACAGCAGTATAACCATTCTTAGTAACTTCCCAGATGTCTTTACCAATGCAATTCAGATGTGTCTCCATTCTGATCTTCCATATCCCATAGTTGGTTCCATCAAGTTTAGGACTGTCCTTCCTGAAATAGTTAGTAGACATTGGATCTCCTCAAGTTGTTAAACTTCTGCAAAAGAGGACTAAGCTCTAATACCAATTGTTAGGTCCCGTAGACAACTGAGAGGGGGGGGGGTGAATCAGTTGTCTAATAAATTCAAACCAAAAACTTATTAACCAACTTAATGCTTAATACCAGTAAACTAGTTAATTGTACCGGTAGACAGTGTTAACAGTAAATTGCTATACCGTAAGGATTAATGCATGAAACATAAACATAAAGTCATCCACAACACATGACACCAATATTTGTACGTGGAAACCCTGTAAGGGGAAAAACCGTGGTGGGAAACCTTACCCACAATCAGATGATATTACTACAGATAGTAAGTGTACATAAATGGGGTCTGCACATGTAGAAAGGCCAACAGCGTAGAGCTCACTGCTCAATCACAAAATGGGAGTCACACTGACTATAGTTGGATGGTTAAATCCAATAAGAATGTACTATACAAAATAGCATCTTCATATGCTGGATTCAGTACCAGTGTAATGCTGATATGCTTCTACAAAAAACCTAGCTTCACCTTCAAATGATGTCTTCATGTATATCCCTGCTTGATCTCACATATACCTTCACTCAATTATTTTTCGCATTCCACACTTGATCTTACAAATAAGATCTTACATTTATACCATACCCTAAGACCAATTTTAGTAGGTCAGCTCTACAAGATATTACAATAAAGACATTTTACAAACAATATAATATCCAATGCAATAACCGATTAAACATGTTAGCTTAATGCATTTGTAACAATAATAAATCATCTCCATAGCGTGCCATGCTGATCTGGAAAAGATAAACCTGTCGGTGTAACCCTAGATAACCTGGACCTATTTGCCGTTAAAAGCAAATATACAAATATGAATATACCAATGATTAATTATTCAAAACAAAGTGTCCACATGATGTCTTTGACATTACCAAGTGTCTTCCATATCATTCCAGGTACCGGTGAACAATATATCCTATCGGTGAACCATATACCAGTAACTGTTGCACAGTTTACTTGCTTGCCGGTGAATGTTGTTGGATCTTCAAAGTAGGTGTTGACATCAATGACAAAATCATACCAAAATACCAACATTTATAATGATGCTTTACTTCTTGAATGTAATCACATATGTTGTATGAAATGGCATGAACATGACAATACCCTAATCACACACACATGCTTGCAAATGAATGATGTAATGTTGCTCCAATGGATAGATGAATAATATGCAACCTCTAAGAATGATTGATGGTGAATGCTTGAATGCTTGGATGTAGTTTCCTTGCCTTATGATCATCTCCACCTTATTTCCTTATTCCTAAATGAGAGGCGAAGACCTCATTATATACTTGCTTGTTATCAAACATATTAATTTTCCAACATAGGCCGACATGGGAAAAAGTTTCCATCTCAAATTTGAGATAGGGCCAAGGGTTCAAATTAGGGCCTAATTGAGGAGGACTATGGAGTGTCATGGTCCTAGTGAGGACCAGGTTGACATGCCCTAGTCCTACCCCAATTTAGGGCAAAGGCAAGGGGTCCCAACAAGATAAAGTGTGAACATATGATGTTTATTGCATGGGGGAAGCATAAATAGGTCTCGATCAAGCATGAAGATGAAACTGCTAAGGTGAGGGCACCAAATGTGGTGGAAATTGCAAGGGGTGCAATTTTAGGATGCTACACCCCCTCTCCAATGAACTTTTTGATTTTGCAGGAAAACTTGAGAGGGCTATAAATGCTCAATTTTGCTCCTTTTTGGGTGCATTTTTTTTTTAGTTGTGCTAATTTTTTTGTTCTCTTCACATTGGTGGTGCTATTTTTTATTTTGGTGGACAAATGTTTCACACTTTTTAGTTTTTGGTGACTGTACCTGTCCAACCCTCATTTTTGCAACTTCAAAGGCTCCCTTCAGGCTTATACGATCTCCATTTTAAGTGTGATTTTTTTTGAAAGTGCATATTTTTTCATCTAATTTCATAATCTTCCATCAGTTTGCACTGATTTTGAGTGGATATTTTACTTTCTGTATTTGGTCATTTTTTGGCATATTTGGTACTTGTAATTGCTTGGAGATCATTTATATTTTTTTATTTGAGTCTATAAGAGCCTAATTGTGACAGTTGTAAAACACAATCCGAAGTCCACTTTGCCATTGTATATGCACTACACATAAAGTGCCAAAATTATCTTTTTTGGGGGGTTTCTTGATTGAGTGAATTGGGGGGGGGGGGGGGGGGGTTCTCTCTTGTGCTCTTGTCTTTTGATCTTGTGCTCTTTTGTTTCATCATGGTTTCTCCTAATTTTCCTATGTTAACTACACATAACTATGCTTCTTGTAAAATTGATGCTTGGAGTAAGTTAATGGAAAAAGGTTTAATACAATATGTTGATGGAACAATAACAATAGCAGATCCAAAATATTCTAATGCTCAAGTAGATTGGCTTCTTAGAAACTCTATGGCTATTGGCACTTTAAGGAAATATGTTTCAAAAATATTATTTTCCATATTGAAAAATATAAAACAATCAAAGAGGCTTGGGACAAATTTGCTTCTTTGTATGGCAAAGTTGATAAGGTTAAGGGGTACATGCTTGATAGTCAAATCTCTAGCCTTGATTCCAAGAATTTTGATTCCATTAAGGATTATGTAACCAAAGCTAATGAGATTAGAGAACAACATATGGATTATGGTATAAACAAGGATGATGATCAATTGGTTTTCAATTTGGTGAACAACCTCCCATCAGAATATGCAGCTTTTGTCTCTAGGTTCCATACTCACAGATTGACAAGAAGTTCATATCAAGCACCATCTTTTGCTACATTGACAATTTTTTTAATTGTTGAGCAGGATAAGTTAAGGTAAATGGGGATTCTCAAGTCTTCAAATTCCACGACTTTGGTGGCTAATCAAGGGAATCAAGGAAAGGCTCCAACAAGAAGCAAAAGCACTCTAAGTCAAAGCTACAACAAGAGAAAACACAACCACCCTCTCCACAACAAAGTGATTCTACATCCTCATCCTCATCTAAGTGGAAATCATCTAAGGAGAAGTATTTTTGTCCATATTGCAAGAAGTCAGGATATGAAGAACACTTTTTTTATAAGAAAGATATTGATGAGTTGAAGCATCTTCTTGAGAAGAACAAAATTGGTTTACCTTCTAGAATATCTACTTCAGCTTCTCCTTCATCCTCCAAAGAAAAATAAATTGATAAGGGAAATAATCACACTTCTTGGACACATAATGTACAAGATTTTTCTGCTACTACAAGTCATGATTTAGGGAGATGGCTTCTAGATTCAGAGGCTTCCCATTATATGACATCTTCACATTCTATGTTCTCTTCATTTGAGTGTTACCACATGCCACCGATTTTGATGGGCAATCATACTTACATGAATGGGATTGAGAAAGGATATATTGTCATTGGGAATAACTCCTTCAATGATGTGTTGTCTGTACCTCATTTAACAAATAATCTTATTTCCATCTATCAAATCACTCATGGGGAAACAAGGAGAACTATGGAGTTCACACTTGATTAAGTTATCATTAGAGACTTGGATAGTAGAGATATCCTTGCAACTAGGGTGTTGGATCATGCATCTGATTTGTACTCTTTTTCACATTTTGGTCCTTTTGATGATGTTGATTCTGCACATGATGATCACACCTATTTTGATTCTGATATCGAGGAGAATTTTGGTTACTTGAACTTGGGGATTCTCACATGTGACCCCATTCTTGAGACTAGCATTTAATCTCCTCCTCTTGATATCACATCACCTATTGCACCCAATGATGCAAATGATGCTACAGTTGTGCCTTCTTGTGATTAAATTTAGTAGGATATATCTTGTCTTCCAACTTCAGTTCATTGGGATGACTACTTAATAGACATTGTATGTTTGTTTGTGGAGTCCTACATTGTAGATTTGGGAGACGTCATTGATGACATCCATATCCTCTTTGATGAAGATGATCCTTCTTCACTTGTTGTAAGGGAACACTCTAACCCTCTTATTTATTCTCTACATGATAATTCTTTCGAGGTTGATATGATTGTGGATTCTAATGTACAACACTTGGAGGAGGTCTCTTTATCCTTAGATGAGACATGTAATTCTTTGGATCTTGTTCTACATTCATCTCCTCTATATTTTAGATTTCTTTTTTTAGTAGTGTGGACCGATACACTTGATTTGGAGGAGGCAACTTCCAACATCGACATGGGGACACTTGAGAAGTTTTTAAAGACTCCATACATCATTAGTTTTTTTCCTACATTTTCCCTTCATGATTAGGGAGACTTCATGGATACACCTTTGGTTTTGTTTCTTCCCAAGCGGGAGAACATTGTTTGACATTCATGGAGCATTTTATTCATTTAGCTTCAAGCTTCTACCATTGGTGCATATTTTACATTAAGGGGGGATACTTGGTCTCTCTTCTTATGTCTTATGGGAGGGACTTTTTCCTCACATGGGGTTTTGTCCTTCACATACTTCTTTGAGAGTTCTCTTGTATATATTTTCTCTTTTGGGGGGGATTTTTTTTCCCACATGGTTTTCTCCTTTTCTTCATTTGTGAGAGATTTATTTGCATTTTTTTGTGTGCATTAGCATTTGTACATGGGTACCTAACATGGCCTCATAGTTGGGATCCATCTTGCATTGTTAGCTTAAGTGCATTCACCTAAGTTGCGCTTAAGAAGGGGTGTTGGTGTAATTATTTATTCATTTAAGATATAATTACACCTTACTTAAGTTGACTTAGGTAAATGCATAACATCATAGTTTTCATATGAGACACTTAGGGATGTACATAAATTGGTAGTGTGTATGTAGGAGGAATTCCACCTTTTATGGTGCGATATTGTTGTTACTCTATCATATCCACTTATTGTGGGATAATAATTCCACCTTTGGTGGGTGATCCACCACATGTGAAATATTTTATTATTTCCCCTACCTACCCTTGCATCTCATTGGTCCACATGTCCTATTTGTGTTCTCTCTTGTCTCTTAGCCTTGCCTTTATAAGCAGGCTCATGGACATTGTTATTTTGATCTCTTTTGCATATATTGAGAATACTATATTATTATCTATCTCTCTTGTTATTGTGCTATCTTTTGGTCTCTTTGATCTTGGTTGCTTCAAGCACAATCTCACATAAATAAATAAAACCATTGTGTTAGCAGGAAATCTAAGGGACACGAGCCAAAGTTCTCAGCCCTAGTGAGTTTCTGGTGGTGTAGTCTTTTTACCCTGGACTTAGTCCTATTGAGGCAACATGGAACCAGATCTAGACAGAAGGATAGATGTTAATTAAATTAATAATAGCATATGCAAAATAATATATTAGAACTTAATAGTATTTATATCCATTTATATCAATGGTACATTGTACATATCTAGATATCTTCATATATCTTACTATCCTATATTTCTCCTATGATTTGCCCATTACTATTCACCGTGTTACTAGTGAATGTATATCACAATATATACTTATATCTACTACATAATATGTTACCCTTATATAGTAACTTTATGTTGGATATTGTTTCTGCTAGGATATGTTGTTGTCATTGATGTCAACATATTCCTGTGTTTTTGTGCTCCAGTGATTGCAGAAAAGTTGACTTGGTTGTGTTGTAGTGTTCTGGTATTTGATTTGTTGGGCTCAGGTATGATCATATCTTAAGTTACAATTTTGGGAGAGTGTTTGGAATATTAACATGTATCTTCATTTCAGATGGTGTTTTGACTTGGTACTCTGCAAGTGATATTTCTTGTTTGAATCACTGTTGTTGAAGTGTTCTTGAGTATTAGCATGTTGATTGATGAAGATTTGATTAAGTGGTATTGGTGCAGCTATTGTGGATGGTTCTATCATGCTTTTTAGTGTTTCCTAATCATGTCTTATTTGTTTTGGTGGTCCTCATTGATCAGTGTGCATGTTATTGAAGATCTTATGGGTCTGGTGATATTCTTCATGTTATGCGACATTTTCGGTGGTGTAGCGTGTTGCAGTTGACCTTGGCAAGATTTCTGGTGGTGTTGTGTGTTCAAGGATTTGATTTGGTTACATTCTATGTCGTCTATGGCATTGTATTAATCTAGTGGTTGATTTATGTAATGTGTGATGTAATTTTGTAATTAGGTGTTGACGGTTTGGTCAACATTGTAGTCAAGGTTGATGATTTGTATAAATGGGTGTCATATTCATGTAATTCATGTGTGGTGATTGTGTTTGCATTATTAGAGATTGGTGTATGTGTGAATAATATAATTCATCTTTCAGTGTGGCTTATTGAGCAAATATTGTTGTAGAGCAGACAATTGAGCTTAACTGGAACTGTCATTAGGCATTAGGAGATGTTTTTCTTTCAATTCATCTAAACCAGATTGTAGTCTGAATATTATTGTAAGGTAGTGAACCTTCCTTGAGGGTTGTAGCTTTCAAGGTTATCATATTTTGAGTAGTGATCTCTAGGCAGTATGCCTGAATGCATGTGCATTCGCCATTGTAATATTTACACATACAACTGCAGAGTATTATCTCATTGTGGGTAGGTTCCCACCATGGTTTTTCCCTTAACTGGGTTTTCCACATCAAAATCTTGGTGTTATGTGTGTTGTTGTTATTGTGTTTATCTTTACTCTTGCTGCAGTTGATTAGATCTAAGATTGTGCTTAAATTATTTGATCCAGTGAAAATTGATTCACCCTACCCCCCTCTCAGTTTTCCTTCATTGTTGTTTCCAACAATTGGTATTAGAGATAGATCCTCCAAAAGAAGCTTGACTGCTTGAGGAGATCTGAGATGGAAACCTATGTGTTCAAGAAAGAGAATCCAAGATTTGATGGAAATAATTATACTATATGGAAGGATCGGATGGAAGTTCACTTGAAATGTCTTGGAGATGATTATTGGAAGATTACAAAGAATGTCTACAATGGTCCTCGGGATGTACTATTTTTTCTTGTTGACATCAAGGATGTTGAACATATCATAAGAGTTAAGGAAACATTGTTGAGTGCCTTGACTGATTTAGAGGTGACTAATGTGATGGTATTAGAGACTACACATGAGATCTGGAAAAAGTTAGAGACCTTGTATGAAGGAGATTCATAAGTTAAATTTGCTAAGTTGCAGAGTTTGAAAGGAAAGTAAGAGACATTGAAGATGGGAGAAGATGAGAACATAAAATCCTTTATGGGTAAGGTGAATGAACTTGTTATGAACATCAGATGTGCCAGTGGAATTCTTGAAGAAGATGAGATTGTTGCTAAGATGTTGAGATCCTTGCCTCCTGCTTACAAGCCTAAAGTAGCTGCTATTGATGAGATCTGAAGTGTGACACTGTAACAAGAGACATGTTGGTTGGTCAACTTGTTGCATTTGAGTTGAGTGATTTTGGAGAATCACATGGTAAAACTGAGAATGCATTTGAAGCCTCTCTATCCGAGAAGTAGAAGTATGATCCAAGAGAGAGATCATCTAGGGTTTGTAGATATGAAAGAGAAATGAGAGAGCTAAAAGAATAAGAAAAGGATTTGGATGAGATTGAAGCACTTATTGCTCAGAGATTGTCTAAGGGACCCAGTAAGTATGATATAAATTTACCTTTGAAATCTTTATCTTGTAATAAGATTGGACATTTTGCTTCTAGGTGTCCTGAGAGAATGTCTAGGTATGATAAGCATGAAAGGCATGATAGATCTTATAAGTATGATAGATATGAGAAGCATGATAAGTATGATAATCCTTATAAGCCTAACCGGAAGTACAAATATCAAAAGAGATGTTATTTTGTTGTTGATGAAGGTGTGATAGATGAATAATCTGAGAATGGGAATTTAGAAGATGAATTTGTATTTATTGCTATCAAGGAAGATGATCTAGTACCAGTGAATCCTACAAGCTGCATTCTTGAGTTGAAAGATTTGGCTGCTAAGATTGAAGAAAAGGATGAATGGGTAATTGATAGTGGTTGTTCACATCATATGAAAGGTGATAAAAGAAAATTTGTGAATATGGATAGGTATGATGGTGGTATAGTGAGATTTAGAGATGAAAAAGTTTGTTTGATCCAGGGTAGAGGTTGAATTTATTTTGATGGTAAGCATAATACTGATGATGTCTTGTATGTTGAAGGTCTGAAGCATAATATTTGGAGTGTTGGATATATGGTTGACAAGGGATATTATTTCCAATTCAAGAATGGTAAATACAAGATTATAAATGCCTCTAGTATAGAGATTTCATCAGGGACAACAACTAAAGGTAAGATCTTTCACTTGAATGCCGGTGAGAAAATTTGTTTGATTGCTTAGATAAATGAAATTTGGTTATGGCATAGAAGGATGTGTCATTTTAATTTTTATTGCATGATAAGGATAAGTCCTACTCAAGTTGTTAGAGATTTGCCTAAAATTGTGAAACCTTCTAATCCGATATGTAAGGAATGCCAGTTGGGAAAGCAAACAAGAATCTCATTTAAAAGTAAGTTGTATACATCTAATGGTTTATTTGATCTTGTGCATGCTGATTTTTGTGGTCCTACAAGAGTGAGAAGCATGCAGGGTGACAAATATTTCATGTTGTTGATTTATGACTACTCTAGAATTATGTGGGTTACCTTTCTAAGGGAGAAATCAAAAGCACTGGAGAAATTTAAGATGTTCAAAACTAAGGTGGTGACTGAGATAAGATTGACACTGAAATTTTTGAGATCTGACAAAGGAGGATAATTCACATCTGGTGAGTTTGATTCATTTGGTGAGAGGAATGGAATCAAAAGACAGTTATATGCTCCTAGTACTCCTCGGCAAAATGGAGTTGTTGAAAGAAAGAACATAACCATTTTGGATGTTGCTAATACTATGTTGATTGAAGGAAATGTTGCACAAACCTTTTGGAGAGAAGTTGTTAGCACTTTTGTTTACACATTCAATTGAATGCATATAAAAGGTGATTCTGATAAGACTCCTTATGAGCTATGGTTTGATCATGTTCCTACAATTAGATATTTTAGAGTTTTTGGAAGTAAATGCTATATCAAAAGAGATGAAGATATAGGGCAGTTTGATGCAATATGTGATGAAGGAATACTCTTGGTTTATTCTACTAAGAGGAAGGCCTACTGGTTGTACAATAAGAGATTGAAGAAGATAGTGGAAAGTGCAAATGTGAAGGTTGATGAATGTCATGGAAAATAGATTAGAGCATGTGGATATGAGTTGGATGATCATGATGTCATTTCAAAGCCTGTGCAAACTGAGAACTTAAAGCAGACTGCTCTGATAGAGATAGACAATCTAGATATTGTTGCCACATGTGAAGAAGTTAAAGAACCTGAGAATCAGAACAATCTAAAGACTTCGATGTATGTGAAACTAAATCATTTAGAAAATCTGATTATTGGTGATAAGAATAAAGGCATAATGACTAGAAGAAGGATTGTTGTTGAAGAAATGTTTGATTTCAAAGATTGTACCTAAAGATGTTGTTGAAGCATGTAAAGATGAGATTTGGATAAAAGCTATGGAAGAACAGTTGAATCAGATTGAGAAGAATAACACATGGGAGCTTGTTCTGAGACCTAAAGACAAGAATGTGATTGGCACTAAATGGGTGTTCTGGAATAAACTAAATGAGGCTAGTGAAGTGGTTAGAAACAAAGAAATATTAGTGTGTAAGGGATGTTCTCAGATGGAAGGAATTGATTATGAGGAGACTTTTTCTCTGGTACCTAGAATTGAAGCTATTAGATTACTGCTTGCATATGTTGCTTACAAGAATTTCAAGGTATATCAAATGGATTTTAAGTCTGGCTTTTTGAATGGTGATTTGGAAGAGGAATTCTACATTGAGCAATCAAATGGGTTTTCATTATCAGATGAAGGAGACATGGTATGCAAATTGAAGAAAGAATTGTATGGACTTAAGCAAGCCCCTAGAGCCTGGTATGCTAGATTGGACAGGTATTTGATGAAGTTGGGATTCTGTAAAGGTACTGTGGATAGTAATTTTATACTTTAAGGTTGATAATGATAATATATTGATTGTTGAAGTCTTTGTTGATGAAATTATTTTTGGAGGAGACGATGATTTGAGTATGAAGTTTGTTGATGATATGCAAAAAGAATTTGAGATGTCTATGATAGGTGAGATGAAATTATTCTTAGAATTGTAGATTACACAGACTGGTAAAGGCATTTTTATTTCTCAATCTAAGTATGTGAAGGAATTGTTAAATTCTTTTGGGTTATTTTATTCTAAGCCTATTGGGACTCCTATGGTGACTGGATGCAAGTTGTCTAAGAATGATGAATCTCAAAAAATTAATCAGATTTTGTATAGATCTATGCTTGATAGATTGTTGTACTTAACTCAGACAACCAGATATTATGCATGTTGTTTGTCTTTGTGCAAGGTTTCAGGCTAATCCTAAAGAGAGTTATGTCACTATTGTGAAGAGGATTTTCAGATACTTGAAGGGGATGGATCATTATGGTTTATGGTATCCAAAGAATGATGATTTCATGTTATGTGCTTATACTAATATTGATTGGGTAGGTGATGTCGATGACTAGAAAAGCACTACTGGTGGAGCTTTCTTTTCAGGGAAGAAGTTGGTTTCATGGTCCAATAAGAAACAAGATGCTATATCTCTATCTACTGTTGAAGCTAAAGACATTGTTGCTACTAGCAACTGTACTCAGGTAATTTGGATGAAGAAGATGTTGAAGGACATTAAAGTTGTGTATGATGAACCTACTATTATATATTGTGATAATTCAAGTGTTATTAATATTTCCAAGAATCTGGTACTGCATTCTAAAACAAAGCATATTATATCAATTAAGTATCATTTATTGAGGGAGAAAGTCACTGATGAAGAAGTCAGATTGGAGTATGTATCTACAAAGGATCAGATTGCAAATATTTTCACTAAGCCTTTTCCTACAAATGAGAACTAGATGCATTGAGTTGCATCAATCCGGTGGACTGCATGGTCTCATCTTCTTATCTGGATTGATGAGTTGTTGATGCTACTCAATAGGAGTATTCAGTGTGTGGTTTAGTTGGTTGTATGTTTTAGGGGGAGAGAATCATGATTTTCATATTCTTTGGGGAGAGATGTTCTATTTTGAGAACCTTTTGCATTGATGTCAAAGGGGGAGAGAAGCATGTGAAAAATTGTCTTATCTATCTTTATAATCTTAGGGGGAGATTGTTGGTGTTGATTTCTTTCTTTGCATTGATTATTTTTCACATTCATATGTTTCCATCAATCCCAAAGGGGGAGATTATTGGATATTCTTGTTGCTAGGATATGTTGTTGTCATTGATGTCAACATATTCCTATGTTTTGGTGCTCGGGTGATTCTAGAAAAGTTGAGTTGGTTATGTTGCAGTGTTCTAGTATTTGATCTGTTGGGATCTAGTATGATCATATCTTGAGTTGTGGATTTGGGAGAGTGTTTGGGATGTTCATGTGTATCTTCATTTCAGATGATTCATGATTTGGTGCTCCATGAGTGATCTTTCTTGTTCGAATTGTTGTTGAGGTGTTCTTGAGTATTAGCATGTTGATCGATGAAGATTTGATTAAGTGGTGTTGGTGTAGCTATTACATATGGTTCTAACGTGCTTGTTGGTGTTTCCTAATCATGTCATATTTTTTTTAGTGGTCCATATTGGTCAATGTGCACATTATTGAAGATCTTATGAGTCTGGTGATATTATTCATGTTATGCAATATTTTTGGTGGTGTAGCATGTTGCGGTTGATCTTGGCGAGATTTCTGGTGGTGTTGCATGTTTGAGGATTTGATTTGGTTCCATGATATGTTGTCTATGGAATTATATTGATTTGGTGGTTGATTTATGTAATGTGTGATGTAATTTTGTAATTAGGTGTTGAGGTTTTGGATGACCTTGTAGTCAAGGTTGATGATTTGTATAAATGGGTGTCATATTCATGTAATAAGTGTGTCATGGCTGTGTCTATATTATCAAAGAGTGTTGTATGTGCGAACAAGAGAATTCATCTTTTGGTGTGGTGTATTGAGTAGAGATTGTTGCAAAGCAGACAAATGAGCTTAACCAGAACTATCATCAAGCATTAGGAGATGTTATTCTTTCAGTTCATCTAAACTAGATTGTAGTCCAAATATTATTGTAAGGTAGTGAACCTTCCTTGAGGATTGTATCCTTTTGGGTTATCATATTTTGAGTAGTGAGCTCTAGGCAGTGTGCCTAAATGCATGTGCATTCCCCAATGTAATATTTACACATACAACTACAGAATATTATCTCATTGTGGGTAGGTTCCCACTATGGTTTTTCCCTTAACTGGGTTTTCCACATCAAAATCTTGGTGTTATGTGTGTTATTGTTAATATGTTTATCTTTATTCTTGTTACAGTTAATCAGATCTGAGATTGTGCTTAAATTATTTGATCCGATGAAAACTGATTCACCCCCCTCTTAGTTTTCCTTTATTGTTGTTGCCAACACTTTAGACTACATTATATTTTGCAAATAATATCTTTTCAGGACCTCATCTATTGAGATGTGAAAAATTAGTTGGATCTATGTTGGGTATGTTCCTTGTCAACATCGTCCCCTTTTCAAAAAATTTACTTGTCCTTGAGTCAATCTTAATTCACCACAAGAATGTAATTGTAGATCTCCTTTAGGGTATCAAAATTATCATCCCATTATTTTTTCACCAACTAAAGTTGATTAATGTGGATTTTTAGCTACACCATCTACTTCATTGCTTTTAGAATTGTGGTTGGAATTAGAATGGTTTGTAAAAAGTGTTGAGACTCTTGTAGAATATCAGTGAAGTGGTCCAACATCAGAATGACAAAATCTCTTAATTGGTGGAACCATTTCTGAGTTTTGTCCCTTTGCTCCTAGAACTGTTGGTATTGATCATGTAGGTCTACAATGCTTTATCTTTGTTATCTTTAATATCCTTCATTGCATCATAGTCCCAAGATATTTGAATAATTTGGAGCTCTAAATTTTCCAGTTGTGCCTTGGTGGGAGCAACAATAATGGGCCATTGTAGATAGTACTAGTATAGATTAATGATTTTTCCCTCTATTGGGTTTTACCATGTTGACATGAGCCTCTAGTGTGGACTAGGCAGTATCACATTTTTTCCTTTCCTCATCTATTTTTCATTTTTTAAAATTCTACCCACACTTGTTGCTATATGTCATCCTTTTGTAGGGGTGATTCTTGAAGTACTTTATTAATAATCATCCTCAATTGCACTGGTAGTGGTTGTGATGGTTCCCTTTAAAGATGAGGGAACTTACTCTTTAACTCTTTTACCATCTGTTCTATTTGATCTATTTGGATCCTCCACATGTTTTTTCAAGATCCAATCTCGGGTTGTCTAATTAAAAAATTCCCTTGATTGAAATTTCTACAAAGGGGAGAAGCTCCCTTAGTTGCATCCCATATAATAGTAGCTAGATTAGTTGGAAGGAGCTATATGTTGGATTTGTTGTTGCCTAGTTGAGAAGTCCTTGATAGGTTGCTTCAGAGAGTATACGAAGGAGTAGGATGTATTAGACAAGGAAGGTTATGAAGACTATTTTGAAGTTTTTTTAATCTTGCATCTTCCTCACACATCTATTGGTATGCTTTCATAGTGGCTTTAATGATCTCTACTTTTATAGTTTGAGTGACCGCTAATTTTTCTATCATCAATTTATCTATTCAAGTTTCTTTGGCCAAAGCCCCTTTACTTTTAATTCCATCACATTTTTCCTTTGTAGAGGTATGATTGTAGGGTCAAATATTTGAATCACCATCTCTTTCAACTTTTATTCTTCTTATATTTCTTTCTCTCACTAGAAATTAAGTGCAATAGTTAGGGGACCTAGAGCCAACTCATGAAATCCTCTAGTGTGATATTAGATGCTATCATATATTAGATTAATACCTTCTCAATGGTGTGTTTGTTAGGGAGAGCCACACTAGATTTCTTTTGTAGTGTTTTCTTGAAAACCCCCTTCTCATACAAACCATTGTATAATTGGTTTTTGTTTAGTAGCGAGGTGGCTTTAGGAACTACTTTGTTCTTCGGTCCAAGAGCCTCTTCCATTATTATTTGTTTCTCTTCCTCAATTTTTTTCATTTGTGGTTCTACTTCTCTTTGTGCTTATATTTTCTTTGGGGCCTTTTCTTTTCCATGCCCATTCTGAGGATATCCTCTATTTCTTCTTCTTTATATGATTATTTCTTTATTGATATGGTTGGCAACCTTCTCCTTCTTGACCAACTAATTCTGGCTTGTGTAGTTTCTCTAAAGGAAATAGTATTTGTTTAGAACCTTTTGGACCTCTTAGTGATCACTTCATTCTTATCCTTTTTCTCTTTTGTCTTTGGAGGTATCCTCCATTGCTCTTGCAGCTTGTCCTTGTTCTTTTCCAAATGCTCTATGGATTTTTCTTTGGCCATTGACTTCATGTATTCTTTTTTTGTAGGATGTTTCTACACCTTAAGGTCTTTGGGAATGTAATGCTCTATTAGGAAACCCCAGAGGAATAACAAAAAAAAAAAAAATCACATAGCAAATATTTAAAATAAAATAAAATACATCAACCATATTTTAAGTCAATACAACACTAAGTAAATTTATTACACAACATAGATGGATCTTAGCAAAGTTTAACGGAAGACTACAACCTGAGTTGGCCTAGTGGTGAACTTGTGATCTTGAAAGAGAGGTCACAAGTTCAAATTCCATAAGGGGGTAGGGTATGTACACCTTATCGGCTTCATCCCATTACCTATAAAAAAAAAAACAATGTTTAGCAGAAGACTTAATCATATCTCATAACAATCCTTTGTGGGTTGCCTAACATTGCTACTAAGCAACACTTACTAGCATGCAATAAACATCACTAAGTAAATCACATGAAGATATTTATATTCCATTATATTATTCCAAATCACATAAACATCTATAATATGATATATTAATGACTTCATTAAATAAACTCCTAATCATTAATCATTTAAACTCATCATATAAAGGCCTATACTAAGTTCATTTTAAAGAATCAAATGAAAGATTCATTTGATAACATTCACCAAGAATAACAACATACATATAATCCACACAAGTACATTCACAGGCAATTTATCCATTAATATAAATCATCTATCATAATAGTCCTATTACAATCCTTCTCACTTGGAGTATCCAATTACACATATCCTTTCAATTACAAGTACAAATATAAAATTACATATTCTTTTACATCACTTCTAAAAGATACCTAACAAATACATTACAATGGTAGAACAATCTTCATAAAAATGTGAAAACATTGGAAAAAAAGGTAAGATCTTGTTTGCAATTGACACTCAATTGGTTGGTTTCAATATATTGTCATTGATGGCAACATGGTAATTTATTTTGGCTTCATATTTTGGGTTAGTTGTGTACCGACAGACACTTCACCGACACCGATAGGTTGGAAGGAATTATTTAGTTACCAGCATTGCAAGTCAACATGGTTTATATTTAGGTTATCGGTATTGGAGGCTGACATCTTTTGGATCTGACATCAACAATTTTTTTTATATTCATGTATTTATGTTATCTAGTCGACATATATTGATATTGTAATTATCTTTGTAAGCCGACATAAGGCATGATGATTTGTAAAGGGTATATAGGTCAATTGGTTCGATCATTTTGATATATGATGATAATATAAAAAAGAAAGGAAGTAATGAAGGAGATGAAAAATATATGAGAGAGATTATGTAAGTGAGGATATTTTTGTAAAGGGTTATTCTGGTATAAGGTTAAGGGTTTCAGACCGGAACAGACAATGCTTAACTGGAATTGTATTCGGGCATAGAAGATGTTACCTTTGTAGTTAAATAATTTCTCTAGATTGTAGTATGGATTTGTATATAGTCAATGAGGCTCCTTTTGTGATTGAGCAGTGTGCTCTAGGTTGTAAGCCTTCCTACAAGTGCAGGCCCCTATATTTTGTAATATCTCTTCATATGGCTAGTGGATTGATATTGTGGATCACAAATCCCACCATGGTTTTTCTTCTTTGAGGATTTCTACATATAATTATGTGTGTTATGGTATTCATTTATGTGATTGGATTATTGGTTGTTTTACTTCTTTCAATTCTATATGTACTAGTATACCGGTTGGTGTATGCATGTTTTAATAAGGTTAAAATTGATTATTCCGGTAGAACACTGATTCACTCCCCCCCCCCCTCTCAGTGTTCTTGGATTCCAACAAATCCATCAGTTGCACACGAACAAGAGCTCTAAAAAACCCAATGGATGGTAAACACTACCATTGACCATGTCTAACTCAAAGGTCCACCCCCTATGCTAGAGATAGACACAAGGCCCCATCAACAAGCAAGAAGGCTAGGGAATTAAGAACTAATCATACACCACAACCAAGATACACAAATCACAATTGTACAAGATAATAAAGAAATATAACAACCAAAGAACTTCAAAATAACACCCAAAGAACTTCAAGAGTAAGAATAACAATTAAAGGACTACTAGAGGCTTCCACATAAAAGATGGAACAATAGGATACTTGGATACATCAAGGAGAGAGTAACATCACATAGCCTCAACATAGGTTATCTTGGCACCCTCTCTAGACCCCAATCCCCAATTGATGACTCATGTGGAACCATACAATCCTCTCATGAAGACAAGGTATTGCATGACTATGCCAGTTAAAAACGCCTCTCCAAACGGACAAGCCTTCCCAATCTCATCCATTGTCTATACAAGCACATGAGGTCATGAGTGGGGCACAAAATATTATTATTAATGTATAAACCCAACCCAAATTTTTATTATTACTACTTATTAATCTACTCTCCTATGGGCTATCTCGATAGCCACTTAGGGCCTCGACCCCCATACAAAGACACTCCCGCTTAATGCACCTCAATAACCTATTCTCACTAGCTCAAAATATGAATCATGAAACATAAGACATAAAAATAGAAACATCAACAATCCATATACATGAATAGATTGCATAATCTACAAATAGGACTTCCAAACAAAGACCGATCGTAAGGTCAAGTCCTAAAACTGGATCATAACCTGAGAATCATTGTTCCTTTTCATAAGATAATTTAGGAAAGGGCATATAAACACCAACCTAGACAAAAAAATATAATTAGAGAGGGAAATCCAAAATTGACAGGATACACAATCACCCTAATTGGAACTGCCTGAGAGACATGTTGACTACTAATTTTACATTAAACACTAACAACATTATGGGAAATTCAATGATGGGGGACCTTTGCTTGAAATTAACTAAATAACCTCCGGGTTTGAGAAGTTGACTCTTCATACAATGGGAGGGAGAAAAGGGAGAAATCAAATTTAAAGGCTACATTAATTAGGCGATCCGCCAAAATATTTTTAGAACATTTGCAGCACAATAAACCTAATTAATTGCAGTTTACAACCTATTCAACAATCTACATGCTCAATACAATTTGAGAAGATAATCAAACAAGGCTCATTCAACACAATATGGCGTACACTATTCGTCTAACAGATAACAAGCTCAATAACATAGTTTAATCTGCAGAGTCTCACAACATATATCATAGAAGTTAATGAATAAAAAATAGAACATAAGTTAATCTATTAAGCTTCAAACAAAATAACCATAAAGGCCATAGGCACAGCCTGATATATTTATCATCCACAAAACATAATTAACATAAAGGCCTGATTCACATTGCCAAAGTATAATAGTCTTTTCTTAAATTCCGAACCCCTAAAACAACAGAGGGAAGACCAATAAATATCCCTCGGCCTTGAACCAACATAAGGAAAGACCAAGAAAAATCCCAGCAACTGCTCCCTCTCAAGAAAATCCTTATGTGGCATCCATAGAGACACATGCAATCAAAAAGGTGAAAATGGCCTTTCGATGTCATTATGCAAACTACATCATGATGATCTCTGCACCTACAAAAACAAGAAAACCACCATGCCAACAATATTCTAGCTCATGAATCATCAAAGGAACATGTGACAACTCGGAGGAAACTCAAAGTCGAGTGCAAAATGGGGACCGAGACTTGAAGCACAAAGATGCCAAGTGTCACGGCTAGAACATGGAGAATGGTGGGGTTGGGAGCACTTACACCGAAGAAAAAATATGTGCCACGTGATAGCTCCACACTTTATCAATGCAAGGCAAGAAAGGTGAGTTGCTTAGAGAAACGTCGTGACACCATGTGGCATATGCGCATGAACGGAAGAGTGGGCCGAGAAGAAAAGGAAGATGCTAAACACTTAACTAAAATGTCACTTGCGAACAACTTTGAAAGGATATTAACATTTATGGTGACTAAATGGGGAATTATGCCTACGGAATGCTAGGACCCAAAATTGTTGGTTCGGAGACTAGACTTTAAACTTGAATTGGGAAAAGAATATCAAAGACCTAGTGTAACGGAATCCAATCGTATTCAAAAGGAAACACCTGAGCTTCCAGGATATGGCAACTCTGGTCTAAACAAATAACTTCATAAAATGGAAAGATTGCAGGTTCTTCATGGACCATCTTCAGAAGCGCATAGAGTTGAGCCAAGGTGTGTAAAAACTACTCAACTTCCTCCACTGAAATAGGACTACTGAGGTGTTGTAGGAAAGTTTGATCTTGCTGTAGTTGTTCAATTTGGCTTATAACTTGCTCAATGCCCAAAATAGAGCCGTTTGTAGGAAAAGTCGAAGGTAGGACAAGGTTCACAAATCTCTCCACACACCACTTGATATCTGGAAGCAAAATCCTCAAATAATTAAGTGTTGATGATGCTTGCATGGTTGCCTTGTGATGATTGATGAAAATATTGGCCCTCCTAATCAATTGCTTATGATCTGCAACTCCCTTTGCAATCAAATCTTCATCATAAGCAGCATATAGTGACTGAATCAACCTCTGGGCTATGGGGAGCTGAGGACCAATTAAGAGTGTAACTCTATCAATGAGAATGCCTGCTCCAGTACAAAGAGATTGTGCTTCACCTAGGAACCTCAACACGGGCTGCAACAAAGGGCAACACTACTTAATCTTCTCCCAGTGAGAAACATACAATTCTTCCACAACCCGAGAGAGATCTTGACAAACTTCCAAAGGGGGGGGGGAGCTGAGATAAGCACATGATTTCATCATTCTTCACTCTTATCTCATTTTGTAGATCTTTATTTTTATCTTGTTCACGAGTGGCTTGATGCTCCAAAGTGAGGATCTTGGTGCCTCTATCCTAAAAAGATTCCTAAAGCCACACTATGTGATCTTGCTCTTGCTATAATAATCCCTTTGCATTCTAGAGTTCCTTCTCAGTTTGCTCCAGGCTAATTTGCATTTTGCGCGTGGTTGTTTCAAACTTCTCTCTTTCCTCAGAAAGAATGACCTACTCATTGCTCAAATATTGAGCATATTCTTCTTTTAGGCGAACCTCTTCCCACAGCTAAGCTTGAATTTGGATAGCATCTCTGGAAGCTGCTTTCAGTTGCTGCACTTTTTGTTCCTTATTTACAATTCCTTCAGTGCTATATTCCTTCTCACCTCTTGCCCCTTCAATTGAGAGCCCACATTATTCAGGATGGCTTGCAACTTTTCCTTTTCAAAATTTGCTTGAGCTAACAAGCCTTGCAAATGGTTGATTCTAGTACTTCTAGATTTGTCCTCCTTCCTTTGATGGTCCAAGGATTCTCTGAGGCAAATGAGCTCTTCTTGCATCGTAGTGGAATTTATGAGATCAACCCTAACAACATGTAGAGAGTAATCATCTGGCTTTAATTGGGCCTCCGACTTATTGACCTTTGGGAACATGGTTGTAAAGAAGAGACTTTGATTCTCCTCAGTAAAATTTGTCTCCGCATGTGTTTGTTTTAGCTTATGTCCATCCTTCTCTTTCCTCTTGTTAGCTCGGTTAAGACGTGCAATCTTAGAGTAGGTGACTTGCTGATAATAAGTATCCGGGGTGGAAATAGCTTGACCCACAAACGCTAAAGTAGGAGGAACAACATAGAGAAAAGAGGAAATGGAGCCACCAAACATTGTCTAAATGGGTTGGGCAAGCATGGTTAGGGAGAAAAGCGGTACAAAGGGAGACACTTCCGAAAAAGTTGGATCAGTGGATGTTGAACCGACATTGGGGGGAGGAGTGGACTCTTTGAAACTAAGCATATGCACAACATGGGTTGTAGTGGAAGTCTGTGGGAAGAATTTTGAAGGGAAAATGACATTAGGTGTAGGGAATGAGAAAGCAGACTACAACAACACAACGTGAGGCTCAACTGGTGGTCCGACAGGTGCTAATGTAAGAGCAGTAGGGACCTTGGCAGACATAGGTGCAACTTAGGGAGCCGAGGAAACTAAAGAATGAGAAGAGAGGAGGGAAGGAGTAGTGCGTACCTAAACCATAGAAGTCACTTCGTGCTGGGAGGCTGAAGGAACCACAAGAAATCAATAAGATGAACCCCTCTTTGCTAAAACTATGTATTGTTTCTTTTTGGATGGGGATTTAGAGATCTTCTTATCAGCTAGTCTTTTTGAAGATTGGGAGTGCAGTTTTCGAGTTGGGCTGGCGAACGGAATTGAAATGTCACCTTCAACACCTTTTTCTTCTACACTTATAATTCCTAATTATTATTGTTGAGCCTCCTTGGGAGATGATCCGTCACATGGGAATTCCTCACTTACCTCTTCCTCATTATCACTATGCTTTTTTCATTCATCCTCAAAATACCTGTCCAAGGGAGTGTTGCCCACTAGCCTCAGGGTGTTGAGTTTCTTGATGGTAGATCCATAAATGCTCTCTCTTCTTTCTAGTCCAAAAATTGTCTTTCATGGTCCGCAACATATTCTAGGGAATAGGCTTAGCCGAGTTATGCCTATGTGCGTGAGTGTCCAAACTCAACCATGGGGGGTTCTCAACTATGAGAAAATCACTAGGATCAATGTAGAGGCTTGGGTCATTCACTAGAGGATTGGTTCGACCTTCCCACAAGCTTAATGGCACATGCTTAATAGCATTCCTTCTATATTTATTCGATAGGCACCCATCTGGATCATAACTCCATACATCATCAATTACTACCAAGTCAAGTTGCACTAGCTTGGAGATCAAGACCTTCTCCGCGATACTCTTTCATTCAAGAATGATGAGTCCAATAGCTTTGTGGTCTTCAGTTATTGATGTATCATGCTTTCCTGCTCCTATTGCCTTCTCAACTTCCACCAGCTACCTAAATATTTCAAGGGCCAAGGTTATTTCAGTGACATATGTAGGTGTCGCACTTGCAAATTTCATCTTTATCCAAGTATATCAATTAGAATTCAAAGGGAAATCATGAATCCCTATCTAATCAAAGAATTCAACAAACAGACAATGAAATAATGCAAATAAGTAATAGGAATGTAAAATATATTAATCAAAACTCTCTATTCCATGATTTCATATAGCTTCCATTTTTCTTCTCTTCTCTATAGTATGATGGCTCTCAGATATTGCGCTGGCAACTTGCAAATGACACAAAGATTCAAAGTTCGTGATTTTTGAGAATGGAGATTGAATGCTCAATTTATAGATTATTGGAGAGAATTGATTGAAAGGTGGAACAAATTGATCAAGAGGTGGAAATCAAGTGAGCTCGCATGAAAATTGATAGATGAATTGCTAATTTAGAGGTGAAACAGAATAGATTGAATAGATTAAATGAGTCAACTAATTGAGAAAAAGATGACTTAGGGAAGAAAAAGAATGATTGGAGGAAATAAAGAGGATGACAAAGAAAGCTTTATTTATAAAAAGCTAACTAGAAGATGAAAACAGAGATTGGAGAGATAATTGAATTAATTAATTGATTGATTAAATTAATTAATTTAGCATGTGCTTGCACTTTAACTTAGATTTTCAATTTAATCTTTGCATGAGATTTAATTCAAAGAAATGAATTTATTCAATTTTAGTATTTGAATATATTTAGAACTTGGCTTTGATTTTCAATTTGATCTTTGAAATCATGCACATGTAAGAGAAATTAGAAGAATTAATGAAATTAGAATTTGGGGATTTGGAATTGAAGAATTAATTAGCTAATTAAATAATTTAAAGAAACTATTTAATTATTTTAGAAATGGGCTTTAATTAAATAATAAAGATTATTTGAATTAAAGGATTAAAATCACAAATAATTAAATAATAAATATTTAGAAAAGGGTTAATGATTAAATGATTAGAGATAGAAATTGAAAATAGAATTTATTTAAATAATAAAGACTATTGGGGATTTAATCAGAATTAATTAAATAATAAATATTTAATTAATATTAGAACATATTTAAATGATTAAATAATGAAAGAATAAGAAATAGAAATAATTAGTAAGATGATGAGGAAATATGAAATAGAAGAATAAAATTAATTAACTTAATTAAATAATTAAATAATTATATAATCAATTAGAGGAATAATTAGTACATGATCAATGAGACATTTTTATGTGTCTACATTTGCCCCTCTTTGAGACAAAGTCAAAATGACATTGTTTCTAAGAAAATGAAAAAATTCTACCCCAGTATGCCTTGGTGATACTTAGGGTGTAATGCCCCCTCGAGAGATTGTTTGTGCATTAAAGACATGAATGATCTCTCGAAAATAGAAGAATGTTATATGACAGATAGAAGAATGGTTAGTTGATTAGAGATAGACATAGGTGATGTGAAGATGATATTGAGATAGAATATGAGAGATTGAACCTTAGAATGAAATAGAATAATGTTAGATGATAGAAAATGATTTAGAAAGAGATGATGAGAAAAGAATCAACAAAATAGCAATAAGAAAATGAGATGAAATGAGAATGATTGATTCATGAACCTGTGTCATTATTTATTGCGCAATATATATTCATCACTGAGCCTTGTTATTAACCAATGGAGCTTAGCACATTAGGGTATAAGGAACCAAGATGTAAAGATATATCATTGAAGAAACAAACACGTAGCAAACAAGGAGTGAACCCCTCCATTCTAAGAAATACGCTAGGGGTCGAGGTATGTGTGGCATTCACAAGCTGAATGCTCCTATCACAGACACCCACTAGAGAAATTTCCCTAGAACTTCATCGATTCACACCACAAACAACAAACAAAGAAAAATATAATGCCCATCATTGCTCCTCTAGTCACTTGTGGACATCCCTGAGTAGCATAGGAACATAATATGTCGCCAAATGCTAAAAGATAAAGACTGACCCGGACAAAATTCAGTAGTTATACTGACCTTGTGCCTTTGTTCTCAGTTGCTTGATGTGATGGTTGATAATGTCTGATCTCAGAAAGCTTCGGACCCCATTTAAGACTTATCTGTCTGATTTTGAGTGTATCCTCTTCTGTTTAACACAAGATAATGATCACTTTGATATGGATATGATACGATTGATAAGATAGGTTGATTAGTTGATTGCAGATGTTTGACTGGATAGTTGTATCCTTTGTAGACTTCGTGTGAAGTGTTTGCTCAATATCTGCTAGGGTATTTGATTCTTGCGAGACTTTTAATTGCAAGTTTCTTGATTGATTGATTTTCAATTTTTAGTTCTTTTCCAAGAGCATTTTCGATGTTTTTGGATTGCGTGGATTGATATTTGAATGTTTTTGGCTGATTTTTTCAGGATATTTTGCAGATGTTTTTTATTTTTTCAGGATATTATATGGATATTTTTGGTATTTTTTTATTTTTCAGTGTTTTTGGATTTTGAGTTTTTTCACTGTTTTGGGGATTTTGAAGGATTTTATATGATTTTTTAGGATTTTTTTCAGGACTTTATATGATTTTTAGGATTTTTTCAAGACTTTATATGATTTTTAGGATTTTTCTCACTTATGCCCCCAGTGTGCAAACCTGTATGACACGATGATCTACAGAATGCATGTGGAGACAATGACTTTTTGACATGACCTATGTTAATGCAATATGCATGATGAAGATGCATTTCCTATTCAAACAAGGCTGACTATGTTTGTTTAGCCTTTTGTAATACACCAATTGAAATGGAGGTGCAAAACATTTCAAAGATAAGTAGTCAATCAATCCTTAAGATCCCTTGGAACATCCAAATTAACACACTTAGTGACTAGGATTTACAAATGGAGACGCAGAAAACTTTCCCATTGGTTCTTGAAACTTTGATCTTCTTTTGCCCATGTGTGTGCAAATGATTTAATTCCCTCTCTCGTATTCGCTAAAGATCCTTAGCATCCTATATGACTAGTTATGTGGATTAACTTCAAAAGCATCCTGAATAGAGCCTCACTACCACCAATCTTTTAGGGCTCCGACGAGGTTATAGACTATAATTATCAAATATTGCTCCATTGCCAATAAGAATTCATAGCCCTAATGGAGTTACTTGCATGTTCCCATAGTCAAGCTTTTTGTCACACTTTGTATGCATGATATTTCAGTTATATATCATTTCTTTATTGCCTTGAGATGAATTTTTTTCTTTTATTATTTTCTTGCCTTTACTTGTAAGTAATGAAACCTACTTGGGTGTGACAATTACAACGACGTTGAAGTAGAACTTTAGATTTTTCACTAGTCATATGATCAACTAGGTGTCTCGAATGAATTAGAGATTTTTTTATTGTGTTTGAGATATAGCAATTGATAGATTTTGGGTTAATAAGTCTCAAATAGTGAAATCACTACCCAACCATAAGTAAAGCGTCGTCACAGGGTAATGTTGAAAATGAATGACCTTAGGACCTCAAAGACTTCATGTCTGAATATCTAAGAAAGGAAATGACCCTTGTTTCTTTTAGATGCAAATAGATGACCAACGTGGATAGTTGCCTTGTTTTATTGATGCCCCTAGATGAAAATGCAGAAACACATGCTATAAAAATTCTGAATATGGTGTGCTTGAAAAAGAAACTATATGTGATGCAGTGCTTTGGATAAAATGATATGCAATGCAGAAAGTAAAACCTAAACTAACCCAGCCCTTAGGTATAATATTATTTAAGGTGCATGTTGTTCATAGGGTCAAGAAGTTTTGTGTAGGTAGTTCATTGGTCTTTGTTTGAAGAGTCAGATAAAGATGTCTTTTCCAATAGGATATAAGGACTCAACTAAGTGTACATGTTCAACATCTCCAGTGTTTATTTCTTTAGTTTTTGGATTTTGTGGATCATCATAGGAAAATCCATCTCTGAAACCCATGAATTCACCTATAGCGTTATCATTTTCAAAGCACTCCAATTGTGGTAGATTCTCTTGCCCCTAGTCTATCAAGTGTGTGTGTATGAGGTAAATAGATTATGGTTATGAAGTTATGACATGAGCGGGTGTTATGCTTGTCTCTATTGATGCATGTGAAGAGGATGATGAAGTCAACCAGGTGTTGATCTTATTAGTTGGTGTTATGTTTTGTCGTGCCCAAACTTTAGGGCACAAAAACGGAACAACAAAATTTTTTTTTCACGTCATGAACTCGCAACATATTCTATAATATAATAACTTTACTAAAGTTTTGCCTTATCTAGGATGTAAATAAACTTACTTCTAAGGTTGGGTAAATTAACCAACTCGAGCGAGCGACTTGTTGGGAGGGGATTAATTAGCATCACGGATTAGTTAGCTAGCTCAATTACTTACGACAAGATGTCGCTAATTAAATCAAGGGATAATTGATTATCTTATTGTATTAAATCATTCCCAATCCATATAAGGATAATGCTATTAATTAATTGATGCACATGCGAAATTATTATATACATCCAATCGATGAGGGTTCGAATTACTACAATGTCGATTGCCCACTAAAACCGACGATAACCTAAGGCCAATTCTAATTTTCCCTAAATCCCTTGATTTTGTCAATTAAATTTCAATCCGACCAAAAATCGGTCTCAAGGGCTTAAGGTTCATAAATTTACAAATTCCTCCTTTCAAATTTTCCTAACGTCCAAATATATTTGGGGAAAATCTATTGATTAATTAAATAAATTAATCGATTTAATGTATGGTGTATCCAACTATAATAACCCCTTTGTTTTTAAATCCCTTTAATTTTAAAATTTTAATCCCCTAAAAAATAAAAGGGCATATAATAATTCCATTATTAAATTAACCCCAAATATATATATATATTTAATCCAAGTTTAAAATTCCAATATATGGACATATAATAATTTCATTATTAAATTTACCCCAAATGTATATATATTAACATCAAGGTTTAAAATTCCAATTTAAATGGACATATAATAATTTCATTATTAAATTGACCCCAAATGTATATATATTAACATCAAAGTTTAAAATCCCAATTTAAATGGACATATAATAATTCCATTATTAAATTGACCCCAATATATAAATTAAAACCCAAGTTTAAAATTCCAATTTAAATTTCTCATATATATATATATATATATATATTCTTAAAATGCTAACCCTAACCCGAAATTGGGTTAGGGTTGCATTTTTATATATTACACTTGTTTTATTTTTTTATCATTTTATACCCTAACCCGAAATGGGTTAGGGTTTATTAAACCCCTATATTTTATTGTTCATTTTCTTTTGAGCGAGGGAGATTGCAGGTACGGCAGAGGGTTTCCAAATGTGATGAGGCGGAGGAAGTGGGGAGAGGTTCCGGGCGCCGCTGTGCATACACACAGTGGCGGACGGCATAGCCGCTGCCCACTGTGTATACACACAGTGGCGGACGGCATAGCTGCTGCCCACTGTGTATACACACAGTGGCGGGCGCCGTTCATTGTGCGTAGCACAATGGCGGCTGCGACCGCCCACTGTGTTACACACAGTGCGGTGCCCTTCGGCGCCGCCCATTGTGTGTAGCACAGTGGCTCGGCCGTGGCCGTCCACTGTGTTACACACAGTGGCCCGCGTGTCTCCCTTTTTTTTTTTTTAAACCATTTTGTTATTTCGTGGGTTTTCAAATGTTATATGATGCGATTTTTATTTTTTTTTAATACCAAATATATATATATATATACACGGTGCACAGTATCTCATATAAATATGCAATATCTTTTTTTTTTCTACAGGCATCCACAGAGTATGTTTTTCTGATACAGAAATATGTATATATATATATATATATTTATATATATATATATATATATGATTAAGAAGGTTATTCTGCAATACTTTTATATGTTTAGTAACAGGGATGCACAGGATTCAGATTATATATCTTTTATTTCATTGTTACAGGGGTATGCACATACAGGAATTTATATATATATATATATATTCATATATATATAGGTATATATTTTCAATATATATACTTATATACCTATAGATATATATATATGATTAAATGTTGAAATAATAGGGCTAAAAACCCTTATATTGACTTGAGATTTTAACCATTTACATTCTGTTTTTTGTCTTCTAACAACATTTAGAATAGGTCTATTTTTTTTTTCTTTTATTTAACAGTCAAACATCCTACTTTCTTCAGAAATAAAACAACACTAGTTCTCTTTTCTTTTTAACAGACAGTCATAAAATAACAGTAATCTAAACTATGCAAGTAACCCATGAAACCTAATGCATTTTTCTTTTCTTTTCTTTAATATTGCAGTAAATAAACAAGTGAACAAACTAGGTTTAGATGCAGTCTTCAGCAACACATTAGATATCATAATATAAATAAAAATTACATTGCTTTCCAGATTTTAAATTTACAATGACCCATATATAAAATGGGTAAATAGACTAATCAGCCTTTTCATTCCTAATCTTGTACAGAGGATAACAGAAAAACAATCTAAAGTCCTCTATTTACATATACATTTTTTTTTTGCTACAAATCATAAAGATTACATTTTCTTCTTGCTTTTCTGCTTTTAAATAGAAATCAGAAATCTGAATAAAAGTCTGCAACACAACAATCTGCAACTCCTAGTCTTTTTCCCAAGCCACCTGCAAGTAAAATTTAGGACTGTGACCATGGGATGCTCACCTCCCAGCCTAGGCTTACCAGAAGCCACCCCCGAGATAGGAGAATCAAGACCTAGACGGGGTTACAACCAAGCAATACAACACAACAATAGGGCAAACACACAAACATACACCTTCCCATCCCAAGCTACACTTTCACCACACTTTGTGATGATCAATCTATGGGTGGAAGTGGACCAAGTACCATTGGGGAGACTGCAGCCAAAATATAACTCAAGCCACCTCATGGCAACACAAAATACACAACAGATTCATCCCACACACCTTATGCCCCCCAAAGGCTCAAAGCCATATTCTCTCCCCTTATGACCCCCAAATGCATACACAAGGCTATGCAGCAAGGGTCACAAAGGACACCCTTGAGACCACTCTCCTTAAGGAGAGCCTCTCACCCAAGGCTGTCATGCTTCTTCCACCCCAAGATCATCCTACTCTCCCAAGAGTAGAAGATCTTGGACACTCCCAAAACAAGAACACAAACAAAAAAAACATAGAAATGAAACTACACTTTTTTTTTTTTTTTCAACAACAATTTACATAAACACTCCCTTTACAAGCATTTCTTTCCTTCAACAAACAACATAAACTAACATAAACAACATAAACGAGAGGAGATAAAAACCAACCTTATTTTGCCAATAGGTATGCTAAATTTAGTTGGAGATGAGCTGCCCAATCCACACAACTTTCTGCAATTCTTTGGCCCCCAAATTCCCTATTCCTCCAACTGGTTTTTCCTCCCAAGTTTTTCCAAAAAATCTCCAAGGATGGAGAGTGGGTGATTAGCTCACTAAGCTTCCATTCTTAGCCTAAGAAGGCCTCTCTCACTCCTTCCAACCTCTTGGATAGAGTGAGAGATCCCCCATTGGGTTGGTCTTCCCTAGGTCTTACACACTCCCTAACCTAGGTGTCTAGAAAAGGGAAATGAAATGGGGAAGAGGGATTACTATCTCCAAGAAGGTTATCCTACCAAGGATGGCACTCCTATAGATGGAATTCGTCCATCTTGGTAAAACCACTTTTTTGGGTGGTTAAACAAGTCCTAAGGGAAAGACACATGGCCAATTTTGGCCTTCACCCATAGGTACCCCATGAGGCCTAATAGAAAAGCTCTAAAATTGACTCTAGGAGTTGATTTGACCTTCAGAAAGTCCACCTGAAGTTAACCTACGGGTCAACTCTGAGTTGACCTTCCTTGTGGCTCACTAACCTAGATTTCTTGGTTCCTTCAAGGATAATTAGGAGATATAACAATTAACAAAAATAAAACTTTCCAAAAAGGTGACAAGACAATTTGCCAACACAACATACTACATAGGTGTCAAGTGACACTTCAACATAATTCCACATCACAATTACATACATGGCAATTGTCCCTAAAACAATTTAAACAATTCAATAATTACAATTTACACTCATGCAACATTTTACATTTACGAATAAAATACAATACATACGGGGTGTTGTCTCTCCAAATAGACAACCCCTGGTTTTACTAACGCACATAGGCCTAGACTTGATTCTCCCTAATATTTCCATGGTCACATGGACAATTTCCTGCACATCTCAATTTAAACATTAGTACTTCCCAAATAGCCTCATATAATATATAACACAAAATCAGAATACATTACATTCATTCTGCAAGGACTTGACATTATAAAATACGATTTGTCACAAATCAAAGCAATTTCATCATAATCCTCAAAATTTGATCCATCTACAAGATATGCGAACATTTTTCTAACATTATAACAAATCCTGAAATTTAGATAATAACTTGCATCATCACAATATTACCCTAATCTAGAATCATATAATATTCTATAATCCACAAGGCATAGAAATGAAGCATCCATACATATCAATGTTACCAAAATCGTGGGACCATGTAAAGTTCTCTATCCATAGTGTGTCAAAGACTAGCATCCAAAATAGTTCCAAAATAAAAATAACTAAAGAGATAGGATGGGTCGGGGTAGGGCCTCACACCCTCCCCCTCTAGGCATGAACGTCCTCCTGGAGTTCATCAAAAAGATGAGGGTACTGTGATCTCATACGTGCTGCATCCTCCCATGAAGCTGTGACCTCATCATAGCAATCCCACTGGACCCTAACCTAGTCCAGCTCTCAACCTCGAAGGGCCAACGTTCGGCGAGCCAAAATGCGAATGGGCTCCAAGGCTAGCTGCCCGTTCAACTCCACCTCCAAGGCATCCCAATCTAAAATATGAGACTCATCATAGCTATACTTTCTCAAAACTGACACATGAAATACATCGTGGATGCGTGACAGGCTAGGTGGCAAAGTTAGGCGATAAGAAACTGGTCCTATCCTCTCAAGGATCTCGAAGGGTCCGACAAAGTGAGGTGCGAGCTTAGAACCCTTTCCATAGCGGATTGGACTCTTATGCGGTCGCACTCTCAGGAAAACTCTGCCCCCAACCATGTAACTCCGGTCTATCCTCTTTGCATCTGCATATTTCTTCTGCCTATCCTGTGCCTCTCTAAGGCGCTGTCTAATCAAAATTACCTGCTGCTCCATATCATGAACCATCTCAGGGCCTATGGCCACTCTATCCTCAATACGGTCCCAACTCAAAGGTGTCCTGCATGGTCTGCCATACAAAGCCTAAAAAGGTGGCATCCCCAAAGAAGTGTGATGCCCATTATTATAGGCAAATTCTACTAAATGCAGGTACTCCTCCCATCAGGTCTGATGATCCATGACATACATGCGGAGCATATCCTCTAACACCTGGTTAACCCACTCTGTCTGTCCATCTGTCTCTGGATGATAGGCTGTGTTGAAGTTGAGCTTGGTGCCCAACGCTGCCTGTAATGCCTTCCAAAAGGAAGAAGTAAAGAGAGAATCCCTATCAGAAATAATCTTGCGTGGGACACCATGAAGCCTAACAATGTCTCGCAAGAACACCTGTGCCACTGCTGGAGCTGTGAAGGTAGTCCAGACTGGAGAGAAGTGGGATACTTTGGTCAATTTGTCAACTGTCACCAAGATAGCATCATGGCGACGAGATGACATAGGAAGACCAATGATGAAGTCCATGGATATAGTATCCCACTTCCACTCTGGTATAGCATGGGACTGGAGTAACCCACCTGGATGGCGGTGCTCCACCTTGACTCTCTGACACTCAAGGCATCGGGCTACTAACTCGGCGATAAGCTGCCGCATTCCTGGCCAATGATATAACTGTCTCAAGTCAGCATGCATCTTCTTAACCCCGGGATGCGCTGCATAAGGAGCTCTATGAGACTCCATGATAATGAAATCTCGCAAACCCCCAAGAGAGGGTACATAGATGCGCCCTCTATGGCGTAATAAACCATCGGACTCCAAAGAGTAGTCCACAAACTTCCCTTCTAGGGTCTCCTGATTACGGATCCTCTGACAAACCTCTAGATACCAATCATCCTCTGGCAATCGCTGCAAAATATGGTCTCTCAAATCCGTGCTCATGGATATGGTGTAAACCTCATGTCGTCTCCTACTTAGGGCATCTCTGACCAGATTCTCCTTTCCTTTGATGTAATGAAAATCAAAATCATACTCACAATGGAACTCCATCCATCTCCTCTGACGTGCATTAAGGTTAGGCTGGGTGAAGATGTACTACAAACTCTGATGGTCCGAATGAAGCTCGAAGTGATGACCTAAAAGGAAGTGTCTCCACCTCACAAGTGCATGTACAACCGCTGCAAGCTCTAGGTTGTGCGTAGGGTGGTTAAGCTCGTGAGTCTTAAGCTTCCTAGACTCGTATGCTATAACCCTACCCTCCTGCATAAGAACTGCTCCCAATCCATCTAAGGAAGCATCTATGCATACCATGAAGTCGGCCGTGGGGTCTGGCACTATAAGAATAGGTGCACTAGTAAGTGCCCTTTTTAGATCCTGAAAAGCCCTCTCACACTTCTCTGACCACTCGAATTTCTTCCCTTTTCGCTGGAGGGATGTGATGGGGTGTGCAACTCTGGAAAATCCCTCAACAAAGCGTCTGTAGTACCCTGCCAAACCCATGAAGCTCCCGACCTCTGTCACACTGGTAGGCACCGGCCAATCCATGATGACTCTAATCTTTGATGGGTCAACTAAGATCCCATCACCGGATATAACATGCCCTAGGTACTTGACCTCTAATCTAAAGAAAGCACACTTCAACAAACTGCCGAACAACTGGTTGTCCCTCAAACACTGCAAAACCTGCCTCAAATGCTCCTCATGCTCCTGCTCATTTCGGGAATAGATCAATATGTCATCGAGGAACACTATCACAAATCGGTCAAGGAAGGTGCGGAATACCCCATTCACGAGACTCATGAATACAGCTAGAGCATTCGTAAGACCGAATGGGACCACAGTGAACTCATAGTGGCCATATCTGGTGTGAAACGCGGTCTTGTGGATATCACTTTCCACAATTCTCAACTGATGATATCCTGACTTCAGGTCTATTTTGGAAAATACTTTAGCACCCTGAAGCTGATCAAACAAGTCATCGATCCTCGGCAAGGGATAATGGTTCTTGATGGTTACTTTATTTAGTTGTCTGTAATCCATGCACAACTGAAGGGATCCGTCTTTCTTCTTCATGAAGATGACTGGTGCGCCCCAAGGGGAGACGCTAGGACGGATGTGACCCTTCTCTAAGAGTTCCTCTAGCTGCATCTTGAGCTCATTAAGCTCATGAGTGGTCATCCTATAAGGTGCTCTCGAAACTGGCTCGGCTCCTGGTACCAAATCTATGTGGAAGTCGATCTCTCTGCTAGGTGGCATACCAGGTAGCTCCGCTGGAAACACATCTGCAAATGCCTCAAGGATGGAATGATCATTTATGGAAGGCTCCCTCTCATTTTCTTCCTCTCTGTCACTGATCGTGATGGCAAACAACTGACATCCCTTCCGCATGCTCCGCTTAAGCTGCATAGCGGATATCATGCGAAGAGACACGGGTCTCTGAATCCCAGTGATTAATATGGGAGCACCATGATCATCCTCACACTCGACCTTTTTCAAGCGACAATCTATCTTGGCTCTGTGGGCGTAAAGCCAATCCATGCCAAGTACGACGCCATAAGATCCGAGTGGTGTAACTCTAAGGTCTACTAAGGTGGTGGTATTACCAATCTGGAGCGGACATCCCCTAACCTCTGAATCCACTGACACTCTAGCCCCTGAAGCTAACTCCACTTCCCAGCTGACACTTTGCCTTACTGCTACTAGCCCGCAATGCTCCATAACCAATGGAGATATAAAGGAGTCAGTCGCTCCTGAGTCAAATAATATAGAAATACTACTACCTCTGACCTTACCTACAGCCTTGATGACTGTGGCCTGGTGCTCTACCTGGCGGTTGTCAACCTCTGCGAAGACTCTATGGGACTTGCCCATGTCCCCAACTGTAGGCTCTGACGTTGCCATCCTCTGATTCCCTGTCATCTATCCCTGTGGACAGTCTCTCGCCATGTGCCCCATGGCTCCACATGTGAAGCAAGCACCGCGTGCCTGAAACTATGCGCCCTGAGGCCTAGAAAAAGGATGCCCACCTGTCTGGCTAGAACCACTGTACCCAACCCTGGAGGACTGCTGAGCCCGTGCCGGGGGTGTGTATGTACCCTGTGCTCTCTGGTCACGCCTGGGACCCTGTGACTGCCACTGCTTGGGCCTGGAGCCCTGCTGTCCCTGAGGTGGCCTCTGTCTCTGACTCTACTGTGACTGCTGTGGAGGAGGGGGTTTATGGGACCCTGAAACATTCCTGTGGTTGCCTTTCCAATGGGGTTTCTGAAACCCGAAAGGCTGGGGAGCTGGGTTTCGGTTATGGAATCGATCCCTCGTGTCCTGTGGCCTGATCTGAATCTCCTCGGCTATAAGGGCCTTCTCCACGACAACCCGAAGTCTCCCTGGAGCGGCCATCCTCACTGGTCCTGCTATCCCAGCATTGAGTCCCCTAACAAATCAGTTGACGAGCAACTTCTCGTCCTTCAGGTAATCTACATAAGGTAGGAGCTCAATAAACTTACTCTCGTACTGGGTCACTGAGAGACCCTTCTGCTGGAGGTCATGTAACTCATCGATCCTACGCTGCCTGAAGTGCTCTGACAAGTACCTCTCTCTGAACCTCTCTGTGAAGATTTCCCATGTGATGATATCTGCCGTGAGTCCACACTTGAACTCCTCTTGCTTCCACCATGTGGAGGCTGTCGATCTCAGAAGGTGGACTGCAACTCGTGCCTTCAGATTGCTTTCATAAGATCGCAATGCGAAGCACCGATCTAGGCTCAAAAGCCATGCCTCAGCCTCTACTCCGTCAGTAGTCCCTCCAAAGGATGGTGGCTGGAGGCGTAAAACCTCTCTAATCAGGTCTCCTGGTTCCTGACGGGCTCTCTCAAAGTACACAGGTGCTGCTACTGGAGGGGGTTCGGGCAGGTGAACGGACTCTGGCTCGTGCTCTGCCTCGCCCTCTATGGAATTAGGAGGTGGACTCCTACTCCGTTCCCTCTCTACTGACCTATGACTCCCTGAGTTCTGATTGTCTGCATGACGGTCCACTGCTGGAAGCCTATCCTGCACGATCCCAATCAAGTTCTGAAGAGCTAGCAAGATGTCTCGGTTAGGGTCAACCGGTGGTTCGGGAGGTGCTTCCGGGTTCCCTTCTGGAACCGGTTCCTCCCTAGCAACATCCTCGCGTGGCATACGTGTACGCCTAGGACCCCTTCCACGCTTGCGAGCTTGTCGCGTAGTCGGAGGCATCCTAATGAGGAAACAAAAATAAAATAAATAAACAATTAATTAAATAATTTAACTTTCATATATTTATATTTTTATTTTCTTTTTAAGAAAATATTTGATTAATTTGGATAGTTAAAGCGAAACGTAATGGAGAAAGGTTCCTAGTGTCGGAAACCTTGCTCTGATACCAGAATGTCGTGCCCAAACTTTAGGGCACAAAAACGGAACAACAAAAATTTTTTTTGACGTCATGAACTCGCAACATATTCTATAATATAATAACTTTACTAAAGTTTTGCCTTATCTAGGATGTAAATAAACTTACTTCTAAGGTTGGGTAAATTAACCAACTCGAGCGAGCGACTTGTTGGGAGGGGATTAATTAGCATCACGGATTAGTTAGCTAGCTCAATTACTTACGACAAGATGTCGCTAATTAAATCAAGGGATAATTGATTATCTTATTGTATTAAATCATTCCCAATCCATATAAGGATAATGCTATTAATTAATTGATGCACATGCGAAATTATTATATACATCCAACCGATGAGGGTTCGAATTACTACAATGTCATTTGCCCACTAAAACCGACAATAAGCTAAGGCCGATTCTAATTTTCCCTAAATCCCTTGATTTTGTCAATTAAATTTCAATCCGACCAAAAATCGGTCTCAAGGGCTTAAGGTTCATAAATTTACAAATTCCTCCTTTCAAATTTTCCTAACGTCCAAATATATTTGGGGAAAATCTATTGATTAATTAAATAAACTAATCGATTTAATGTATGGTGTATCCAACTATAATAACCCCTTTGTTTTTAAATCCCTTTAATTTTAAAATTTTAATCCCCTAAAAAATAAAAGGGCATATAATAATTCCATTATTAAATTAACCCCAAATATATATATATATATATATATATATATATATATATATATATATATATTTAATCCAAGTTTAAAATTCCAATATATGGACATATAATAATTTCATTATTAAATTAACCCCAAATGTATATATATTAACATCAAGGTTTAAAATTCCAATTTAAATGGACATATAATAATTTCATTATTAAGTTGACCCCAAATGTATATATATTAACATCAAAGTTTAAAATCCCAATTTAAATGGACATATAATAATTCCATTATTAAATTGACCCCAATATATACATTAAAACCCAAGTTTAAAATTCCAATTTAAATTTCTCATATATATATATATATATAAATTCTTAAAATGCTAACCCTAACCCGAAATTGGGTTAGGGTTGCATTTTTATATATTACACTTGTTTTATTTTTTTATCATTTTATACCCTAACCCGAAATGGGTTAGGGTTTATTAAACCCCTATATTTTATTGTTCGTTTTCTTTCGAGCGAGGGAGATTGCAGGTACGACGGAGGGTTTCCAAATGTGATGAGGCGGAGGAAGTGGGGAGAGGTTCCGGGCGCCGCTGTGCATACACACAGTGGCGGACGGCATAGCCGCTGCCCATTGTGTATACACACAGTGGCGGGCGCCGTTCATTGTGCATAGCACAGTGGCGGCCGCAACCGCCCACTGTGTTACACACAGTGCGGTGCCCTTCAGCACCGCCCACTGTGTGTAGCACAGTGGCTCGGTCGTGGCCGTCCACTGTGTTACACACAGTGGCCCGCGTGTCTCCCTTTTTTTTTTTTTAAACCATTTTGTTATTTCGTGGGTTTTCAAATGTTATATGATGCGATTTTTTTTTTTTTTTAATACCACATATATATATATATATATACACGGTGCACAGTATCTCATATAAATATGCAATATCTTTTTTTTTTCTACAGGCATCCACAGAGTATGTTTTTCTGATACAGAAATATGTATATATATATATATATTTATATATATATATATATATTTATATATATATATATATTTATATATATATATATATTTATATATATATATATATATATTTATATATATATATATATATGATTAAGAAGGTTATTCTGCAATACTTTTATATGTTTAGTAACAGGGATGCACAGGATTCAGATTATATATCTTTTATTTCATTGTTACAAGGGTATGCACATACAGGAATTTATATATATATATATTCATATATATATAGGTATATATTTTCAATATATATACTTATATACCTATAGATATATATATATATGATTAAATGTTGAAATAATAGGGCTAAAAACCCTTATATTGATTTGAGATTTTAACCATTTACATTCTGTTTTTTGTCTTCTAACAGCATTTAGAATAGGTCTATTTTTTTTTTCTTTTATTTAATAGTCAAACATCCTACTTTCTTCAGAAATAGAACAACACTAGTTCTCTTTTCTTTTTAACAGACAGTCATAAAATAACAGTAATCTAAACTATGCAAGTAACCCATGAAACCTAATGCATTTTTCTTTTCTTTTCTTTAATATTGCAGTAAATAAACAAGTGAACAAACTAGGTTTAGATGCAGTCTTCAGCAACACATTAGATATCATAATATAAATAAAAATTACATTGCTTTCCAGATTTTAAATTTACAATGACCCATATATAAAATGGGTAAATAGACTAATCAGCCTTTTCATTCCTAATCTTGTACAGAGGATAACAGAAAAACAATCTAAAGTCCTCTATTTACATATACATTTTTTTTTTGCTACAAATCATAAAGATTACATTTTCTTCTTGCTTTTCTGCTTTTAAATAGAAATCAGAAATCTGAATAAAAGTCTGCAACACAACAATCTGCAACTCCTAGTCTTTATCCCAAGCCACCTGCAAGTAAAATTTAGGACTGTGACCATGGGATGCTCACCTCCCAGCCTAGGCTTACCAGAAGCCACCCCCGAGCTAGGAGAATCAAGACCTAGACGGGGTTACAACCAAGCAATACAACACAACAATAGGCCAAACACACAGACATACACCTTCCCATCCCAAGCTACACTTTCACCACACTTTGTGATGATCAATCTATGGGTGGAAGTGGACCAAGTACCATTGGGGAGACTGCAGCCAAAATATAACTCAAGCCACCTCATGGCAACACAAAATATACAACAGATTCATCCCACACACCTTATGCCCCCCAAAGGCTCAAAGCCATATTCTCTCCCCTTATGACCCCCAAATGCATACACAAGGCTATGCAGCAAGGGTCACAAAGGACACCCTTGAGACCACTCTCCTTAAGGAGAGCCTCTCACCCAAGGCTGTCATGCTTCTTCCACCCCAAGATCATCCTACTCTCCCAAGAGTAGAAGATCTTGGACACTCCCAAAACAAGAACACAAACAAAAAAAACATAGAAATGAAACTACACTTTTTTTTTTTTTTTCAACAACAATTTACATAAACACTCCCTTTACAAGCATTTCTTTCCTTCAACAAACAACATAAACTAACATAAACAACATAAACAAGAGGAGATAAAAACCAACCTTATTCTGCCAATAGGTATGCTAAATTTAGTTGGAGATGAGCTGCCCAATCCACACAACTTTCTGCAATTCTTTGGCCCCCAAATTCCCTATTCCTCCAACTGGTTTTTCCTCCCAAGTTTTTCCAAAAAATCTCCAAGGATGGAGAGTGCGTGATTAGCTCACTAAGCTTCCATTCTTAGCCTAAGAAGGCCTCTCTCACTCCTTCCAATCTCTTGGATAGAGTGAGAGATCCCCCATTGGGTTGGTCTTCCCTAGGTCTTACACACTCCCTAACCTAGGTGTCTAGAGAAGGGAAATGCAATGGGGAAGAGGGATTACTATCTCCAAGAAGGTTATCCTACCAAGGATGGCACTCCTATAGATGGAATTCGTCCATCTTGGTAAAACCACTTTTTTGGGTGGTTAAACAAGTCCTAAGGGAAAGACACATGGCCAATTTTGGCCTTCACCCATAGGTACCCCATGAGGCCTAATAGAAAAGCTCTAAAATTGACTCTAGGAGTTGATTTGACCTTCAAAAAGTCCACCTGAAGTTAACCTACGGGTCATCTCTGAGTTGACCTTCCTTGTGGCTCACTAACCTAGATTTCTTGGTTCCTTCAAGGATAATTAGGAGATATAACAATTAACAAAAATAAAACTTTCCAAAAAGGTGACAAGACAATTTGCCAACACAACATACTACATAGGTGTCAAGTGACACTTCAACATAATTCCACATCACAATTACATACATGGCAATTGTCCCTAAAACAATTTAAACAATTCAATAATTACAATTTACACTCATGCAACATTTTACATTTACGAATAAAATACAATACATACGGGGTGTTGTCTCTCCAAATAGACAACCCCTGATTTCACTAACGTGCATAGGCCTAGACTTGATTCTCCCTAATATTTCCATGGTCACATGGACAATTTCCTGCACATCTCAATTTAAACATTAGTACTTCCCAAATAGCCTCATATAATATATAACACAAAATCAGAATACATTACATTCATTCTGCAAGGACTTGACATTATAAAATACGATTTGTCACAAATCAAAGCAATTTCATCATAATCCTCAAAATTTGATCCATCTACAAGATATGCGAACATTTTTCTAACATTATAACAAATCCTGAAATTCAGATAATAACTTGCATCATCACAATATTACCCTAATCTAGAATCATATAATATTCTATAATCCACAAGGCATAGAAATGAAGCATCCATACATATCAATGTTACCAAAATCGTGGGACCATGTAAAGTTCTCTATCCATAGTGTGTCAAAGACTAGCATCCAAAATAGTTCCAAAATAAAAATAACTAAAGAGATAGGATGGGTCGGGGTAGGGCCTCACACCCTCCCCCTCTAGGCATGAACGTCCTCCTGGAGTTCATCAAAAAGATGAGGGTACTGTGATCTCATACGTGCTGCATCCTCCCATGAAGCTGTGACCTCATCATAGCAATCCCACTGGACCCTAACCTAGTCCAGCTCTCAACCTCGAAGGGCCAACGTCCGGCGAGCCAAAATACGAATGGGCTCCAAGGCTAGCTGCCCGTTCAACTCCACCTGCAAGGCATCCCAATCTAAAATATGAGACTCATCATAGCTATACTTTCTCAAAACTGACACATGAAATACATCGTGGATGCGTGACAGGCTAGGTGGCAAAGTTAGGTGATAAGAAACTGGTCCTATCCTCTCAAGGATCTCGAAGGGTCCGACAAAGTGAGGTGCGAGCTTAGAACCCTTTCCATAGCGGATTGGACTCTTATGCGGTCGCACTCTTAGGAAAAATGTGTCCCCAACCATGTAACTCCGGTCTATCCTCTTTGCATCTGCATATTTCTTCTGCCTATCCTGTGCCTCTCTAAGGCGCTGTCTAATCAAAATTACCTGCTGCTCCATATCATGAACCATCTCAGGGCCTATGGCCACTCTATCCTCAATACGGTCCCAACTCAAAGGTGTCCTGCATGGTCTGCCGTACAAAGCCTGAAAAGGTGGCATCCGCAAAGAAGTGTGATGCCCATTATTATAGGCAAATTCTACTAAATGCAGGTACTCCTCACATCGGGTCTGATGATCCATGACATACATGCGGAGCATATCCTCTAACACCTGGTTAACCCACTCTGTCTGTCCATCTGTCTCTGGATGATAGGCTGTGTTGAAGTTGAGCTTGGTGCCCAACGCTGCCTGTAATGCCTTCCAAAAGGAAGAAGTAAAGAGAGAATCCCTATCAGAAATAATCTTGCGTGGGACACCATGAAGCCTAACAATGTCTCGCAAGAACACCTGTGCCACTGCTGGAGCTGTGAAGGTAGTCCAGACTGGTGAGAAGTGGGATACTTTGGTCAATTTGTCAACTGTCACCAAGATAGCATTATGGCGACAAGATGACATAGGAAGACCAATGATGAAGTCCATGGATATAGTATCCCACTTCCACTCTAGTATAGCATGGGACTGGAGTAACCCACCTGGATGGCGGTGCTCCACCTTGACTCTCTGACACTCAAGGCATCGGGCTACTAACTCGGCGATAAGCTGCCGCATTCCTGGCCAATGATATAACTGTCTCAAGTCAGCATGCATCTTCTTAACCCCGGGATGCGCTGCATAAGGAGCTCTATGAGACTCCATGATAATGAAATCTCGCAAACCCCCAAGAGAGGGTACATAGATGCGCCCTCTATGGCGTAATAAACCATCGGACTCCAAAGAGTAGTCCACAAACTTCCCTTCTAGGGTCTCCTGATTACGGATCCTCTGACAAACCTCTAGATACCAATCATCCTCTGGCAATCGCTGCAAAATATGGTCTCTCAAATCCGTGCTCATGGATATGGTGTAAACCTCATGTCGTCTCCTACTTAGGGCATCTGCGACCACATTCTCCTTTCCTTTGATGTAATGAACATCAAAATCATACTCACAAAGGAACTCCATCCATCTCCTCTGACTTGCATTAAGGTTAGGCTGGGTGAAGATGTACTACAAACTCTGATGGTCCGAATGAAGCTCGAAGTGATGACCTAAAAGGAAGTGTCTCCACCTCACAAGTGCATGTACAACCGCTGCAAGCTCTAGGTCGTGCGTAGGGTAGTTAAGCTCGTGAGTCTTAAGCTTCCTAGACTCGTATGCTATAACCCTACCCTCCTGCATAAGAACTGCTCCCAATCCATCTAAGGAAGCATCTGTGCATACCATGAAGTCGGCCGTGGGGTCTGGCACTATAAGAATAGGTGCACTAGTAAGTGCCCTTTTTAGATCCTGAAAAGCCCTCTCACACTTCTCTGACCACTCGAATTTCTTCCCTTTTCGCTGGAGGGATGTGATGGGGTGTGCAACTCTGGAAAATCCCTCAACAAAGCGTCTGTAGTACCCTGCCAAACCCATGAAGCTCCCGACCTCTGTCACACTGGTAGGCGCCGGCCAATCCATGATGGCTCTAATCTTTGATGGGTCAACTAAGATCCCATCACCGGATATAACATGCCCTAGGTACTTGACCTCTAATCTAAAGAAAGCACACTTCGACAAACTGTCGAACAACTGGTTGTCCCTCAAACACTGCAAAACCTGCCTCAAATGCTCCTCATGCTCCTGCTCATTTTGGGAATAGATCAATATGTCATCGAGGAACACTATCACAAATCGGTCAAGGAAGGTGCGGAATACCCCATTCACGAGACTCATGAATACAGCTAGAGCATTCGTAAGACCGAATGGGACCACAGTGAACTCATAGTGGCCATATCTGGTGCGAAACGCGCTCTTGTGGATATTACTTTCCACAATTCTCAACTGATGATATCCTGACTTCAGGTCTATTTTGGAAAATACTTTAGCACCCTGAAGCTGATCAAACAAGTCATCGATCCTCGGCAAGGGATAACGGTTCTTGATGGTTACTTTATTCAGTTGTCTGTAATCCATGCACAACTGAAGGGATCCGTCTTTCATCTTCATGAAGATGACTGGTGCGCCCCAAGGGGAGATGCTAGGACGGATGTGACCCTTCTCTAAGAGTTCCTCTAGCTGCATCTTGAGCTCATTAAGCTCATGAGTGGTCATCCTATAAGGTGCTCTCGAAACTGGCTCGGCTCCTGGTACCAAATCTATGTGGAAGTCGATCTCTCTGCTAGGCGGCATACCAGTTAGCTCCGCTGGAAACACATCTGCAAATGCCTCAAGGATGGGATGATCATTTATGGAAGGCTCCCTCTCATTTTCTTCCTCTCTGTCACTGATCGTGATGGCAAACAACTGACATCCCTTCCGCATGCTCCGCTTAAGCTGCATAGCGGATATCATGCGAAGAGACACAGGTCTCTGAATCCCAGTGATTACTATGGGAGCACCATGATCATCCTCACACTCGACCTTTTTCAAGCGACAATCTATCTTGGCTCTGTGGGCGTAAAGCCAATCCATGCCAAGTACGACGCCATAAGATCCGAGTGGTGTAACTCTAAGGTCTACTAAGGTGGTGGTATTACCAAACTGGAGCGGACATCCCCTAACCTCTGAATCCACTGACACTCTAGCCCCTGAAGCTAACTCCACTTCCCAGCTGACACTTTGCCTTACTGCCACTAGCCCGCAACGCTCCATAACCAATGGAGATATAAAGGAGTTAGTCGCTCCTGAGTCAAATAATATAGAAATACTACTACCTCTGACCTTACCTGCAGCCTTGATGACTGTGGCCTGGTGCTCTACCTGGCGGTTGTCAACCGCTGCGAAGACTCTATGGGACTTGCCCATGTCCCCAACTGTAGGCTCTGACGTTGCAATCCTCTGATTCCCTGTCATCTATCCCTGTGGATAGTCTCTCGCCATGTGCCCCATGGCTCCACACGTGAAGCAAGCACCGCGTGCCTGAAACTGTGCGCCCTAAGGCCTAGAAAAAGGATGCCCACCTGTCTGGCTAGAACCACTGTACCCACCCCTGGAGGACTGCTGAGCCCGTGCCGGGAGTGTGTATGTACCCTGTGGTCTCTGGTCACGCCTGGGACCCTGTGACTGCCACTGCTTGGGCCTGGAGCCCTGCTGTCCCTGAGGTGGCCTCTATCTCTGACTCTACTGTGACTGCTATGGAGGAGGGGGTTTATGGGACCCTGAAACATTCCTATGGTTGCCTTTCCAATGGGGTTTCTGAAACCCGAAAGGCTGGGGAGCTGGGTTTCGGTTCTGGAATCGATCCCTCGTGTCCTGTGGCCTGATCTGAATCTCCTCGGCTATAAGGGCCTTCTCCATGGCAACCCGAAGGCTCCCTGGAGCGGCCATCCTCACTGGTCCTGCTATCCCAGCATTGAGTCCCCTAACAAATCGGTTGACGAGCAACTTCTCATCCTTCAGGTAATCTACATAAGGTAGGAGCTCAATAAACTTACTCTCGTACTGGGTCACTGAGAGACCCTTCTGCTGGAGGTCGTGTAACTCATCGATCCTACGCTGCCTGAAGTGCTCTGACAAGTACCTCTCTCTGAACCTCTCTGTGAAGATTTCCCATGTGATGGTATCTGCCGTGAGTCCACACTTGAACTCCTCTTGCTTCCACCATGTGGAGGCTGTCGATCTCAGAAGGTGGACTGCAACTCGTGCCTTCAGATTGCTTTCATAAGATCGCAATGCGAAGCACCAATCTAGGCTCAAAAGCCATGCCTCAGCCTCTACTCCATCAGTAGTCCCTCTAAAGGATGGTGGCTGGAGGCGTAAAACCTCTCTAATCAGGTCTCCTGGTTCCTGACGGGCTCTCTCAAAGTACACAGGTGCTGCTACTGGAGGGGGTTCGGGCAGGTGAACGGACTCTGGCTCGTGCTCTGCCTCGCCCTCTATGGAATTAGGAGGTGGACTCCTACTCCGTTCCCTCTCTACTGACCTATGACTCCCTGAGTTCTGATTGTCTGCATGACGGTCCACTGTTGGAAGCCTATCCTGCACGATCCCAATCAAGTTCTGAAGAGCTAGCAAGATGTCTCGGTTAGGGTCAACCGGTGGTTCGGGAGGTGCTTCCGGGTTCCCTTCTGGAACCGGTTCCTCCCTAGCAACATCCTCGCGTGGCATACGTGTACGCCTAGGACCCCTTCCACGCTTGCGAGCTTGTCGCGTAGTCGGAGGCATCCTAATGAGGAAACAAAAATAAAATAAATAAACAATTAATTAAATAATTTAACTTTCATATATTTATATTTTTATTTTCTTTTTAAGAAAATATTTGATTAATTTGGATAGTTAAAGCGAAACGTAATGGAGAAAGGTTCCTAGTGTCGGAAACCTTGCTCTGATACCAGAATGTCGTGCCCAAACTTTAGGGCACAAAAACGGAACAACAAATTTTTTTTTTGACGTCATGAACTCGCAACATATTCTATAATATAATAACTTTACTAAAGTTTTGCCTTATCTAGGATGTAAATAAACTTACTTCTAAGGTTGGGTAAATTAACCAACTCGAGCGAGCGACTTGTTGGGAGGGGATTAATTAGCATCGCGGATTAGTTAGCTAGCTCAATTACTTACGACAAGATGTCGCTAATTAAATCAAGGGATAATTGATTATCTTATTGTATTAAATCATTCCCAATCCATATAAGGATAATGCTATTAATTAATTGATGCACATGCGAAATTATTATATACATCCAACCAATGAGGGTTCGAATTACTACAATGTCATTTGCCCACTAAAACCGACAATAAGCTAAGGCCAATTCTAATTTTCCCTAAATCCCTTGATTTTGTCAATTAAATTTCAATCCGACCAAAAATCGGTCTCAAGGGCTTAAGGTTCATAAATTTACAAATTCCTCCTTTCAAATTTTCCTAACGTCCAAATATATTTGGGGAAAATCTATTGATTAATTAAATAAATTAATCGATTTAATGTATGGTGTATCCAACTATAATAACCCCTTTGTTTTTAAATCCCTTTAATTTTAAAATTTTAATCCCCTAAAAAATAAAAGGGCATATAATAATTCCATTATTAAATTAACCCCAAATATATATATATATATATATATATATATATATATATATATATATATATATATATATATTTAATCCAAGTTTAAAATTCCAATATATGGACATATAATAATTTCATTATTAAATTAACCCCAAATGTATATATATTAACATCAAGGTTTAAAATTCCAATTTAAATGGACATATAATAATTTCATTATTAAGTTGACCCCAAATGTATATATATTAACATCAAAGTTTAAAATCCCAATTTAAATGGACATATAATAATTCCATTATTAAATTGACCCCAATATATACATTAAAACCCAAGTTTAAAATTCCAATTTAAATTTCTCATATATATATATATATATATATATATATATAAATTCTTAAAATGCTAACCCTAACCCGAAATTGGGTTAGGGTTGCATTTTTATATATTACACTTGTTTTATTTTTTTATCATTTTATACCGTAACCCGAAATGGGTTAGGGTTTATTAAACCCCTATATTTTATTGTTCGTTTTCTTTCGAGCGAGGGATATTGCAGGTACGGCGGAGGGTTTCCAAATGTGATGAGGCAGAGGAAGTGCGGAGAGGTTCCGGGCGCCGCTGTACATACACACAGTGGCGGACGGCATAGCCGCTGCCCACTGTGTATACACACAGTGGCGGGCGCCGTTCATTGTGCGTAGCATAGTGGCGGCCGCGACCGCCCACTGTGTTACACACAGTGCGGTGCCCTTCTGCGCCGCCCACTGTGTGTAGCACAGTGGCTCGGTCGTGGCCGTCCACTGTGTTACACACAGTGGCCCACGTGTCTCCCTTTTTTTTTTTGAAAACCATTTTGTTATTTCGTGGGTTTTCAAATGTTATATGATGCGATTTTTATTTTTTTTTAATACCACATATATATATATATATATATATATATATATACACGGTGCACAGTATCTCATATAAATATGCAATATCTTTTTTTTTTCTACAGGCATCCACAGAGTATGTTTTTCTGATACAGAAATATGTATATATATATATATATATTTATATATATATATATATATATTTATATATATATATATATATATGATTAAGAAGGTTATTCTGCAATACTTTTATATGTTTAGTAACAGGGATGCACAGGATTCAGATTATATATCTTTTATTTCATTGTTACAGGGGTATGCACATACAGGAATTTATATATATATATATTCATATATATATAGGTATATATTTTCAATATATATACTTATATACCTATAGATATATATATATATGATTAAATGTTGAAATAATAGGGCTAAAAACCCTTATATTGATTTGAGATTTTAACCATTTACATTCTGTTTTTTGTCTTCTAACAGCATTTAGAATAGGTCTATTTTTTTTTTCTTTTATTTAATAGTCAAACATCCTACTTTCTTCAGAAATAGAACAACACTAGTTCTCTTTTCTTTTTAACAGACAGTCATAAAATAACAGTAATCTAAACTATGCAAGTAACCCATGAAACCTAATGCATTTTTCTTTTCTTTTCTTTAATATTGCAGTAAATAAACAAGTGAACAAACTAGGTTTAGATGCAGTCTTCAGCAACACATTAGATATCATAATATAAATAAAAATTACATTGCTTTCCAGATTTTAAATTTACAATGACCCATATATAAAATGGGTAAATAGACTAATCAGCCTTTTCATTCCTAATCTTGTACAGAGGATAACAGAAAAACAATCTAAAGTCCTCTATTTACATATACATTTTTTTTTTGCTACAAATCATAAAGATTACATTTTCTTCTTGCTTTTCTGCTTTTAAATAGAAATCAGAAATCTGAATAAAAGTTTGCAACACAACAATCTGCAACTCCTAGTCTTTTTCCCAAGCCACCTGCAAGTAAAATTTAGGACTGTGACCATGGGATGCTCACCTCCCAGCCTAGGCTTACCAGAAGCCACCCCCGAGCTAGGAGAATCAAGACCTAGACGGGGTTACAACCAAGCAATACAACACAACAATAGGGCAAACACACAGACATACACCTTCCCATCCCAAGCTACACTTTCACCACACTTTGTGATGATCAATCTATGGGTGGAAGTGGACCAAGTACCATTGGGGAGACTGCAGCCAAAATATAACTCAAGCCACCTCATGGCAACACAAAATACACAACAGATTCATCCCACACACCTTATGCCCCCCAAAGGCTCAAAGCCATATTCTCTCCCCTTATGACCCCCAAATGCATACACAAGGCTATGCAGCAAGGGTCACAAAGGACACCCTTGAGACCACTCTCCTTAAGGAGAGCCTCTCACCCAAGGCTGTCATGCTTCTTCCACCCCAAGATCATCCTACTCTCCCAAGAGTAGAAGATCTTGGACACTCCCAAAACAAGAACACAAACAAAAAAAACATAGAAATGAAACTACACTTTTTTTTTTTTTTTCAACAACAATTTACATAAACACTCCCTTTACAAGCATTTCTTTCCTTCAACAAACAACATAAACCAAGATAAACAACATAAACAAGAGGAGATAAAAACCAACCTTATTCTGCCAATAGGTATGCTAAATTTAGTTGGAGATGAGCTGCCCAATCCACACAACTTTCTGCAATTCTTTGGCCCCCAAATTCCCTATTCCTCCAACTGGTTTTTCCTCCCAAGTTTTTCCAAAAAATCTCCAAGGATGGAGAGTGGGTGATTAGCTCACTAAGCTTCCATTCTTAGCCTAAGAAGGCCTCTCTCACTCCTTCCAACCTCTTGGATAGAGTGAGAGATCCCCCATTGGGTTGGTCTTCCCTAGGTCTTACACACTCCCTAACCTAGGTGTCTAGAGAAGGGAAATGAAATGGGGAAGAGGGATTACTATCTCCAAGAAGGTTATGCTACCAAGGATGGCACTCCTATAGATGGAATTCGTCCATCTTGGTAAAACCACTTTTTTGGGTGGTTAAACAAGTCCTAAGGGAAAGACACATGGCCAATTTTGGCCTTCACCCATAGGTACCCCATGAGGCCTAATAGAAAAGCTCTAAAATTGACTCTAGGAGTTGATTTGACCTTCAGAAAGTCCGCCTGAAGTTAACCTACGGGTCAACTCTGAGTTGACCTTCCTTGTGGCTCACTAACCTAGATTTCTTGGTTCTTTCAAGGATAATTAGGAGATATAACAATTAACAAAAATAAAACTTTCCAAAAAGGTGACAAGACAATTTGCCAACACAACATACTACATAGGTGTCAAGTGACACTTCAACATAATTCCACATCACAATTACATACATGGCAATTGTCCCTAAAACAATTTAAACAATTCAATAATTACAATTTACACTCATGCAACATTTTACATTTACGAATAAAATACAATACATACGGGGTGTTGTCTCTCCAAATAGACAACCCCTGGTTTTACTAACGCACATAGGCCTAGACTTGATTCTCCCTAATATTTCCATGGTCACATGGATAATTTCCTGCACATCTCAATTTAAACATTAGTACTTCCCAAATAGCCTCATATAATATATAACACAAAATCAGAATATATTACATTCATTCTGCAAGGACTTGACATTATAAAATACGATTTGTCACAAATCAAAGCAATTTCATCATAATCCTCAAAATTTGATCCATCTACAAGATATGCGAACATTTTTCTAACATTATAACAAATCCTGAAATTCAGATAATAACTTGCATCATCACAATATTACCCTAATCTAGAATCATATAATATTCTATAATCCACAAGGCATAGAAATGAAGCATCCATACATATCAATGTTACCAAAATCGTGGGACCATGTAAAGTTCTCTATCCATAGTGTGTCAAAGACTAGCATCCAAAATAGTTCCAAAATAAAAATAACTAAAGAGATAGGATGGGTCGGGGTAGGGCCTCACATGTTTGTTTTTGTCACTACATTAGCATTTGATGATGGCACACATACAATTGTTGACAATTTGCTCTATGTAGTATGATCTAGATTGGTGATTTCATTGATAAGGGGTTCATGAACAGCTTGTGTAGAGGGATTGGGATCATTAGGGTGACTAGGAGAAATGGTAAGTTTGTTTGAGAGGGAATATTGTGAAGAACATGAAGGAATATGACAAGGAGATGAAGGGGTTGAGGAACCTTGATCAAGATTTGAAGAAATAATGGGATATTGTTTAGGACATGAAGGTAAAGGTATGATTTGATCTTGGTTTGTAAAGGGATTATTAGGGAGGATGGAAGGGATGTCTTGATCTTGCTTAGGAGGTGGATGTGGATGGGACTTGAAAGGACACTTTTTTCTTGAGATGGAAGGGTTTGATTATGAATGGAATAGAAAAGAGCGAGGGGATCATCATAAGATTCTTGGTTGGTGGGATCTTGATCAAAAATTGGGTAGGATGGAAGCAATTGTTCTTGATCTTTATTTGTTTCAAGACTTATTTCTTTTGATTTTGGATCATCCTCTTGACACAAGGAAGGAGTTTTGCAAATGCATGGGAGATTGTTGGAATGTTTCAATATTTTGGCCTGATGAAGAAGGATTTTGAATGAGATCCTCTAAATCATGACTTGAATTAGATTGGATTTGTATGATGGATAGCCATTGGGAGGTTGTGTTATTAGATAGAGATGACATGGATTTGTCTTGTGTGACTTCAGGGGATTATGAAATGGTGGATAGATATGGTTGATTTAGGATTTGGTTGAAAGTGATTTGATTTTAGTTGAAAGGGGTTTGATTGTGGTCGAAAGAGGTACTTTGAATGTTGGGTTGATATGAATTTTGTTTTGGACTTTGGTTGAATGGGGTTTGATTTTGGTTAAAAGGGGTTTGATTGTTGGGTTGGTGTGAATTTTGATTTGGACTTTGGTTGGATGGGGTTTGATTTTAGTTGAAAGGGGTTTGATTGTTGGGTTGATATGATTGGTATGATTGATATAGTGGGTTGAAGTAAAAAGAAGGTTTACATGACTCTAATGTTGGTTGAACTGAGGTAGGAACAATTTTGTTTAAGAATGAAGGTTGGCATGTTTGAATGGTCTCATAAGAAGAAGAAGGTTGTCCTGATACTGATTCCCTTGTGGTCATCACTTCTATTATCATTTTTTCTAACCAGCCCCTATGGTTGTTAGGACTAGTCATGTCTATCACTTGCTATTGCAAAGTCTTGATCTGTTGAGCTAAGGTTTCTATGGATGGTGATGGAATAGGAATGGAAGGGATGAATCCTCCACCTTCCCTAAGAAATGAATAATTCCAATCCATGATGTTTTATTAATTGGTTTGGACCTAGGATCACAACATGTAAGATGTTTTCTCCATTTCTCTAAATGCGATAATGTTTGATTTGTTGAACTTGGCAAACTTGTTTGAGTTGAGGTTGAGTTTAATTGATCCTTTGATTGTGTTTTGGACATTTGGGGTATGGCTTTCTAGGATGATTATGCAAATGATGACAAACTAAGACAGACATATATGAAGTGTAGACAAGGACTATAAATGAGAATGATAATAATGGCGTAAACGAGGACAATAATAAGGACACAAATGAGGATGATGCAAGGATTTATGCAACTTCTAAGGACATATATGAGGACTATGCAAGGACTTAGGATGACAGTAATGACATAAATGAGAACTATGAAAGGACTACGGATGATAGTAAGGATGTAAATGAGGACTATGCAAGGACTTAGGATGATAGTAAGGACATAAATGAGGACTATGCAAGGACTTAGGATGATAGTAAGGATGTAAATGAGGACTATGCAAGGACTTAGGATGATAGTAAGGACGTAAATATGGATTATGCAAGGACTTAGGGCGATAGTAAGGATGTAAATGAGGACTATGCAAGGACTATGGACGATATTAAGGACATAAATGAGGACTATGCAAGGACTTAGGATGTAAATGAGGACTATGCAAGGACTATGGATGATAGTAAGGACGTAAATGAGGACTATGAAAGGACTACCTATGGTCACAAGTGTATAAACCTTTGGGTTTTGACATTTCAAAAAATGGACATTGTTTTCAGTAGTTCCATGTGTAGGACAAGCTTTGTGTTTTTCCAAGTCTGAGAACAATTGTTTGGAGGTAAATATAGTTGACTGAACTGGTTTCTCAAACAATCTCAGAGAATTCAGAGATACACAAGATAGGGCCTGAAATAGCCCAAATGACTGACTCAATACTAGTTTGATACAACGATACATATAAAGACACAGAAGACAAGCTTAGGCTAGAAATTGGAAACCATTCAAATGAGGCCCTTACGAAATACTGAAACAAAATGAACAAATAGAGAGTCTGGCAGCACTGGCTCCACTCCATGGCACACACTTCTCGGGCATGCCAGTCTCTCTTAACCCAAAGATCTGAAGATCTTATAACCAAGGGATTTTTGTATCATAATGAAAGGTACATGAAGGGTATCTATGGGGTACGATCTGCACTCCCAGAATTACAGAATGTAGAGTTTTGGGCTACTAAGTTGGTTCTTATTGTAAAATTTTGAGGGATCCCGATCCAACGATAGATTCTCAGAGCAAGCCACTTAAGGCTTTAGTTGAGATTATTGGTGCAGGGAAGGCCCGCACATACATCGAATTCACTCAACACTCTAGCCGTCTGACTAGTATGTTTATATAGCAGCTCGAAAAACCCACTCAAGAGTATGTTGGGAGAGATGATATCCCCAACGCATCCCAATGCCAAGTACCTTTGTGAGGTGATGAAATCCCCAGTCAAAGATACCCCTCTCTATGTGAAATAAAATAAAATTGAGTGTCGTTGTCATCTCCTTCCTTTCTCCCAAGACCCCAAAGGCAGGTGGAAAGTTAGTTAATGCAATAGTAGGTTCACCCCAAACATGATAAAAGTTCTTTCCCTTAAGAAAATCAAATGTTATTTAATCTATACGCAACCTGATTCACGTTCATTTTAAAGACCAAATTGAAGTGTTGAATATGCATATGCATGTCAATTTTAAATACCAAACCAAAATGTGAAGACATGCATGTCAATTTTAACCATTGTTGATTTTAAGCCCAATTCGAAGTGTTATACATGCATGTCAATTTTAACCATTATTGATTTTAAGCACCAAAAGGTGAAGTGTGAGAGTATGAGTTAAATTGATCTAATACTAATCTGATTCTTTCTGTAAATTCGTCATAGGCTACAAACAGATGATTAGCACTAAAATCAAATCAATAGAAAATAGAGAACCAAAATTGATAGAAACGAATGTGTGATGATACCAGTGTGATTACGTGAACCTGCATAGGCGATTGTGTAATACTGTCAGGCCGAATGCATGATCTTGACAAAGTGAATGCGTGATACTAATTGGTTGATTGCGTGATGATAACAAGGCGATTGCGTGATAGACAGGCAAATAACACAAAAAAAAAATGAAACTAAACTTCATCAGAAACCTGCAAAACAGATTGTGAGGCCCTAGCTAGATCCCTAATCATCCATTCAATGTTAATCAAATTGTATTTCACCCAATATGAGAGAACTAAGTTGTTGTATCTATCGATGGCTAGTTGGTCTTCCCAATATTGTATCTTCTTTTCAACTTTGAGAATTTTCTGATAGCTTCTGGCCTACCTTCTTTGTTCCTTTGTTCTTCTAGCACCTGAAATCCTAAATTGTACCTTACGTGCCATAAACTGTTATAAAAACATGCAATAAAAATAATTTGTTTCCAAATTTACTGAATTTCATGCAGAATTACATAGATCAGAGAACAAGAAGGAAATAAGAATAAAAATAACATAACAATTTTCCAAGCAAATGTGTAATAATATCAGAGTGAATGCGTGATCCTGAAAGGTCAATTACGTAATTATGAAAGGGCAATTGTGTGACCTCGAAAGGTCGATTGCATAGTCTTGTCTATGCAATTGCGTAATGATCTAAACATGAACGCATGACGAAGAGATTTGTCTTGAAATTCATGCAAAACATGCAAAAAAGGAAAAAATCTGTACGATCTACAAAAATAACACATAAAACAGAGAAGGTTAATTAGTTGTTGTTCACATTAGGTTCACCAAAATGTCGCACTTGCAAAATTCATCTTTATCCAAGTATATCAATAAGAATTCAAAGGGAAATCATGAATCCCTATCTAATCAAAGAATTCAACAAACAGATAATGAAATAATGCAAATAAGTAATAGGAATGTAAAATATATTAATCAAAACTCCCTATTCCATGATTGCATATAGCTTCCATTGTTCATCTCTTCTCTGTGGTATGATGGCTCTCAGATATTGCGCTGGCAACCTGCAAATGACACAAAGTTTCAAAGTTTGTGATTTTTGAGAATGGAGATTGAATGCTCAATTTATAGATTATTGGAGAGAATTGATTGAAAGGTGGAACAGACTGATCAAGAGGTGGAACTCAGGTGAGCTCACATGAACATTGATAGTTGAACTACTGATTTAGAGGTGAAATAGAATAGATTGAATAGATTAAATGAGTCAACTAATTGAGAAAAAGATGACTGAGGGAAGAAAAAGAATGATTGGAGGAAATAAAGAGGATGACAAAGAAAGCTTTATTTAGAAAATACTAACTAGAAGATGAAAATAGAGATTGGAGAGATAATTGAATTAATTAATTAATTGATTAAATTAATTAATTTAGCATGTGCTTGCACTTTAACTTAGATTTTTAATTTAATCTTTGCATGAGATTTAATTCAAATAATTGAATTTATTCAATTTTAGTATTTGAATATATTTAGAACTTGGCTTTGATTTTCAATTTGATCTTTGAAATCATGCACATGTAAGAGAAATTAGAAGAATTAATGAAATTAGATGAAATTAGGAGAATTAATGAAATTAGAATTTAGGGATTTGGAATTGAAGAATTAATTAGCTAATTAAATAATTTAAAGAAACTATTTAATTATTTTAGAAATGAACTTTAATTAAATAATAAAGATTATTTTAATTAAAGGATTAAAATAATTAATATTTAATTAATATTTAGAAAAGGGTTAATGATTAAATGATTAGAGATAGAAATTGAAAATAGAATTTATTTAAACAATAAAGATTATTTAAATTGGGGAATTAATCAGAATTAATTAAATAATAATTATTTAATTAATATTAGAACATGGTTAAATGATTAAATGATGAAAGAATAAGAAATAGAAATAATTAGTAAGATGATGAGGAAATATGAAATAGAAGAATAAGATTAATTAACTTAATTAAATAATTAAATAATTATTTAATCAATTAGAGGAATAATTAGTACATGATCAATGAGACATTTTTAGGTGTCTACAGTAGGTAGGCATAATGGTTCCTCAGAAAATCCATGTACCCGGATTAAAGAAAAATATCTACTTAAGAACCAGTCACAGCGGAGGTGTTCATTAATAATACAATTCACTTGAATCTAGGAAAACTGGACAAGCGGCTCCTGAGGAATAATACCAAAATCTTGAAAGACGGGGGCCAGGAAACAATCTAAAAACTAATATGCATCATAGGTAGCCGACAAGACGGGTGTCTAGACGGACACTAACATCTTGTATCCTTGCTCATCATGGGTAGCCAATCACATGAATTGACTAAAGAAAGGGAAATTTTGGTGTACGAACAGATGAAATAGGAAAGAAGCGAATGTGAGCTGTCTTGACTACTCAAACTGGGCTAGTTGCATTATCATTTCTTTGGCTATCAATACAGAGAAGTCAAAACGAAATGGCTCTTTTGGTTTCTGGCATTTAAAAAGAAACCCCATCATGGGAGCTGAGATCTCTCGGTCACTATCATGACCGCACAGGAATGCAATTGTAGAGATGATGTCCTTAAGTCATCTTTCTTGCACTGGGAGCTTGGGAAGTTCAACCATTGAACTTTGATTTAGCCTGGTTTGACAAAAGGGGATGATGTCTCGCCTGGAGTACCAATAATCTTCCATTGCATCTTTGTAAAAATTCTATGTGATGTCAATTCTAGGGCAGCACAGCATCTCCCTAATAGCATCTAGGGTTATGATAACCCACAAAGAAGAGTCATGTATCGAAGAAGAGTCTGGCACGAATCTATTTGCGCACACTACAACAAATTCTAGACAATGTGGAATCATGGGGACCAATAATTGGGGAATGTTGCTATTCTAGAATTTAAATGTTGTAGACTGTGGCTCATTCCTATGGTTTGACATTCTTGTGCATGAAGCCTCCCTGAGGCCCTTTGGTTGTTTGTGTAGATCAGGCTCAACGATATCTTCAAATGAGTCGATTACCACCATGGGGTCGCGAGTGTGCATCTTCAACTTGGGATTAGTTTTGGGGTACTCTGACTTTAGAGGTATAATGTGAGACACATATGATATTTCTTTGTACACATCCACCCACATCTCGCCCTGGGAAGGGTTAGAGGTCCCTGCTGCTATCTCCATTTCTCTGCAGACAAGCTTCCTGACAGTTCTTGAGGACTTTGGCACTTGAGATGAAAAATGAATATCTTGCATGCACTTTTGAGCCTTTCTTCCTTAAATGCATTGCATGCCTAGATTTGTGTTCAAAAAGGTGCATTTATTATAGGTATCAGTCTGCACGTATGCCACCTTATTTTCTATGCGACATTAATGCTGAAATGCAAAGAAGTTTCACCATTCGCATTTTTGAAAAGATATTTTCCCACTACTCCATCATTTTGAGCCACTTGAGATGATCTGCTTGTTAGAACAAATTTCCTCATTAAGGAAAACATTCACAGCCATCAAAGCTAACACGAGTCGAATCAGTCCTTTAGTTTACTAGGTTTAGGAAAAATGTACTTGAGGATACGTGTGGTGTTTGAGTACGCCACTTCTCTTCTCAAGGATTTAATCAAGACATATGCAATTATCAAACCCAACTTCATTCACTTGTGTGAGTAATGAGAAAGGAAAACCACATTAAAGATAGAGGGTGCTGGTTTTTTTTATTCATTCATTATCCAAAGCTGGGAATTAGCTATAAATATGTCTTTTTCAGACATCTTTTTGCATAGTAGCTGGCTTAACGATGAAGTTTCTAGAGCCATGGACACTTTTGTTAGGCTCACAAGCAGCAAGGCACAGGTCGCATTCCTAGGGAAGGTTTTGGACCAATGGTTACAAAGTATGACACATCAAAAAATACCTTTCATTATTGCCATTATTAAATGGGTGCTTGGGGAGGACTTTATCAATAATGTAGATAGATATTATGTCAACACGGATATTTGCTCATGTTTTGTGGCCTCATTGCTAGACGCTAGGAAAAATGATTATCTAGAAATAGAGCTGACTCACACACTCTTCTCATCAAAGTATCTGGGTGGTCTTGAGGATGTAGAGAAATATTTTTGTTCCTTTCAGAGGTCTGCCCTTGGCTTTCGACTTGCAACACTTCATAGCCTCTGGAGAAGATGTGGACTGGTATCCACTTATTGGTGGTTTAAAGATTGTTGTCTACTCATCACTTTTGAGTAGAGTGTGCTACTGAGTTTATCCTTTGAGTCCATATGATAGTGCCTACCCCGACTGGCACGACTTGTTACATTGATTTCTGGGACTACATCTTCCTGCAGATCCTGACACCACACATCCTTCCACATCTGGTACATGTCTCAATTTTTTAGGAGTCGAACAATGACTTAGGCTATGAATGGATGGAGGAAGAAGATGAGGAGGATGGTGATTTTGAATTCCTTGTGGAAGAGGAAGAGGATGAAGAAGATGACTAAAGAACTGCACTCCTTGCCTCAACAACCTGTCACCCTACTCTGACAAACTTATGAGATATGATCCTTTTTGATATATTGTACAAAAAGATACTACAATATAATATAATGTCTCTCTTTTGCTTGTTCATAGCGTATCTTATGGTTTTACTTTTGTTCCTTACAATACATGAAGGATCATAATTAAATAAATAAGGGCACACTAAATACACACTATTTACATGGGATTACAAATGCTTAATAGAAATGTTTAAGGTAAAACCTGTTAACCGGGATTTCGAGGGACTCTCCTTGCATGCTTTCAAGGTCGAATATGTTAAACCACTTGCAATTGGTTATATGGAAAGGTCCCTCCCATAAGCCATCAATTTTTTCACGCTGACCTGGCCTAGCAGCCCTTTCATTATATTTCAAGACAAGATCTCCCTGCTTGAATCCTGGGTCAAAACTCTTCTTACTTTCAAACCATCTCTTGATAGTTTGCAAGTGGTTTTGAAGCGACTCAAATGTTGCTTCTCTTGATTCCTGTAATTCCATGAGTTCCGCTAACCTTACTTCCATGGGCTCATTTTCTTCCACCTCAATAGATTTGAGGAGTTGTAAGGCAGAGATTTCCATGGATATAGGGAATAAGGTATCTTTACCGTAAACTAGCTTATATGGAGAGTTCTTGAGGATTTGTTTAGGTGTGATCCGGTCTGCCCATAATGCACTTCTCAGGTGATGATGCCACTCCCTTTTGTAATCGAACCCAATCCTTTTGATGAGCCTTATCAAGTTCTTATTAGTGGACTCAGCCAAGCCATTTACCTGTGGATAATAGTTTGAGTAAGTTTTTAGGTAAATAACTTGGGTGAGAGTGAATTAGGTCACTCAAAAACCTACTAATGCTTGCACATTATCTGATATTATAGTCTTTAATAGGCCATACTAACATACTAGCTCTTCCATAAATGTAAGGATTTATGTCTCTATAGAATTTCTTAATAGTACAGCTTCAAACCATCTAGTGAAGTAATCAGTGGAAATGAGGATCCATTTGTGTCCAACTGATCTTGGTGGATTAACCATTCCTATGAAGTCCTGACCCCACTAAGTGAAGGGATCTTTGACCACTATTGGTCTGAGAGACATTGTTGTATTCCTACATCTGCCACTGTAAAAATGGCATTCCTTACATTTTTTTACCAATGCATGTGCATCTTTAAACATTGAGGGCCAAAAATATCCAGCACGAGTGATCTTAATGATAGTGGTTTGTGTTGAATAGTGACCCCCTACAAATCCATGATGGAACTCCTGCAAGATCTTGTGGGCTTGATCTTTGTCTACACAATGGAGTAAAATTCCATCAAAATTTATTTTGAAAAGAACCCCTTCAACCAGGTGGTATCCACTATTTTTCATTCTGTAGAACCTTTTCTTTTCAAAGGAAATGTCAGGTGGGAAGATCCCATTCATCATGAAATTCTTTCATTCTGTGACCCAACATGTTGTCAGCTCAAAGGTGTCCATCACAAATTCCTCCACAGTAATCTCAATTTCTTGAGGGCTTGACTCCTAGGCTAAGTATTCACAAAGGCCCTTTCCATGGATTACCTTCATTGGTCTGACGTTGTTGTCATACTCTAGGATTTTGGTTATCTAGTTAGCTCTTTTTTTGTAATGTCACCTTCCATTATATATTCCCAGACTGAAGGATGAGTGACATATACAGTAGTTTTGTTACAGGCAATGAAATGCCAAAATTTCTTAAGGCCTTTGACAATGGCCAGGGCTTGCTTCTCAACAAAGTTGTGCTTAGCCTCATATCATTTTAGTAATTTTGAAATGGAAGGCTATCAGGTTTTCACCCTTTTGATCTACATCCTTTTCATTTAAAACCACGACAATGTTGTGATTGCTGGAGAAGACATACATTATGAAATCCCTAGACATGTCAAGATTTGAAAGGACTGTGACTGATGAAATGGCGTCTTTGATTTTCTCGAATGCCTCCTTTTCTTTAGGGATCCATTTAAAATGTGTGTCCTTGTTGAGTATAAGTGTCATAGGCCTTACCATTCCGGCGAAGTCAGAGATGAAATGACTAACAAAATTAACCTTGCCCAAGAACAACTGCACACCTTTCTTGTTGACAAGAAGAGGGATATCCTTTATTACTTTCACATGATCGGGATCAATTGAGACTCCTTCTTTATATACTACATAACCCATAAATTTCCCTTATGGGACTCCAAACATATATTTCTTTGGGTTCAAAGAGATACCAAATTCTAAGAACTTTTGGAAGACTAGCTCGGGTTGATCAAAATGATCTTCCTTGAGTTTTGAGAACACAGTAGATCATCCAAGTAGATAAGGATGATTTTTTTTATCAACTCCTTAAAATCTAAATCCATATCCCTTTGAAAGGTCACACCATTTTTTGACAATCCAAATGGCATCTTCTAGTAAGCAAACATTCCCCATTTAATGGTGAACGTGGTCTTATGTCGGTCTTCTAGTTTGACTAATACTTGGTTATAACCTGAGAATCCATCTAACATAAAAAATATTTATGACCTATCCGTGGTGTGCAACAACAGCTCCATTGGTGGTAAAGGGTAGTGATCCTTCAGGGAGGCTTGATTTAGGTCACAAAAAATCTACACTAAGTCGGATATCTCCATTCTTCTTCCTGACTAGTACCAAATTTGATACCCATGTAGTGTTCTTAATGGGATAAAAAATATTGGATTCTATTAACTTTTTCAATTCTTGCCCCATGAGAGTCTCAATCTTTGGATTAACAGGCTTGTGTTTCTGTCGGACTAGCTTGGCACCATCAACAAGTTTAATGGTATGCTAGATGATGTTAGAGTTATAACCTTTCAAATCCACATATGACCATGCAATCACACCAAGGTATTCATCATAATAGCAAGCCAACCTTTCTTCATCTTTTGGAGAAACCCCCTTTCCAACCTTGAGCATTCTCCAATTTCCACTGGCATTTCAGTGTAGTCACCCTTGTCATCTATGAATTTTTGTTTGTCATTTTTAGCATCATCATGATCAAATAAATTCTCAAGGGTGATCAATCCATTTGGGATTTTATTGGATTTCAATTGAATGATTTGATCTTTGTAAGCCTCCCTTACTTTAGGTTGCATTTGATCAACAAATTCACCAGAGTGTTAGATGAATAGAGAAATTTGTTCATCACTTTCAAATACTTGCCAATGGGTGTCATTGTCTGGAATAGTCGGTCGAATGACCATGCAGAGTTCTTGAGGGTTGGTAAGCAAATCTACAATAGGGTCGAATTGTGACCTAATAGTGGCCATCTGATCAACGATTGCATTTTCCTTGCGGGGAATTGTCTGGATATTGAAAGCATCAAAACTTTCAATCAAATCCCATATTTTGTGGTGATATAACCTCATGTGGACATGTTTGGAATTTGAGATCCCTTGGACTTGGTGCACTATTAGCTCAGAATCTCCTAAGACTTTCAACTATTTAATCCTCATCCATTCTACTAAGCTCAGGCCCTAAATTAGTCCCTCATACTCTATTTCATTGTTTGAACAAACAAACTACAAGTGGAAAGATCTCGAGACTTGTTCACCAGAGGGCAACGTAAGGCAAACTCCAACACTTAAACCTACTTTGCATCTGGCACCATCAAAGTGCAAGGTCTAGAGTGTCGAAGACAACTCCTCCTTGGTTAGTGGGTCTTTAATCAATTTTGGAATAATCTAATCCTCATCAAAAATACAATAGGTACCAAGACCCGTAGCATGGTAATTGGCATATGGGTTAGAATTTATGAACTCATTAAGGAAGACTTCTTGTTCTTGTGTAATGTCACCAGTCACCTCTTCATCCTCTAAAAGCTCTACATTTGTCTCTCCTCATTAGAGATGGAGGTATGGGTTGGCTCAAAGTTGATCATAACTTGATCAACTATATGCCTTGTATGTAGGGGCTCTGAAAGGATTTTGAGTTTAACACCATGCTAGGTCTAGAGGATGAGATGGGACCAATATAGGGATAGGTAACCTCCTATCTTAGCAATTAATTCATGGGAGAGGTAGAGGCCGAAAATAGGGGGATATCAATGAATACTACCTCTTGGGATATAGTGACATTAGGACATGCAAACAGTGTCAGTGAAAGACTTTTGATAAGACCCACAGTCTAAACTTTATTTATGTCTAATTGCATAAAACCCGTACTTAGAGGGGCATATTTGATGTTCAAAACCTCAACAATCTGCTTTGGCATGACAATGGTGCTAGCACCAGAGTCTATCATGGAATTATGCAAAACCTTGTCTCCTATGATGAGAGTCAAATAGAATGGATTTGGTTTAGGCTTACCCTCCGCTTGGGACCTAGGTGGTTTGACCTCATTTGTTAGCACAGCTGCAAAGCATGATTGCGTTGCAGGAGTCACAGGTCTTTCCTCATTAGCCCGCGAGGAATTTGTGACATTCCTGGTGGCAGGTCTTTCTACCTCTACTAGAGCTTCTTTTAACCGGCCTTTTTTCTCCGAGATGCTAAGGATATCCCATAAAGAGACATTAGTTGGGGCTTTCTTTAGCTATTCTACCATGTCTAATACTGATGACACAAACACTTTTACTTCTCTCAGCTTTAAGGGGATAAAATCCTTTCTTTGATATGTGGCAGCAACCGTGGGTTGTTCAAGAGCCTTTTCTAAGTTGAAATTCCCTTGTGCGCCTATAGGCTCTCCTATCAACCATCTTTTTGACCGAAGGTTGTAGTCTGACTGTACTTGGGGAGTTACCAAACTTGATACAATTGCATCATTTATGAGTACAAAATCCTCATCTTCAAACCAAAAAAATAAAGCATGATTCAGGGCTATCTTAGTTTCTTTCTCCATCGACATGCCTTGCATCTGAGTGATGAGGGCTACATTATCTATGTTAGGGGAAGCATAAACCCCCACGTATGAGGTAGAACCTTGACTCTATTGATCTGCAATCTTTTATTGCAAATTACCCCTTAGACAATTTCTTGGAGCGTGGGAATTGGTACATGGGAAACACCAAGAATTGGTGTCATCCACCAGATTATTTTGTGCTATAGTTAATTCTTTGTTGGTACTAGAATAAACGGTTTGCAGTGGATTAGGCACTTGAACTATCTAGCCATTTGTTTGACTTGAGGAAGCTTGATTGTTCGCATATTAGTTTTTCCGATATGGGTGTTTATTTCCTTGGAAATTTTGTTGGAAGTAGGTCTAGCAGAGGGAGTTTGGGACCTTTTTAGGTTAATGATCTCATTCGAAAAATATCGCAGCAAATTTTTCATGTCATTGAATTCCATAGCTAGACCTGAAGAAGAGGACGTGCTAGATTGTTGGGATCCAGGGTATACGCACATGGATTGAGGCGTAGAAGTGCTTGGTGTGACAGGCTCAGGTACTTGATTCGATATTTCAGGGAAGACCAACATGAGCGGTCGTGGTGCAAGATTCCCAGTATCAATTAAATTATTCTCTGCTTGGACTGCCAAATCATATGCATTTGGGAGAGTATTGCCTCCGAGAGATTGGATCATCATAGATATATCTAAATTGAATGCTTTCAAATAGAAGATAAAAACCATATCTATGGGTGGGAGAGAGGACAAAGGTATCCTATGTCGGGTTCTTTGAAACCTGATATTAAAGTATATCACCGCTTCATAAGGAGCTCTCTTGATTGTAATTAGTTGTTTCATCAAAGATGATCTATCTGCCTTATCTAAAAATATCTCGAAGAAACAATCATCAAGCTTATCCTATTCATCTATAGAATTGGATGCAAGAGATCTATACCAATCTAAAGCTCTTCCTTTAAATGAAGCTACAAGCAATCTCACAGATACAATATTCTATGTAACATTATGGACTGTACAAACATTAGCCACATCCTGTAATTATTCCCTTGACATCTTGGAATCTTCACCAATGAATTTAGGGATGACTTTTAGCGCTGAAGTAGGAATAAGGACCCATAGTGCAGGTGGAATGGGAGGAATAAGGGGACTGCCGCTGTTCCAAGTCACAAAACTTTTGGGAGGGACTTAAGCCATTACTATGGGAACGGTTGTCTCAAGGATAACCAGTGGATTCTAAGAAGAAGCAATTGTGGGCGATTGGATGGTTACCAAGGGTGGCAGAAGTAAACTAGGATTTGAAGTTGTTTGACTCCTGGTAATAGGTTTGTGGTTCATAAACCTGCTTAGGCTTTAAGCACAAATTAGGTCCCACTAATTTTGACTACTAATTTTGGATTAAACACTAACAGCTTTATGGGAAATTCAATGATGGGGGACCTTTGCGTGAATTCACTGAATAACCTTCCGATTTGAGAAGTTGGCTCTTCATACAATGGGGGGGAGAAAAGGGAGAAATTAAACTTAAAGGATACACTAATTAGGAAATGCACCAGAATACTTTTAGAACATTTGCAGCACAAAAAACCCAAGTAATTATAGTTTTAAGGCCCATTCAACAATCTACATGCTCAATACAATTTGAGAAGATAATCAAACAAGGCCCATTCAACATAATATGACGTACATCATTCATCTAACATATAACAAGTTTAACAACATATGTAGTTTAATTTGCAAAGTCTCACATCATATATCATATAAGTTATTGAATCAAAAAATAGCATAGAAGTTAATCTATTAAGCTTCAAACAAAATAACCATAAAGGCCATAGGCACAGTCTGATATGTTTATCATCCATAAAACATAATTAACATAAAGGCCTGATTTATAGATCCAAAGTCTAATAATCATTTCTTAAAGTCCGAACCCCTAAAACAATAGAGGAAAGGTCGATAAATAGCCCTCGCCCTTCAACCAACAGCAAGAAAGAACAAGAAAGATCCTAGCAAGCATTCCCTATAGAAAAATCTTGTGTGACGTCCATAGAGACACAAGCAATCAAAAAGGTGAAAACAGTCTTTCGATGTCATTATGCAAACTGCGTCATGATGATCTCTGCACTTGCCAAAACAAGAAAACTGCCACACCAAACACATTCTAGCTCATGAATCATCGAAGGGACATGTGGCAGCTTAGAGGAAACTCAAAGTCGAGCACAAAATGGGGACCGAGACATGAAATGTGGAGACGCCAAGTGTCACTACTAGCACATAGAGAATGGTGGGACTGGGAACACTTACGTCAAAGAAAAAACTTGTGCCACACGGTAGCTCCACACTTTCTCAATGCATGGCGAGATAGATAAGATTCTTAGAGAAGCACCATGACACCACATGGCAAGAACACATGAATTGAAGAGCGGGTCGAAAAGAAAAGGAAGATGCTAAACACTTAACCAAAATGTTGCTTGCAAACAACTTCGAAAGAATATTAACAAGACCAAACTAAGTCAAATTTCAAACCAAATGAAAACCCAAAAGACCTACACAATTGGTCATTGTAGATGCATATTTATTCTTTTGAAGATGCACAATTGAAGCTTAGAGCTGCACAATTGAATCCCTAAATGTGTACAATTGAGCTCTGCAGCTATGTGAATTCTAAAAAAAAAGGAAAAATGTAACATAAAGGATCCAAATTGAAATCCAAAAAAAGCCCATTTGAATAAGGCCTAACTACATCACAAAAACACAAAAAAACCTAGACAATTGTAGGGATTCATACATTGTTTTCAATCAAGTATAAAGAAAAATTGATCAATTGAAACAATCAATCCCCACACCTGATTTAAACATATTGCAATCTTTTCAAAACACAAATAAAGAACTTATTTTAGACAATAGATATAATTAAAACAATATGAATCCAAATCCACCTTATAATCAATTTAATCAAAACTACAAATAAAACTGACATTAAAATCAAGAAAATAGAAACTTACCTAGAAATCTATGAAGAAAGATAGGAGAAAAAGAGAGAAAATTTGGCTCGACGAATATTTGAACACGAACCCTCTTAAAATTAGAAACAAAATTCCAGCAAACAAACCCAAAGAAATCCAATCCAAGCTTCAAGAAAACTCATAAAATAATCCTTCAATCAATACAGAAAAAATGCAAATCCTTCTCCAAAATTCGCAATCTAAAATTCTCCTTAAAAAAATTTCCACAGTTACAACTACTTTCATGTTTAAAATCATTAATGCTAATTAGGAAATAAGGACAATCATGAATTCCTTAACTAATTAAGAAAACTCAAAGATAAATCAATAGAAATTAGATGCAAGAATTGAATAATTAATCTAATCAAACTCCCTATTTTGCATCATGGCTTCCATTGTTCTTCTCCAAATTGTGTGATAGGTGGCTCTCAGGTGTTGCATTAGGATTCCTACATAAGAAAGACACAATTATTTTAAAGAGAGTGATTCGGATTTGAAATTGAGAATGAGGCTTTCTTTTATAGAGTTTTTGGTGAGATGGGATGAGATTTGGAACTGGAATGTTGATTGATAGTTCACTAATTTTGATTGATCACTTAAGTGGATTGATTGATCTATTAACTCAATTGATTGATCTATTAACAAGATTGATTGATATTTGACTTGATTGATTGGTAAACTAAGTTAACTAGGGAGATGACTAATTTCATTGATTACTGGAAAAGGTGATTGAGAGTGAAAAGGCGAGATTGGAGAGTTAACTGATTTGTTGTACTAGTTAGGATTTTCAACATGTGTTGTACAATTTTGAAATTGAAATTCATTTTCATTTTGATTTTCGAATGCTGAAATTGAAATGCAAATTTGATTGAAATTTGATGAAATTCAAATTTGGGAAATTGGAAGAATTAATTAATTAATTAATTAATTAATTTAAATGAAATTATTTAATCGTTAGAAATGGAATTAATTAAATAATGATGATTATTTAATTAAGGAATAAATCATAATTAATTAAATAATTAATATTTGAAGAAGGGTTAAATGATTAATTAATTAAGAAGTAGAAATTAGATGATTAACAATGTAGAAAAAGATGATTGAGTTAGTTCAGAAGAAATAAGATAATTAGCTTAATTAAATAATTAAATAATTATTTAACTAAAAGGATGATTAATTAGTGCATGATCAATGAGACATTTTTAGGTGTCTACATTTGCCCCTCTTTGAGAAAATGTCGAAACAATGTTGTTTCAAAGAAAATGATTTTTTTTTGCCCCAGTATGCCCCAGTGATGCTTAGGGTGTAAATATGCCCCCTAAAGAGATTGTTTGTGTGCATTGAAATCATGAATGATCTCTTGAAAAAAGAAGAATATCAGATAGAATAATAGTTATTTGATGACATGAATGGGTTTGATTGAATATAAGAAAATATTGGAGCAATTTGTAGATTGATTGGATTGATTAGATTGATGGATAAAGATCAAGTTGGGTTTCAAGAAGGACACACCCTGTATGAGACAAAGATGATCAAAACGTTTAGTTTCTAGAAGGATATATCCTATATAAGCCGAGTATAGATGATCACGTCTAGTTTCAGGAAGGACACATCTTGTATAAGACAACTGATAGGTGAAAGTTGGATGATAGATAAAATATGATGAAAGTGAAGAGTGATTAGTAAGAAGTGAATAATGTTAGGGAATATAATTGATTGATGGATAGGATAGTTGATGTAAGAAAACAATTTGATATGGAATGAGAAAGATGTGAGTAGAAATTGAAATGAAATAATTGAGAGTAGAATATGTTAGATGAGATTATGATCTTTGAGATAGAATAACCATGATGAGATGAGAAAATGAAATGATATGATTGATGATTAAAGATATTTTCTGTCCTTATTCATAGTGCAACACATATTAATCACTGAGCCTTATTATGTATCAATGGATCTTTGTGCATCATGGTATAAGGAACCAAGATGTAAAGATATCCCATTGCAATAAACAAAAATGTAGCAGGACAAGGAGTGAACCCTCCATTCTGGGAATGATGCTAGGAGTCGAGGTATGTGTGGCATTCATAGAGAGAATGTACTTATCATAGAAACCCAAAACACCATTGCCTCAAATTTTCATTGGTTCACACCATGAACAACAAACAAAGAAAAGGATCATGCCCATCACGACTCCTCTATTCAGTTTTGGACATCCTTGAGTAGCATAGAAACATGATCTTTGTCAATTAATAAAAGATAAAAACCAAATTAGACAAAACTCAATAGTTGTACTGACTGTGTCTTTTCTTTGATTGTTTGATGTGATGGTTGAGAATATCTCATTTCAGAAACTTTGGGACCTCATTTAAGACTCACCTGTTTGGTTTCGAGTGTATCCTCTTTTGTCTAAGACATGATTTTGATCAGGTTGATTTAGATATTGATTCTATTGATAAGACATATTGATCAAATTGGTTGTAAATGTTTGATAAGATAGTTATATCCTTTGTTTAACTTCATGCAAGCATTTGCTGGATATTTGCTAGGGTATTTTTTTCTTGTGAGACATTTTATTGCACGTTTTCAAACTGATTGATTTTTTGATGTTTTTGGATTTTGTGGATCATATTATGAATGTTTTTGATTGATTTTCTCAAGATCGTATTTGGGTGTTTTTGTTTTGATTTTGTTGTTTTCCGATGTTTAAGTTTTTCATGACTTTTTGTAATTTTTAAGATTTTTTCAGGACTTTCTTGTGATGTTTTGATTTTTTATGTTTTGAAAATGTTTTTGGATTTTTTATTTTTGTGATTTGTTTGGATTTTCAAATTTTATCGATGTTTTTTTCAAGATCGTAGTTGGATAGTTTTTAGGACTTTATCTAATTTTTAGGGGTTTTTCAAGACATTATATGATTTTTTGGATTTTTTCAGCTATGCCCCCAATATGCAAACCTATTATGATATGATGACTAACAGAATGCTTGTGAAGATAATGAGATTTTTGACATGAGTGTATAGCAGTATGTGAAATGAAAGTGCATTTCCTATCTGAAGAAAGATAATTGTGTTTGTTTATCACATGTAATATACCAATTGATTGTAGGTGCAAAATATTTCAAAGATAAGTGATCATTTGATTCTCAAGAACCCTTGGAATGTTCAACTTAATACACTTAATGACTAGGATTTGTAAATGGAGACGTAAAAAAAATCCCCACTGATTCTTGAAACTTTGATATTCCAACTCTTGTGTTCATAAAAGATCCTTGGAATCCTATATGACTAGCTAAATGAGTTATTCAACTTCAAAAGCATCCTAGAAAGAGCCTCACTGCCAGCAAGCTTTGAGGGATTTGAAGAGGTTATACACTATAATCTCTCAAATATTTCTCCATTGCTAGTAGTCATCCATAGCCCTGATGGAGTTACTCACATGTTCCCATAGCCAAGATTTATTGCACTTGTATGCATGATATTTCAATTATATATCATTTAAATTCTATTTTACCTTGATATTATGATTAGGCATAGTTATTTTCTTTTCTTTTTCTGTCTTCTTTTCTTGCATTGCCTTGTAAATAATGAAACCTACCTGAGTGTGACAATTACAGCAGCACTGTAGCAAAATTTTACATTTCTCACTAGTCATATGACGAACTAGGTGTCTGGAATGAATTAGAGTAATTGATTAATGTGTGAGATATAGTAATTGATAGACTTTGGGTTAACAAAGCATCATCATAGGGTGATTATGAAGATGAATGACCTAAGGATATCAAAAAATTCTTGTCCGAATATCTAAGAAATGAGATGACCCTTGCTTCTCTTGAGTGCAACAGATGATAAATTTTGACAATTGCCTTATTTTAATTGATGCAACTATATGAGAAAGTAGTAATGATATGCAGCTATATGTTGTGCAATGGAGATATGCAATGCAATGCAGAACTAAAAATGTAAATGACCCATCCCCTAGATGTAATATCTTTTTAGGTACATGTTGTTCATAGGACCAATATGAGTTTTGTGCAAGTAGTTCATTGGTCTGTATTTGAAGAGTTGGATAAACCTTTCTTTTTCTATAGGAAACAAAGATTCAGTTGGGTATATTTCATGTACTCTTTCTGATATAGCCTCATTATTTTCAAACCAATCAAGTTGTGGTAGATCTTCCTACCCCCAATCTATCGAGTGCGTATGTATAAGAGACCATTTATTACTTTCTTTTGTGTGAGGTGTTTCCAATATTATACACACTTGATTATGATATTGTTATATGATGGAGCAACCTCTCATTTCTAGGATAAGGAAATTTATTCCTTCGACGTCTAAATATCCTATTGGTGCTAGGCCTATTTATGTCACCACATCATCCTATTCTGATAGTGATGGTTCCATATTAGAATTTTTGGTTGGTTTTATGCTTGTTTCTATCACTACATTGGTATTTGATGATGGGGCACATATAACCATTGACAAGTTACCCAATGTAGTATGATTTGGATTGGTAATTTCATTGATAAGGGGTTCATGAACAACTTTTGTAGAGGCATTGGGATCATGAGGGGGACTAGGAGAAATGATAGGCTCATTTGGTAAGAGAAATTCTTATGAGGGACATGGGGGATTATGACATGGAGATGAAGGGATAGAGGGCTCTTGATAAGGATGTAGAGAAATAATAATATCTTTTTTAGGACATGAAGGTGAAGGGATACTTTGATCTTGACTTGGAAATGGATTATTAGGAAGGATGGAAGGGAATTCCTAATCTTTCTTAGGAGGTGGATGTTGGATGGGACTCAAAAGGACACTTTTCTCTTGAGATAAAAGGGTATCATTATGAGTGGAATAGAAAAGAATGAGGGGATAATCATAAGATTATTGATAGGTGGGATCTTGATAAAAAATTGGGTAGGATGGGAGGTTTGTTCTTCATCTTAATTTATTTCATGACTCATTTCTTCTAATTTTGGATTATCTTCTTGACATGGGGAAGGAGTTTGGATATACATGGGAGATTCTTGGAAGGTTTCAACACTTTTGGCCTCATGAGAAAGGATTTTGAATGAGACTCTCTAAAGTGGGTTTTCTTGGAAATGGAATATATGCTGGCATTGGATCTTGAATTTCTGAAACATAGAAGGGATTAACATCATGACTTGGATTAGATTGGATTTGTACTATGGATACCCCTTGGGAGATTGTGTTATTGGATAGAGATGGTGTGGACTGCTCTTGTGTGACTTGAGGGGATGATGAAATGGTGGAAGATATGGAGGCTACTTGAGGGTCAACTTCTTCATGAAAGGACAAGCCCTTGCTAGACACTGGTATATGATTTTGATCTTGCTTGGAAATTATGACTTGCAAAGTTCTTTTGAGAATCTTTTTTGGATGATCATATGAATTGTTTTGAGGATTTGACATGGTTGGATTTTGATTTTGGATTTGGTTGAATGGGGTTTGATTTTGGTTGAAAGGGGTTTGATTGTTGGGTTGATGTGATTGATAGGCTGGCATGGTCCGATAAGAAAATAAGGTTGATATGACTCTAATATTGGCTGAACTGAAGTAGGAGCAATTTTATTGGAGAATGAATGTTGGCATGATAATGATTCCCTTTTGATTAGAGGTATCGTGGCTACCACTACCCTCATCATTTTTTCTAACCAATCCCTATGGTTGTTTGGACTAGTCATGTATCATTATTTGTTGCAAAGTCTTAATTTCTTGAGCTAAACTTTATATGGATGATGATGGAATAGGAATGGAAGGGATGAATTCTTCACCTTCCCTAAAAAATGTATAATGTCATTCCATTATGTTTGCTTGATTGGTCATTGTTGACACTAGATGTTGTAATATTTTTCCTTTGAGGTTTCAGATTGTGTTTGAGGTTGAAAGATTTCTAACAAGACTTGACTATTTTTTACTTTGTTTTTTCTATGCTTTGGGTGTTTGATAGTTGAAAATATTACATTAGGCACAACGAAAAGTAAGAAAACAATTTGAAATAATCCAGAAAGAGAACTATTTAAATGATATTTTCAAATCCTCATGGTTGTTAGGATCCTTTCAAACCCCATTTGTTTTCGATAAATTTTGGCCATATAAAAATATAATAGTTAGAATCTTCTAGGGTCAAAATGTCACTAATAATACCATAGCCCACATCTTGATACTCCTTCAGCTCAAAGAACCCTGTCACACCCTAGGGTGTGCCCATTTTTTTGCCTTTTTCCAGAAGTTGAACCAAAGAGAATTGCTCCTCAATTGGCTCATTTTCCTAGGAGATGTATGGTGAGTGTCTTGGGGGTGTATTATTCCTCACCCTTCCACTATGATATTAAAAGTGTCTAGATACTGATTCATCTTGGCCATTAATTCTTAAATTTTTCAATAAAGGTTCCATTTGAGTGGTCATAATCAGTAGCATTTTCCACTCCATTAAAGGAGGTCTCCCAGTTTGTAGAGAATACACTCTGTAAATTTTTACATACCTATAGCATCATAAAATTATGACCCTTGTAGTTTTGACTGTATTTTAGGCCTTCACCTTTGCGACTGCATCTTCCTACTCGATTGAGACCCCTCTCTGCACCTTCATTTTGAACATCCTCCCATCTCAGCCCTAATGTCACCTCAGGACCTTGACCAAGCCCCAAAATATGGTAGGAAAGGGGTGTGGCACCCCTTTCTCCCCTAGGATAGGGGTGTGGCACCCCTTTCTCCCCTAGGACAGGGGTTTGGCACCCCTGTCCTCCCACTTAAGGTGGCCCTAAGTGTTGGAAACCAATAACACTGAGAGGGGGGGTGAATCAGTGTTATATCGGATCTGTAAATTTTATCTTTATTAAAACATTCATACACCAATCGATATACCGATACATACAGAATTTAAAGAAGTAAATAAACCAATAAGCCAAACACATAAATGAGAATCATAACACAGAGATTTATACATGGAAAACCTCAAAGATGAAAAACCATGGTGGGATTTGTGACCCACAATATCAATCCACTGGCCATATGAAGAGATATTACAAAATATGAGGGGCCTACACTTGCAAGAAGGCTTACAGCCTAGAGAACATTGCTCAATCATAATATGAGCCTCACTAACTACATAAAATTCTAGACTAAAATCTAGAGAAGTGTTGAACTGCAAAAGATAGCATCTCTTATACCAGAATAAAGTTTTGGTTTAAGCTTTGTTTGTTCTGGTCTAAAACCCTAAACCCCTTTACTAGAATAAACCTTACAATAATTTACTCACAGACATAATCTCTCTGAATAATTTTGCATCATATTACATTCGCATATCCATCTCTCTATATCAAAATGATCTAATCTTAACTGATCTATATACCCTATACAACTTTTTATGCCTTATGTCATCTTATAAAGATATATACAATATCAAATTACATGTCAGCCAGATAACATAGATGTATGAACAATAAAATAACTTGTCGATGCTGGATCCAAGACATGTCGGCTTCCAATACCAATAACCTTTACTATACCATGTCAGCCTGCATTGTCGATGACCAAAGAAATCATCTGTCCTTTCGGTGTTGGTGCTGATGTAGAATATGTGAAGTGCCTATCGGTACACCATATGAAGCCGAAACACAAAATCATGTTGCCATCAATGACAACATAGTGAAATAAACCAATAGAGTGTCAATTGCCAACAATCTCCCCCTTTGGCATTGATGGCAACACTCATGTGAAAATTGGTCAAGGTTTCATCCGTCGGTTTCATCCTGCCCTGCTCCCCCTGAGCTGAATATGCAAAGTACTCAATATCTCCAAAAACACCAAAACTCCATAACTCCCCCTAATGTATACAACTCTTTTATTATTTCACATCTATACTACTCCCCTTTTGACATAAATGCCATTTAAAAATTGTAAAAAGAATGTCAAAGAATAAGAACTGTACAATGAATATCCCCAAGAATATCTTACCAGAGCTTGACCAACTTCAAAATTTCTGGATAAACCTTCTCCAATAACTCCACATAAGTATCCTAGCCAGTTTTGAATCTGCTAGAAATAGATACAAGTCCACTCAATAAATGTGCAAGAGATTATGTCTCATTTACCTCTATCAGTGTGGGCTTTCCCACCATATCCATGCATTCTTTCTTGTGTACACAGAATGAATCCAATTGTGGACTCACCAAGCCTCTTAGACTTCTGGCTCTTCAAATTATTTTATCTCTTTCCTTTTCAAGAGCAAAAATTTGGTTCTCCAAAATCAAAATTTGACCATCAATTGATGTAGCCAATGAAATTAATTCATCAAAAGAGTTAGCAATACTTGCAATTTTCTCCTGAATCTCCTTTATCTTTTTATCTACATTTGTTGTAAGTATTTCAATATTACAACATACCCTATATATATTTGTACATTATTTCATAGAATTTTCTATTAGGATTAGCTTCTCCTCAATATTTTTCTTCTCTATTTCAATTATCTAATCAAAAGCAGCTCTCTTAGCCTGAGTAAATATTTCTAGTGCTTGTCACTTTGAGATTTTTTGTAAGGATTTAAAGTCTTTTGATATGTGCTCAGTGATTGCCTTAAGCTTTCCGGATGGGCTCACTTCATTCTCAATCTTACACTCTCGGACCAATCTATGTAGAACAGTGATTGATTGATCTATAACTCCCTTGTCTGTGGATCCCTCCTTCATCAATTTTTGAGTAGCCATCATCATTAGTTCAGTGGGACTCATCTTTATGATGGTTTTCTTTTCTACCTGAGAAGTGTCAATTGTCAATAATGATGGACCAACAAGTGGTTCCTTGTTGGATTCCCTTGTGTTTCTCCTCTGATGTTTTATCCTTTATAACCTCCTCGCTTCCACTAGTGGCTTTGCCACTTGGTGAAGTCCATGTAACTATCAGTTCCTCTATAAGAACAATACCCCCAACCTATACATTTGTATCTGGAGGACAATTGTCCTCAATATTAGTATCTTGTACAATGTTAGCTTGTTCATTCTCAGTATTAACAGGCATCTCAGTATTTGTCTATACATCTGTATTTACCAGTGGCTTAATTTCCACTATCTTAATATTTCTCAAAACTGAGGGTGAAGTACCCATAATCCCCTTTCCTTTTCCTTCAACTGGGGTATCTACAGTGTCTGTCTTAGTTTTTGATGAAGTAAAGAATCCTCTATGTTCTGCCAAAAATTTAATCCATGCTTTTGGAGTTTCCTTTATTACTTCATTCACTCTCCCTAGCATCAGGCTAGTTATCCTATGTCTACTATTGAAAAAAAAAATTCTTCTACCTCAAGTGTCTTTTCCATTTCATCAAGAGCTATAGTAACATAGATAGATAATAGTTCTTGAATTTTAATGTGTTTATCCTCTTGCATAGCTGATAATCTTCTAGCATCCAACATGTTATATAACTAAGCCAGTATTTGATTTTCTATCTCTATTAAGGCTTTCTTATAGATATCCAAGTATAATAGGACTACTTCTTCTACCTCTCTCTATTCATCATCCTCTAAGTTTTCATAATAAAATTTAACATTCTTCAAAATGCCATCTTTAGTGATCTCATCTATAATTTATGCACAAGTTTTGGGTGGTATGATAGTTACATTACCAATTTCAAGTGCTAAGTTGATGTCACTCTTCTTCTTCCTCTTGGTAGTACCGGATGCAACTTTAGGCTCTTACTTCTATGTCACTAGCCTGATTTTGACCTTTCTAACCGGTTGCTTCTTTGCTTCTACCTTTGTTTCCTCTGGTTTCTTCCTAACAACCCTCTTAAATGCTAATAGTGTGTCATCCTTTGATTCAAATTCTATAGTAACATGTTCAATATGAACTTTTGTATCCTTCCTCTTTTTGCCTTTCTCTAGGACAACATCAATTAGTGCCTTGATGTCCTTTGAGACCTTCTGCACAAACTTACTTGATTTTCCTTCCTGTTTCTATCTTTTCTTCTGGTTGAACTCTGTTTCAACCTCTTGAGTCTTTTGTTGTGTTGTACCATAGGGTTTCTCTGCCTCATCTATTGGTGCATCAATTAGAATTTTTGCATAGGCATCAAGAATTTGTGCATCTACCTCATAGCCCATTTCTTCAATCCAAATCTTTCAGGGCTTAACTGCTTCCATGAGAGTCTCATCCTTCTTTATCATGAAGCATATGTCGGTAGAATATTTTTCTATAATATGCTCAAGTACCCTTACCCTAGACCTCATAGATTTTTGAAATACCTTAACGTACCCCCATATCTTGTCATCTCTCTGGCTTCCTAATGCAGCAATTGACTATTTCAATTGTCTTCCTACTAGAATGTCAAAAGCCCATTGCCTCTTGCCAGAATTGGGTGTATCATTCAGACAATATAACATTAGGCAAACCAACAAGTTTCCATACTAGAAAGTACCCTTCTTCTCACCCTTAATCTTCCCTAAGTTTATTAACAACTCATCAAGCATCCAACCACATAGATCTAACTTTACATTATCTCTCATCATTTTGTATGCAGCCAAAATGCATGAACTAGAAATAGAATTTAGTTGGTTTGATTGAGTTACCTTTTATCCAATAATCATGCTACCAAATTTTATTTTTGTGTCGGTGATAGTACTCACTTTCATGGATCTTCTGTTAGATGTAGCACCGGTGATTGTCATCATGAAATCATTTGAAACTTTCTTGTTTGGATGTTTCCCTACCAATGGCAAACCAGTAATTGCCTGAATGGCTTCCTTCATGATTTTGTAAGGTTTGTTTAGCCATATGAATTCCCTATGTACTCTACTCAGTACATATCTGATTATCTCATCCTCAAACTCTATAATATCTAGAATGTCAGTAAACCCTAGGTCTTGAATACATTTATATGTCAGTTTGATCTTTCCAGATTCTCCCATTAGCTCACTCATATACATTCCCTTAATTTCTGAAGTTCCCAAGTCCTCAATATGACAATGAATATAATCCCTAACATCTTCTATATACACAACTCCCTCTGGAACGCGAGAAAACACTCCAACCGAATCTTCCAGGGTAGCCACATGTGGATGTCACTTGAAAATTGGCCTAGGGTAGTCCTTGACCTCTACAATAGTTGGGTTTACAACAAAAACTGGAATAGAAGATGATCCCGCTTCCATGTTTAAAGATAAATACCTTTTGATCTCTTTCGGTGAAAACCTCCAACAAACTCTTCCAAACACCAGTGAAATCACTCAAGAAGAAATCTAATTATCTCTTAATAGCCTCTGATCACACTTAGTCACTCTGAATCACTCTGAAATCACTTTGAATATAGGGTGATTAACAATAAAGTGTATATGACCTTTTATCCTTCGTGAAAAACCCTAATCTTCCATTGTCATAAATGACTACTGGTAAAAGATATCGGATCTTTCTCAGAACATATTCATACCAGATAATCCTCTCCAATATCTAGAACATCTTCCAGAACCTCTTCTCGAGGCATATGCAGCATCTTCATGAATTTTTCCTACCCCTAAGGCATCTTCCTTAGATACCGGATGAGCTCACTGTCAGTGTAGGAGCAGCCTCTTCTGTGGATAAGTAACTGCGACATTCCCATCTGATGATTGTTCTTCAGTTTTCTTAACCCATCTTTGAGTGTGATCATTTTGGATTTCACTAACCTTCTCTTTTTCTTTTTCATTTGATCCTCCATTACTAACCGGTGGGTTTTTGCTTCTATAGAACTTAGCAATATATCCAACTTCATTACATGCATGACATATAACATTGTTATTCTGAATTGCTTTGCTAAAACTGGTGAAATTTCTTGACGTACACTGATTAGCCATGTGTCCAAATTTTCCACATGCATAGCATTTTACATTCATTCTACAATATTCTATCTTATGACCAGACTTATTGCATTTAGAACATTTATCAGGAGTAGAATTAGGGTTCTCATTTGCTTTGTTTCTACATTGCCTAGCCATGTGACCAAATTTATTGCAAGAAAAACATCTACCATTAAATTTATAAGCATTGAATTGTCTTACCAGTGCCTTATGGTTTATATCTTCATTAGCAGTACCAAAACTTTGTCCTTGCTCAAATCCAAGTCCATAGGAATCTCTAATCTGCCTCTATCTCTTCAATAATTCATCAAGCTATGCTAAGTTGATCTTAAATTTCTCTTTGTACTGACTTGGAGTAGTTAAATCTTCTCTTAGTATTATCATTTGTGTCTCAAGCTCTTGCTCATTACTATGGGATTGTACAAAATCAGTTCTCAGCATATCATTTTCATGAACCAACCTACCACATTCTTCAAATTTGTTCTTCAGGGATACAACAAGATTTTCTTCCTTTTTCTTTATGTCCTCAATCTCCTTAGACATCCTCATAGTTATAACTTGCATTTCATTCTTCATAACCATGTTTTTCTGACTCAATTTTTGACATTGTTCCTTAAGTGCATCTTTTTCTTCATCATCCTAATTTTGCAAAAGTTCCTTTCTTCTAGCTTGAACAGATGATAGCCTCTCTTGTAGGACAAGAATGAATTCCTTAGCAGAATTTAATTCATCTTGTAGCTTTAAGTTCTTTAACCTTTCAGCATCATAATCTTCAAGTGCCATCTCAAGTTGCTTCTCCAAGCCGTATTCATGGATTCTTGTTTCAGGATCTTCCTCAAGCTGTTAAACTTCCTCCGAGGCACAAGGCTCTGATACCAATTGTTGGAAACCAATAACACTGAGAGGGGGGGCGTGAATCAGTGTTATACTAGATCTATAAATTTTAGCCTTATTAAAACATGCATACACCAACCGATATATCGGTACATATAGAATTGAAAGAAGTAAAGCAACCAATAAGCCAAACACATAAATGAGAATCATAACACACAAATTTATACATGGAAAACCTCAAAGAGGAAAAACCATGGTGGGATTTGTGACCCACAATATCAATCCATTGGCCATATGAAGAGATATTACAAAATATGAGGGGCCTACACTTGCAGGAAGGCTTACAGCCTAGAGCACACTACTTAATCACAATAGGAGCCTCACTGACTACATAAAATTCCAAACTACAATCCAGAGAAGTGTTGAACGACAAAAGATAGCATCTCTTATGCCAGAATACAGTTTCGGTTTAAGCTTTGTCTATTCCAATATGAAACCCTAAACCCCTTTACCGGAATAACCCTTACAATAATTTCCTCACATACATAATCTCTTTGAATAATTTTGCATCATATTACATTCACATATCCATCTCTCTATATCAAAATGGTCTAATCTTAACTGACCTATATACCCTATACAACTTTTTATGCCTTATGCTAGTTTACAAAGATATATACAATATCAAATTACATGTCGGTGAGATAACATAAATGTATGAACATTAAAACAAATTGTTGATGCCAGATCCAAGATATGTCACCCTCCAATACCAATAACCTTTACTATACTATGTCAGCCTACATTGTCGATGACCAAAGAAATCCTTTGTCTTACCGGTGTCGGTACCGGTGCCGGTGTAGAATCTGTTAAGTGCCTGTCAGTATACCATATGAAGACAAAACACAAAATCATGTTGCCATCAATGACAACATAGTGAAACCAACCAATAGAGTGTCAATTGCCAACACTAAGATGTGTCCATCCAGCCCTTGAACCCGGTTTTCTCTTCAGGATTTAATCTCCTCGATGTCGGCCTTTGGTGAGAGAAATTAATTCTCACATGCATGTATAAAAGGGAGTTAGTCCTCTCATTTGCATATACAAAAAATGATACATAAAATAAGCGAAGTTCAAGTGGAAGGTCTTCATTATCATCATCAAGCATCCAAGTCTTCAAGCATCCATCAAGTCTTCATCTTCATGTGTCTTCTTCATTCATCCATTGGAGCAACATTACAACATTCATTTGTAACCATGTGTGTGTGTTAGGGTTTTGTAATGTTACATGCCATTTCATGTAACACTTGTGATTACATTCAAGAAGAAAAGTAACCATCATGAACAAATTGCAAATCTACAAGGTATACATTTCCATTATTCACATTTAAGCATTTGTAAATACTTTCTTTCAAGGTTGATTCCTCAACTGAGGTTTGACTAAGACAAACCCCTATCCACAACCCTTCTTCCCTTTATCTTTTGTGTGTAGGTTACAGGTGCGCAGCTGTAATTGCAGGTTTGGATTTCATTTTCAGAGATGAAAAAACCCTTTTTGGCCCGTTGATTTTTCAGAGGACCGAGTACAATTTCAACCTGATCCCAACAAATTTTATCCAAATTTGCAGGGTAGATCTATATTAGTCTAAATATCTCATATCTGAAGTTACAATGTGATCCCAAGTTGGTAGCTCCTTATTTCACCCATTTTGTCTCTCTTTTCTGCATAGTCAACAAGTCAACATATCTATCTACAAAAGAGGGCAAACTGCATTCTAACCCTTACAATCCACTTGGTATTCATATTCTTATTTCTCTTGGATTTGGATCTAGTGGATTCAAGCCCCTCTTTTGAATGTAAAGTATCTCCCAAGTGAAAATAATCCTAGTGGTTTCCTTTCTCTCTCCTAGGTAAGGAACCACTAGGATACAATTTTTCACTTTACATTTTGGTGAACCCGATGTCTTACAGCTTAATTCTCATTTCTTGTTGATAGATCTGAATAATTGTAATTTGAATTTTAAAATTTTATTTTCAAGTTTGATCTTTTTGCAAATTTTAGAGGTTAATTGCATAAAAACCCTAATTTTTCATTTTGAGAAAATTAAGCTTGTGAAGTGTAGCATTTTAGTTTCTTGTTTCATATTTGATTTCTATTTCAAAAATGCACTTCAAATCTATCTTTTCATTTTAAAAATTAAGTGGTTAAAAAAAAAACCCTAATTTTTTACAAATCTCCTATTTTGACCTTTGACTGTTAATTTGACCGATCTAGACATCTCCAAATCGGCTGTTCTTTTGGATTCTACAATAAAATCATAATTTCTATAATCCCTGAAAATTTTCAAAAAAGTTGGTCGAACCAGGTACACTTTGCACTCGATCCCTAGCTTTTTTCCTGAAATTTAGGGAGTCAAAATTGACTGTATTTTTCTTCTTAAATTCAGGAAATTGATGTACTTTATCAATTTTAACACCTCTTAAGATCAAAAACAAATTCAAATTTCAACACACTTAACTTTAAAATTAATTTGCATAAAAAAGGTCTCAATTTTAGATCTTGTTTTTCAGCAAATTAAGATTTTCATTAAGAGATTTTCAATGGAAATCAATGGATTAGATTTATTTTCCATTTCACAATAGGATTACATTGATTTTAACATATATTTATTTTCCATTTCACAATCAAGTGTTGGATAATGGCTTCTTTTATTTCATGTTGCTTCATTTTATTCATAGTACTTGGTCATATTGTGTTGTAAGGATTTCAAAGTCATTTCCTTTTGATCTCAAAGCTTTCATGTATCATTTATGTGGCATTATGGTGATATTATTAACAAAATGCATTTCATATGTTAATCATCTTAAGTCTTTTGTAGAGCCCAATCTTAGAGATCCTGATCCTTGAACCTCTCCTAGGGTATCTTGTGTGAATGAGATAAGATATAATAAATCAACCAATGATCTTTTTAAAAGAGAGAAAGCATTGGAAAGAAATATAGGCCCATCTTCTTCTCATACATGTACCCTTAAGCAAGGGGGAAAAAATCAAAATATTAACATTCTTACATCTTTATACCCTCCTTATTCTCCTAGGGCCTATCTTCAACATCAAAATATTGATGGTATGATGAATCAATAAGGATCTTGACAACTACTGAGAGGGGGGGATGAATCAGTAGATGGAAAATTGACCAAACTTCCACCAAACTCCAAAAAAATCTCACAAGACAAACTCATAACTAACTGGTTCAAACACTGAACTACAAATTGCAATATCACTGTCAAGTATACCGATTGACTGTCATAACAGAATAGCAGTATAACAGCTCTGAAACTCTTAAAACCTTTTAACAGAAACATTCAAATACTTTACTAACAATAGTAAAAGCACATTTCAGATTATTTTTGGTCATCTTATCATATCTAAGTGGATTAGTAGTTAAGAAAATTAACCATAGCAAACATAACCATAAAAACTTTCACCACTTGACATAATGATTTTGGCATGGAAACCCAAATGGGAAAACCCATGATGGGGATGAATACCCACAAGTATTATGAACTCTTATGAAGTTCGCCCTGTCAGGAGCCAAGCCTATTAAAGTTGTACAAAAAGTCCTGTTAGAAATAGATCCTATTAGAGACCACTTGGTTAAGGGATTGACTATAATTCCCTATTAGAAGCAATACCCTATTAGGATTAATCTCGGTAGATGATTTGAAATCCAAGCTAATGGATCACCTAGTTAGAGGATTTAGATAGCAATAATCCTGCTAGAGCTTACCCAGTTAAGGGATTTGACTATTGTAATTGTTAGAGAACAATAGGGGTTTGTTGATCTAGTGAATAGAACTACTTTGCTTGATCAGATCCTTTTCATGCTCCTATCTACCTTCACACATACTATAAATACACCTTCTAGTTTGGAAACCAATCACACTTACACTTAACCAAAACTGCCAACACTACAACAAAACAACTCATCGACCTTATAAGCAAAACAATAGGTTAGTAACACATCAAAAGCCTAAGATTTCATAGAGATTACAAACAAATCAGTTCATGTATGACCATTGGATTACATAACAATCATGCACATGATTCAAGACAACCTCGACCGCTCCTGGATCACCGCTTCATCGATCCCTATAACTCATCACGTAGTTGCCACTTAATGCAATGCACTCACTCATTCCCAAGATAAAACCATTATCTCTACGTGCCAAAAACTATTTGAAACTCTTTGCATACAACATGCATGTGTGGCACAATCATTACATTCATCTTTTGATCATAAACCAATACAACTGATTCACCAAGCTCCATCAGTTAGGGTTTAGCATATCAATAGGTAGGGTTACTAGTTGATCTCACTTCTTCTCAAGTAATATCAGTTTCCTTCACTAGATCACCTACCGGTTGCAAAACAACATCATAACAACATCATTACCAGTTAAAATTGACATCAATGACAACATAATAGTTCATCAATGCAATCTTCATGAAAATGCCAACAATCTCCCCCTTTGGCATTGATGGCAATACAACTATAAATACCCTTGATTGTGATGATTTTGTATAGGAATCCTGGTTTACATTTTACCATGTACTCTCCTTCAAATAAGTCTCCATGTCTTCAGCTCGTAGCTAGCTATATATCTTTTCTCTATCAATCATACAATTCTTCTCCCCATATAGTTCTTCTCCCCCTTTGACAACAATGCCAGAGTGAAAGTAAAATATGCAGTGTCATACTTCACTGTTCTGCATCAATAATCTACAACTTGATGCTCTCCCTATGGAATAACTTCACTCTACACCAATCTTGCTTCAAGATTCTATAATTAGCTTCAGGACTGATGTATTCCACATCTGCTCAATTGACCTCATCTAGGGGCACAACCCCTAGTTGACCTCTAAGATACTCAAAATTACTCTTAGGCAGAGGTTTAGTAAAGATATCTTCTAGTTGCTCCTTAGTAGATACATGCTCCAGTAACACATCTTTACTTTGGACTTTCTCTCTCAAGAAATGATATTTTAGCTCAATATGCTTGGTTCTAGCATGCAACACATGGTTCTTTGAAAAATTTATTGCATTTGTGTTGTCACATAAAATATTTACTAGTTCTATAATCTTCAGCTTGAATCCTTCCAGAATGTGTTTTATCCAAATTGTCTGGGTATAGTTCATATACGTTGCAACATATTCAACTTCATCAGTGGATGGTGATATACAGCTTTGCTTCTTGCTACTCCAAGATACAAGTCTTCCTCCAAGAAATAATGCACCACCAATTGTGCTCTTCCTATCATCAACATTACCTGCCCAGTTTGCATCTGTATAAACCATCAAATCAAAGTTACCTACATATGGATACCATAATCCATAGTCAATAATACCTTTCAAATATCTAAATATCCTTTTGGTTTCTATCAAGTGTGTCTCCTTTGGATTCTTCTGAAATCTGGCAACTAAACCAACTGCATGAGCAATATCCAGTCTTTTGTGAACAACATAATGCATTTTCCCTATCATTGATCTGTACTCCTTTTCATCAACAGATGTAGCATCATCCTCCTTATATAGTTTACAACCTATAACCATTGGTCTCCCAACTAGTTTACCATCACTCATTCTAAATGTCTTCAATACCTCTTTCATATATGTAGACTGTGTGATAAAAATACCACTCTTCATCTGGTGAATTTGCAAATCTATGAAGAATTTTATCTCTCCTACCATAGATATTTCAAATTCACTTTTCATCTCATTTTCAAAGTCATCACTCATGTCATCATTGCCTCCAAATATGATATCATCTACAAACACTTCACTAACCAGTATCTTATCTCCTTCAAATTTGAGATATATATTGTTGTCTTCACTGGTTCTCTGAAAACCTATCTTCATTAGGTGTGAATGTAGCCTTTCATACCATTCTCTTGGTACTTTCTTCAAACCATATAGTTCCTTGTGCAGTTTGCACACCATATCCTTTGCATCAGTCAAATCATAACCATCTAGTTGCTCAATGTATACTTCTTCTTCTAGTATTCCATTTAGAAATGTTGACTTCACATCCATCTGATATACTTTGAATCCCTTATATGTTGCAAATGCAAGTAGAGTCCTAACACCTTCCAATAGAGCAACTGGTGCAAATGTCTCGCCATAGTCTTCTCCTTCCTCCTATGCATAACCTTTGCATACCAAACTAACTTTGTTTTTGACTACTACTCCATCTTCATTTAGTTTATTCCCAAATACCCATTTAGTGCCTATCACATTTTTATTTGCCGGTTTGAGTACTAGGGTCCATGTATTGTTCTTCTCAATCTGGTAAAGCTCCTCTTCCATAGCTTTGATCTAGTGATCATCTCCAAATGCTTCCTTAGAATTTCTAAGCTCAATAGTGGAGATCATGCAAGAATTCTCTCTAATTCTTCTTCTGGTCAACACTCCAACATCTTTATCTCCAATAATCTGGTCAGGATTATGATTGAGTCTCACATATGTTAGAATAACATGATCATTATCTTCAGGTTCTTCTTCCTCACTATCATCATCTTCTTCTATTGAATCTACCTATTCTGGTTGAACTGGTACTACAACATTCACTTCATCAGATTCTGGCTTCACCGGTTCTGGTTCCAAAATTAGAATGTAAGGTTCATCTTCCTTTTCTCCTCACTAGTTTCTCCTGAAACTTTAGCACACTCATCCACTCGGACATCAACACTCTCAATTATTCTCTGTGTCTGGTTGTTGTAACATTTGTAGGCCTTACACTTGGTGGAGTAACCAAGAAATATGCCTTCATCACTATTAGCCTCAAACTTACTAACATAGTCACCTCTCTTGATAAAACATTTACTACCCAAAATCTTAAAATAATTGACATTAGGTGATCTACCATACCAATATTCATAAGAAGTTTTATCCTTACCTCTCTTTACCAATATCTGGTTCATAGTGTAGATAGTTGTGCTGACAGCTTCTCTCCAGAAATGTTTTGTTACACCTCCTTGTATTAGCATCGTTCTAGTAGCTTCAACAATTGACCAGTTGTTCCTCTTTGCAATGCCATTCTATTGTGGTATCCTTGGTGCAGAAAGATTCCTCTTAATTCCATTGTCTTCATAATATCTAGTGAATTCCTTTGAAGTAAATTCACCACCTTGATCAGTCCTCAGACACTTTATCTTCTTACCACTTTCCTTTTCAGCTAAGGCCCTGAATGCCTTGAACTTACTAAAGGCTTCTACTTTGTCCTTCAAGAATGTGACCCACATCATTCTTGAGCAATCATTAGTGAGGATCATAAAATATCTATTACCTTGAATACTTTTAGTCCTTATTGGTCTACAGAGATCTATATGAACCAAATATAACAAATGTTCTACTGAGAAATATTTTCTCTTAAAAGTTGAGGATGTCATCTTTCCCAACTGACATTCCTTACATAGAGCATTCATCAGTTTGTCCAACTGAGGAAAACCTCTTACCGACTTGGACTTATTGACTTTGACAATGTTATCAAAATTTATATGACAAAATCTCTGATGCCAAAGCCACCTATCATCTACTTTAGAAATTAAATAGTTGTTGACTTTAGGATTTAGGTGGAAAAGGTTACCTTTTGTCTACTTGTCGGTTGCAATTAGTTCACCTTTTCTCCCATAGATTTTTCACATTCCATTCTTAAATTCCAATGGATAGCCTATGTCATTGATTTGAGCTACACTCAAAAGATTTTTTTTTAATCCTTCAACCCAGTAGACATCATCTGCACTACTCTTTCCATTAAGAGAAATGGTTCCCTTTCCTTTTACCATGCAGGGTGATTCATTTCCAAATCTCACAAGTCCTCCATCAAATTCCTTCAAATTAAGAAATTTACTACGGTCACCAGTCTTGTGGTGTGAACAACCACTATCTATGATACAATCATCAGAACTATCCATGAGAGAACCTAATGCCTTCTTATCAGATGTGTCCTCTTTAATGGCAACAAAGTAAATGTCTTCATTAGCATCTCCTTCAGATTCCCCATCGGTGATAACACCATCAACTGCAATGAGACAATCTCTTTTGCCATTTCCTTTGTACTTCTTGTACTTCTCATGCTTATGCTCATTGTCACCATTAGGCCAGTTAGTTGCAACATGTCTAGTCTTGTTACATGCAAAACATTTCAAAGGTAATTTACCTTTGTACTTACTGGTACCTTTGGGCAACCGCTTGGCCAACAATGCTTCAAGCTCAATCAGATTGTCTTCATCATCAACTTCTCTATTGGATCTAGACTCATAATTGTGACTAACATCTCTACTTTTCCTTATAGGTGGGTTAGAAACTTAAGCTCTAAATGTAGATTCAGATTTTTGAGCACTACCATCATAACCATTTAATTCAAATACAATAAGTTTACCAATGATGGAGTTAAGAGTTACCTTAGTTTTATCAATAGACTTTAGCTCCTGAATGGCTACAAGTCGGATAGACTAGACCGATAGAAGGGTTCTCAATACCATACTAACCACTGTGGCATCCTCCACTTTACCACCATCACTCTTGATCTCACCAACTATCTCCTTGATCCTTTTACCATACTGTTGAATATTCTCACCTTCATCCATCTGCATGTCATCAAATTTACCTCTTAGACTCTCTTCTTTGGCAATCTTCACATGCTCATCACCGCTATAGATTTCCTCAAGTTTCTTCCACACATCATAAGCAGTCTCTAGACCATGGACATCAACATACTTTGAATCAGACAAAGAACTCATAATGGCCTCCAATGCTTGATTATTTTCTTATTGCTCTTTCTTTTGATCATTAGACATAGTCCCACTAGGTGAAACATATTCAGTAACAACATGTTCCCAGTATTGACTTCCTAGACTCTTGATATAGATTTTCATCCTATCACTCCATATTTTGTAGTTTTCCCTATTAAACTTCAGACCTTCTTTCTTCATCATGTTCTTCAAGATCTTTACCTCAAGATGTTAGGCTTAGATACTAGAGGACCTGAAATGCTCTGATACCAATTGATGGTATGATGAATCAATAAGGATCCGGACAACTACTGAGAGGGGGGGTGAATTAGTAGATGAAAAATTGACCAAACTTTCACCAAACTCCAAAACAATCTCACAAGACAAACTCAGAACTAATTGGTTCAAACACTGAACAACAAATTGCAATATCACTGTCAATTATACCAGTTGATTGTCTTAACAGAATAATAGTATAACAACTCTAAAACTCTCAAAACCTTTTTAAAAAAACATTCAAATACTTTACTAACAATAGTAAAAGCACATTTCAAATTATTGTAGGTCATCTTATCCTATCTAAGTGGATTTAGTAGTTAAACAAATTAACCATAGCAAACATAACCACAAAAACATTCACCACTTGACACAATGATTTTGACATGGAAACCCAAATGGGAAAAACCACGGTGGGGATGAATACCCAAAATTATTATGAACTCTTCTGAAGTTCACCCTGTTAGGAGCCAAACTTATTAAAGCTTTACAAAAAGTCTTGTAAGGAACAGATCCTATTAGGGACCACCCAGTAAGGGATTGACTATAATGCCCTATTAGAAGCAATACCCTGTTACGAGTAACCTTGGTAGAGGATTTGAAATCCAAGCTAATGGATAACCTGGTTAGAGGATTTAGATAGCACTAAGCCTGCTAGAGCTTACCCATTTAAGGGATTTGACTGTTGTAATTGTTAGAGAACAACAGGGGTTTGTTGATCTGGTGAATAACACTACTCTGCTTGATCAGATCCTTTTCATTCTCCTATTTTCCTTCACACATACTATAGATACACCTTTTGGTTTGGAAACCAATCACACTTACACTTAATCAAAATTTCCAACACTACAACAAAACAACTCATCGACCTTATAAGCAAAACAATAGGTTAGTAATACATCACAAACATAAGATATCATAGAGATTACAAACAAATCAGTTCAAGTATGACTGTTGGATTACATAGCAATCATTGCACATTATTCGAGACAACCTTGACCACTCCTTGATCACTACTTCATTGACCCCTATAACTCATCACATGGTTTCCACTTCATGCAATGTACTCGCTCATTCCTAAGATAAAACTGTTATCTCTACGTGCCAAAAACTATTTGAAGCTCTTCACATACAACATGCATATGTGGCATAATCATTACCGTTCATCATTTGATCATAAACCAGTACAACTGATTCACAAAGCTCCATTGGTTAGGGTTTAGTATATCAACAGGTAGGGTTATCGGTTGATCTCACTTCTTCTCAAGTAATACCGATTACCTTCACTAGCTCATTTATCGGTTGCAAAACAACATCATAACAACATCATTATCGGTTATATTTGACATCAATGACAATATAATAGTTCATCAATAGAATCTTCATGCAAATGCCAACAAATATATGTAGAGAAGATGATGTTATGCATTTTATTCATGATCTTTCCCCTCACTTAGAAATAATTAAAAATGAGCCTTTAGATGATGAAGATCCCCAATCTCCCAAAAAGGACAAGCATGATAGAGGAAAGAAGAATATCCTTTCACATGATATTATTTCTTCATCTACAAATCCTTTTATTCCCCCTTACACATTATATTTCAAAGAAATTCATGATCCTATTCCCCACCTACTCATTTGCAACATTCTTGTAGTCGCGGATTTCTTATAATAACAAAACAAGGTTTTAGAGCAGAAGGACTTAGCAGATTTGAACAAGGAATTCGTGTCCCTATAAACCCTCCCACACAAGTTACTACAAAAGGCCTATGAAATGAGACTTCTCTCTCTATGGATGAACTCCTTAGGCTCCAAAATTTTAAAAAATATCTCCAAAGGCAACAAATCAAAAGAGCCTGCAAGAATTCTTCTTCTTCAGGACGTCCTTTTTGCTCATTTCATCAAACCCATGATCATAATGCTGATGATTGCCCTGATTTTCAAAAATCTATTCAAGATGGCATAGACAATGTAAAAACTATAATCATGGATAATAATCCTTCTTTTTTCTAATAATTCTTCTCCTCCATGCCGATAAAATGAATTAAAACATATTTATCATCCTGAAAGACTAGCTACAAGAATTTATTGGAGATTGAAATATGATAAGAACTTTTCCTTTTTTCCTAGAAACCAAAAATAAAATATTAAGCTAGTGAAAGGTGATGAATATTGAATTTTTCATGACTCATATTCACATTCTCTTGGAAAATTTCATGCATTTAACAAATTTGTTCACAAGCAATATCATCGTGCACAAATTTGTCTTACAATAGATCTAGTTGTCTTTCTTGGTAAAAACATAGTGCCCTAGAACTTCTTTTCTTTTCATTTTTCTCTTCACCCTATGACATAACTAGCCAACTTAACTAGGGGCTCTTTATCATTTGTAGTGGTATTATTTCAATTTTACATACTTTGGGGTAACAACATGATGTTCACTTTCCTTGTTCTTTCTATGGATCTTTGTGCATTATTCATTATTATCTCCTTTCTTGCATCGAGTTATTCTTATGTGAGCATATAATTGATCTTTGGTTTTCCTCTTTTCTTGGAGAGGAGCATCTTTAATGAATATTTCACTTCTTCTATTGTCTTAATTCTCTTGGAAAACTTACCTCTCCTATGGTTTTGGTTATTCAAAAGTATGATATGACCCTAGAATGGAATGATCTCTTGTGAAGTACATGACCTTTCCTTGAGAGGATTTGTTCCATTAGGAAGGCATATCCCTTGAAAATAATCACCATTACAAGATGTGTAACTCTTCTCCTTGTTCTTCTCACTTGGGGGGCAAGGATCTTGCTCCTTTCTATTTCTTTCTATCTCATTTATCATTATTTCCTTTAAGGGTTGCATTTTTCATTTGTGATTATCATTTCCTACAATGGTATGTTCTTATGAATAATCCCCCTTGGGGAATATGCGATGCTATTTCTATCTTCTCCTAGAAGATTACCACTTCTTGAGACGTGTATTTTCCATATACTAATGTCTTTTCTTGCATGTGTTCATTGTGCATTTTCTTATGTCTAATTTCTCTCTAGAAGATTGTGTAAGCTCTTCTCATTGGCCCTACACTTGGGGGGCAATTATTTCTCTCTCTCTCTCTCTCTCTAAGGATCCACTCTTTCCTATGTTGTGGATGGTGTGAGTTTCATTACTTGATGTTATTCCTTGTGTGAAATCATTGTTGTTTGCTCAATATTTCTCTCTTATACAAGAGGTATAAGTCCTTGACTACAACTTCTTTCACACTTGGTAACATATATCTATAATGAATTCACCCATCCCTGTTGGGTAAAAGTGAGTAATCCTTCATCAAGAATCCCTTTCACCTAGTAATAGGAGGAAGGATTGAATTCTTGTTCTCTTCTATGCTTCATTCTCGAAGATGTTATATTTATCTAAGACAAATCCTCTTGGAGGAAGATGTCTTTTGAGAAAAGAGTTGTTCTCCTCCAAGGATCTCCTTTACACTTATAGCAAGATATCTCTTTTCAACTATCATACCCTTGCTTCAAGAGTATTCTCTCTCTTGCTTGGATTTATGACATTTTTGCATGATGGATATCTTCTTGGTGTCGAAGGAAGGTATCCTTGTTCTACTTTCCTTAAGATGTCAACATTAAACTATGTTGACATCTTAAGGGGGGCACTCACACTGCTCCTTTTGTAGTATATTTCTCTTGTGCATTACATCTCTTGTACAGTGGGCCATTCTTGAAACTAGAGGGAAACCTCTTAGAGCGAGATATCGTCACTTTTCTCTTATATAGTGCATCATTCTCAGAACTAGAGGGAAGCCTCTTAGAGAGAGATGTCATCACTTTTCTCTTATATAGTGGTTCATTCTCAGAACCAGAGGGAAGCCTCTTAGAGTGAGATGTCGTCACTTTTCTCTTATACAATGGGATATTCTCTGAACCAGAGGGCAGCCTCTTAGAGCGAGATGTCATCACTTTTCTCTTATATAGTGGGTCATTCTTGGAACTAGAGGGAAGCCTCTTAGAGAGAGATGTCATTACTTTTCTCTTATACAATGGGTCATTCTTGAAACTAGAGGGCAACCTCTTAGAGTAGGATGTCGCCACTTTTCTCTTGTAAAGTGGGATATTCTCGAAACTAGAGGGTAGCCTCTTAGAGCGAGATGTCACCACTTTCTTGACATTTGTACTATACATCTTATACAAGTTGTAGCATACTCAAGCATAGACTCCTGTGAGGTGCTTTGAACCTCACTTGCACACACACGTGCATGGTTGAGTGAAACTAATGGTGTTCCCACTCTCCTCCCTTACATGGATCACCTAGACAAATTTTGGGTCCTAGTTTTCCATGTCCTGTTTTCTCCATTGATCACCTAATTCTAGGGGCGAGATGTCCATGGTTCCTTTTGTTCACCTTTCTTCTCATGGATCACCAAAGTGTGTATTCATGTCCTCTCTCTCCTTCCTCTCATGAACTCGTAGTTTTACTATGGATGGTTCATGGATGATGTCAACTTTTCTCTTTTATGTGATTATTGGTGATTGTGTGATGGCATTTGTCTTTGTGTTTCAATTAGTTGTTGAGACATTTGAGTATCGAGGTCTCTTTGGCTAGTTGATTTGTGGCCTTGTGTTTTGTTTTTGTCATGTGTCTTTTGTGCTTGATCTTGTTTTTGTTTGTCTTGTTCCTTTTGTCTTGTGTGCTCTTGCATATGTTTGAGTGATTTAAGATCCTAGGATTGGGAGCTTTGTTCCTCAAGATTAGTGATGTCTTATACTCCTTCTGGTATTGCTCTGCATCTCTCATCTTCATCTCTCTCTTTTTTCTACTTTACCGATAGTATTGGCGTAATCGCTAAAGTGGGGGCTAAATGTAGCATCATAAAATTGTGACACATGTAATTTTGATCGCATTTTAGGCCCTCACCTTTGCGACTGCATCTCCTTACTCAATTGAGACCCCTCTCTGCACCTTCATTCTTAACCTCCTCCAATATAAGCTCTGATGTCACTTCAGGACCCTGTCCAGGCCCCAAAATAGAGCACATCGGGGGTGTGGTTCCCCTTTCCCCCTTGGACAGTGGCATGGTGCCCTTGTCCTTCCTCTTAAGGTGGCCCTAAGATGGGTCCATCTAGCCCTTGAACCTGGTTTTCTGTTTGGGATTTAATCTCCCTTATGTCAGCCTTTGATGAGATGAATTAATTCTCTTAGGCATGTATAAAAGGGAGTTAGTCCTCTCATTTGCATATACAAAAAAGGATATAGAAAATAAGTGAAGTTCAAGTGGAAGGTCTTCATTATCATCATCAGGCATCCAAGTCTTCAAGAATCCATCAAGTCTTCCTCTTCATGTGTCTTCTTCATTCATCCATTGGAGCAACATTACAACATTCATTTGCAAGCATGTGCGTGTGTTAGGATTTTGTCATGTGACATGCCATTTCATGCAACACTTGTGATTACATTCAAGAAGCAAAGTAACCATCAGCAATAAATTGTAGATCTACAAGGTATACATTTCCATTATTCACATTTAAGCATTTGCAATTACTTTCTTTCAAGGTTGATTCCTCAACTAGGGTTTGACTAAGGAAAACCCCTATCCACAACCCTTCTTCCCTTCTTTTCTGTGTGTAGGTTGCAGGTGCGCAGCTGTAATTGCGGGTTTGGATTTCATTTTCATAGATGAAAAACCCTTTTTGATGCGCAGATTTTTCAGAGGACCAAGTACACTTTCAACTTGGTCCCAATGACTTTTCTCCAAATTTGCAAGGCAAATCCATATTAGTCTAAATATATCAGATCTGAAGTTACAACATGATATCAAACCAATAGATCCTTATTTCACCCATTTTGTCTCCCTTTTCTACATAGTCAACAAGTCAACATATCTATCTACAAAAGAGGGAAAATTGCATTCTAACCCTTGCAATCCACTTGGTATTCATATTCTTATTTCTCTTGGATTTGGATCTAGTGGATTCGAGCTCCTCTTTTGAATGTAAAGTATCTCCCAAGTGAAAATCATCCTAGTGGTTTCCTTTCTCTCTCCTAGGTGGGGCCCCACTAGGATCCAATTTTCCACTTTACAATACCATATAGGCACTAAGAGAAGCATGATGTCATTATGACAACATGTAACACTTGTCACTTGCAACTTTCATCACAAACACATTTATTTATAGTGGTTTGGATTACTTGGCTTTAGCCATTGCCACTTAGGTCGTTCCCTCTCACTTGGCTCTATGGGCTACTTGGGAGGCAGGCCTACTAAAAGTTTTATCCTAATGCAAAAAATGATAGAAAACATAAATGGTGAGTTTGGATTTTTGGTCACCCAATTAAGGGAAGAGAATATGCCTATCACCTTCGAAACACAGAAAGTAGAGATTTTTCTTTCTAATCCTTCATTGCATTGTTGTCTAAAAGCTATTTGGAGATGTTACTCCAACAGGAATGATATTCTTTTTAATCCCCATAGAAATATGTGAATGTTCTTTTTAACCTCAAAAATTAGCAATAAAAAAAATTTGTCTTGTTCATTTTAGATAGCACCAAAAGAAATGTGAACTAGTCTAAGTCTTGCAGTACCTGCAAAACCCATTAAAGTATTCTAGTTGACATTGTGGGCTGACAAGCCTAAATTTTATTTTGGGTTACAAAATTTTGCTTCACTATCTCTCTGAAAAACAAAACATTATAATGTGAGAATATTAAAAGAGAATTGATGAAAAACAAAACACCAAGCCTTTGACAACATTGAGAAAATGTGAATCAACATCTGATCGATTGTTCTATCAAGACAAATGTGGATTACTGTCTAAGCAAATTTGAATTAATTATAAATAGAAAGAAAAGATCGAAGATATAAATTATATTTCAAAGGCTTCTCTCATGATGATATTTCCCATGATCTTGATCTCATCATAAACTTGATGTTTTTGTAAGTATTTATGGACAATGTTATAGTATTTAGATAGAGCTTTATCGTCTTCTAGGTTTTGAAGCCTTTTTTCTACTTTGAGGATGCATTGATAAGCTCTCTTCTGCCTTTTGTCTTCTGATCTCCTTTTGGTACCTAAAATCTTGAAGGTTACCTTTCCTGCCATGAAGTTAGACACATTTTATGCAAGAAAAAAAAACTTCTTGAATTCAAAAAGAATAATGGGTTAGCTGCAAAATCGGATCAAAAATTAAAATGAAAAATAAAATTGGTGAAATGATAGATCTAGGAAATTGTGAATTAGAATGAGAAATTGCAAATCCTCATGTTGTCAACTGCAAATTTTTTTCTAATCGATTGTGTAGCTTCATGAGCGATTGCGAATTAATGTCTAGGAGATTGCATAGCATTTTTTTTCTGTGCGTTCATATAGATCATGCAAAACACAAAAAAACACGCCAGAAGGTTAGAAAAGTTGTTAGTTCACGTCGGGTTCACCATTGTTTTCACGTCTAAAATCATTAGTGCTAATTAATAAATAAGGACAATCACGAATTCCTTAACTAGTTAAGCAAACTCAAACATAAATCGATAGAGATTAGATGCAAGAATTGAATAATTAATCGAATCAAACTCCCTATTCTACATCATGGCTTCCATTGTTCTTCTCCAAATTGCGTGATAGGTGGCTCTCAAGTGTTGCACTAGGATTCCTGCATAAGATAGACATAATTATTTTGAAGACTATGATTCATATTTGAAATTGAGAATGAGGCTTGCTTTTATAGAGTTTTGGGTGCCATGGGGTGAGATTTGGAACCAAAGTGTTGATTGATAGCTCAGTAATTTTGACTGATCAGTTAAGTGGATTGATTGATATGTTAACTCAATAGATTGATATGTTAACAACATTGGTTGATTATTTAGCTCAATTGATTGATTAGTTAACCGAGTTAACTAGGGAGATGACTAATTTGATTGATTAATCAAAAAATGTGATTGAGAGTAAAAAGGGGAGATTGGAGAGTTAACTGAGTTAACTGATTTGATGAACCGGTTATGATTTTCAGCATGTGCTATAGGATTTTGAAATTGAAATTTATTTTCATTTTGATTTGAATTTGAATTTTAATTTTCAAATGCTGAAATTTAAATGCACATTTGATTGAAATTTGATGAAATTCAAATTTGAATAAATTCAACTGGAAGAATGAATTAATTAATTAATAATTGAAATGAAATTATTTAATCCTTAGAAATGGAATTAATTAAATAATATAGATGATTTAATTAATGAATAAATCATAATTAATTAAATAATTAATATTTAATTAATATTTGGAGAAGGGTTACAATTGTAAAAATACAGTTGGAAGGTCGTTGGTTGGGCATCAATTTTGTAGCTAGAGTTGAACATACTACCCACCTTCAATTTGTTGATGATACTATCTTGTTTGGTTCATCCATGAGATGGGAGGAAAAGGCAATCAAGTCTTGCTTGGATGACTACTACAAAGCTTCCGAGCAGAAAATTAATTGGAACAAATCGAAAGTTTTCTTTATCAATACCCTACCTAGTTTGCAAGTGATTCTCTCTAGGATCCTGAACTTGAAAGTGGTTAACTTCCCGATAAGGTTTCTTGGGATCCCATTATTTGTTGGAATCAATAAGGTCTTCTACTAGAAGGGTTTGATTGAGAAATGTAAGTCCAAACTTGAAAAATGGAAAGGGAAATGGTTGTCCTCTGTAGGGAGGCTCACAATGATAAGGTTAGTCCTATTTGCCCTACCAGTATTTTCTATGGCTTTCCTGAGGATTTTGATGGTGGTTGAGGAAAACCTGATACAAATCATGTGTAACTTCTTATGGAATTGGTCTGATAAGAAAGATAAATTCCCCCTTATTGCTTGGAAAAAGATCTGCCAACCAAAGGTAGCGGGGGGGGGGGGGGGGGGGGGGGACTGGAGTTAGACAAATTTTAGTAATGAATTTGGCTATGGGTGCTAAATTGGTGTGGGGAATATGTAGTGGGGGCGGTCAAAAGTGGGCAATAATTCTCAAACACAAAATTTGGACTCCACTGAGCCCAAAAGGATCCTAACCATGATCAACCCCCCTTGGGGATCTTCAATTTGGAATTACATATTGGAATGCAGGGAGATCATTAGTGATCATGTCACTTGGGATATCCAAAATGGGAGGAGTGCATCATTTTGGAATGACTCCTGGGGAGACAAGGAAGTATTAGGCTCAATCCCCTCCCTTTAGATGATTTTGAGGGAGACCAGTTGACTCTGGGGACATAAGGTTAGCGACTATGATTTCACTATTGGGCGGAATGGAGTAGATAATTGGGTATGGAAGTCTTTGGATCATCTAGATATCGACCAACACCAGAAGGATATTTATATCTCCATCCTTAAGAAGCTCATCATCCCTCCATCCATAGAGGAGGATACCATCAGGTGGTGTGGCTTGTCGGATGGTATATACAGAGTTTGCCATGGATACAAACTAAAGGAGGGTGCAATAGCGAAGTAGGATTGGCTGACAAAGCTTCTCTAGCATAAACACATTCTACCTAAAGTTGGGACCTTTGCATGGATGGCCATTCAAAAAAAGATTCTAACCAGTGATAGACTCAAGCGGTTTGGTATTGTTGGTCCAAGTAGATGTTTCTTATGTGAAGGCCAAGAGGAATCGGTGGACCACCTACTGCTAAACTGCGATTTTGCCTTCAAATGTTGGTGTCATTTCATGCAGAAGTTGAATTTCATGAGCCCTTTTCCAAGAGGGATTGATGAGTGGTTTCAATTATGGCCTAACTCAAAACCAAAATTGGTTTTTGGAGATCTAGTTGTGATTCTCCCCTCCTTTCTCATTTGGGAAGTATGGAAGGAGAGGAACCATAGGATATTTCATGACAATAAAATGAGCCAAATTTGCCTCTGTAAAAAAATTGAGGAACACCTCATATAGCTTGTCAATGAGTCGACTAAATCTAAAACCCTAAAGAGAATTTATACTCTAGATGGGATGCAAAAATGAAACTTACCTTTCCAAGCTTGGTGATCCCCCATCTCTTCAACAATGCCATTCTGGTCTCTTAGTAGACCCTCGGTTTACAACTAAATGGGAGGCCCCTGATGATGGATGGGTTAAAATTAATTTTGATGGAGCATCAGTTGGCAACCCTAGACCGAGTGGAATTAGTTGTATCATCAGAAAAGATGATGGGGTTTGTTTGATGGAAATTTTTGAGACCATTGGATCTGCCACAAATAATGTGGTCGAGTTCAGGGTTGCTCTACACAGGTTGCTTGTTGGAGTTGAGTTGGGAATTCTGAAAGTTCACCTCAAGGGAGATTCTTTAAATGTGATTAATGCAATTCATAAAGAGAAGACTCCTAGTTGGCACCTTAATCAATTGTTGCATCAGATAATTGTCATGTTGGATGTTTTTGAGGATTTTTGAATCAGTCATATATACAGGGAAGGCAATGTGGAGGCAGATAGATTGGTAAAAGCGACAGTGTCTGCAATGGATCCATAAAATATTCCAGTTGGCCAAGATATCATTCGATGACAGTGATTTGTCAGAGCATATTAAATATACTATGGGATGCAAGACATTGCCCTGCTTGTGTTAAACATTCCTTAGTCTTGTTTGGTCTTTTCCTAGCTAGTACGGGCTGGCAAACTTTGCTAGCACTACCCAAATGTTTATGTATGTAATTAGTGTTTCAGGGTTTATGCCCCCTGATTTGTCTTCATTAGGTAGGGTTGATTCTCAATTCTTGGGTAGATTTTGTATCTGAATTGCCCCTAGGTTAGTGGAGCTTGGGTTTTAGAGGGTTTTTCTGTTGCTTTGGCTATCAAGTTGTCTCGAAACTGTCTTCTTGTAATGCTTCTTATATATTATTATAAATGAGTGTTGCCCCTATGCAATTATTTACTTATTAAAAAAAATATTTGGAGAAGGGTTAAATGATTAATTAATTAATTAAGAAGTGAAAATTGGATGATTAGCAATGTAGAAAAAGATGATTGAATTAGTTTCGAAGAAATAAGATAATTAGCTTAATTAAAGAATTAAAGAATTATTTAAAAAATAGGATGATTAACTAGTGCATGATCAATAAGACATTTTTAGGTGTCTACAACAACAATAATTCTTCTCTCCAAAACTTCATGAAAAGAATCATCAAAATAAAACTCAATTAAAAACCTAAATAAAGCTTCCAAAAATCACTTACAAAAGAAAAGGCAAAACCCTAATTCAAAAATCATAAAAATATCACCTATAAAACATTAAATCAATAATATTAAATTAATTTCTAAATAAAAATCCTCATAAAAAAATTAAACAATAATATTAAAATATTAAAACACTAATTAAAATTCCCCTAAAAATAGTAACTCCCACTCAAAAAACATGCAAAGAATAAATAAATATTTCCAACTAAAAATATAATTATCCACCAAAATAAAATTCAAATAGAACAATTAGTTCCACAATAAAATATAATTTTCACAGTAAAAATATTAACATTCACAATAATAAATCACTTTAATAAATAATATCCAATAATATGAATATATCCATTAAATCAAAAATATAATTAAAGCAACAATAAATAATTATTAATTATTAATTTAATTTTTAACACTTAGGCTATAATAAATATCAATAATTAAGATAACATAAAATCCCACACACTCAAGTAAATCATAAAATAATACCAATATCAAAACAAGACTTACCACTGACAACAATGTGATCAGATATTGTCTATATGACAAACTTGATAGTATAAAAATAAAGACTAGATAATTGTCCCTAGGTTAGGGCAATGGCTAGGGATAGATACATTTTGGGCCTTGTACTATCTCTAGTACCACCATTGGGATTTAAAAGGAATGCTTAGACCTATGGGACTAGGTGGAGTCAATGCCTAGTACTTGCAACCATAATAAATCACCAATATAAAATCCAAATAATAAAATCTGATCATAGATTAAGATCTCATAAAGCATCATAATAAATCACCAATATAAAATCCAAGTCATAAGGATACATCAATTCATCAATATGTCCATCTCAAATAAAGTATAATAGTAATCATGTCCTGAAACATATAAGCGCCATAAAATAGTCCAATAACATGGATCACATGAATGTGTCCACATGTACAAACACCAATGAGATAAACCACACATAATGAGTCAAACATAGTCTAACAAGTCAAGGTAATAAGTATCTGATGAAAAGCATGGAGGGGTACTATAGGGAAGATTTAACAAACGTGTTGTATAGGACTCTCTTTGTCATTTAACTCATAAGGTAGTGGGGTGAATCAGTCCAAACAAAGTTTAATCCATCACATAAACAAGTAATCAACAACACATCCAACAAATGAACACCAATATTTTCTATGTGGAAAACCAAAACAAAGAAAAACCACTTTGGGAACTTACCCACAAAAATATATCCACTATGTATATCAAATTACAATAAAAAGAGCTCACTGCTCCAGACTTGCAAACCAAGGCTAACTGCACTTGGGGCAAGATACAAAAAGGGCTTTGCAAAACCTGAAGTTAACTGCAATAGGAAAAGATACAAAAAGGGACTTGCAAAACATGAAGCTAACTTCAACAAAGAAAGATACACAAATGATTTGAAAAGAAGGATCTCCTGATCATGAAACTCTCCTTAAGCTTTGCATCAAGTGACCAACATCAACACACATAACTCAAACTTTAACTTTCAACACTCTGTCTCATATCTCTGCCATAGTCTAAACAAAACTTGCATATCATTCAAACATAATTCTTGTTCCCTCCTCTTCACTAAATTTCACACTTCCTTTCACATTCTCTACACTGTTCTTCCCACTCTCATAGTTCTACTCACTTTCCACACACAACTCAATCATGTACACATTCCTTATATACAAGATATATCATCAAAGATTTAACCAAGTCAACTCGAAACAAAATATACCTTCTGAACCACAAAACTATCATATCCATGATACTAAAACTATATCTAAAGAAGATAACAATAAAAAACAGCATCAACACTTTTTGGACCCAAACACTTCCAAAACAACCAATAGAACAAGTCCAACACCAACACAACAAGATATATCTGCACCATAGACTTTTTGGACCAACAACTATCTAGAATAACAAGTTTGACATCAGTGACAACCACAACAACACATACTTCCAATAGTCTGAGGCTATATATCTTCCATTATAGTGTGCTCCTTGTCCACTTGAAACACAATAGTATCCAAATGCTTTTGGACCATAGCATTCAATCCACTTATCTTGCATTCTCTTTTGAAATGGCTTAAGAATCCCCAAAATACTTGGGTGTAGGCATTAGTAGCTGAGAAGTGCTTGACATGCCCTTGCACTTGATTTGCAATTGGTCAATTTACGAGAAGTGCTTGACATGCCCTTGCACTTTATTTGCAATTGGTCAATTTGTATCCCACGCTTTCTGGCATATGAAAGCAATTCATGTATGAAATAAAAAGCTAATAAAATCAGCATAGTGTCATACTAGAAATTATATCCTATACTCTTCATCTAGGCTATAGTATCTAGTATCTCTATTATAAGAATTTCATATTGATAAAAATATTTTCCCTCAACAACCATTTTATAGACCGTGTGTTTTGTCATAGTGGTACTGGAACACTCCCAATTGGTGAGATATATTTTGTATGCAATTATCTTTGTTGTGTATTTTATACTTGGGTTTTTTATATTATTCATGTGTAAGCTCCTCCCATCAAAGGTAGCTATAATAAGCTTTGTAACGTCATTGTTTTGATACCCTTCTTTGGCAAAACCACTCCTTGTATGAGCAGTCTAGTAATATCTTGAATGGAATTTGTAATGTGATGGGATTTGTATAGGTACAAATATATGTCATGCACCTGGCTAAACACCAAGCACACCCATTCTTCTTCCACAATGAAATCCAAAAAATCCTTCCACACATGCAACTTATTTTCTCTAATTCAAGCATATTGAGACAAATAAAGGTAAGAACCCAACTACAATAGAGTTCTTCTCAAATCCTAAAACATTATCTGATTAAAAACTGCCATAGGTCTACTGCTATCACTTTGTAAGGGAATTTTTTTTATTTTGGTCAGGGATTCTCTATAACAACTACAAGAATAGGAGCAACCATTGCAACAATTGGGAAAGGTAATAGTGAAGTGTAGAAGGAAAGATAGGGATTATGCATGGGGAGACGATTTCACAAGAATAGAGTGCAATAGTGAGTGAGTGTAGTAAGAAAGTGAATGTTGTGATGTTGATGAGGAGTACTTCTATACTTTCCTAGAGTGAATGCATTTATGACTGTAGCTATTTTATTTCTTTCCTACTATTTTTTGCTTGTGACCTTTTCTATGACACTTTTTTCGGCCTTTATTCCTATCTGTTAGAGTAATCAGGTCTTTACTTGATTAAGTAAACATTTGTTTAATTAATTAAGTTCCCCTTTATCTCTTTTACACTTAAGCTAACATTAGGTGCATAAAAATTAATTCTTTTATTAATTATTATGTGCAAGCCTAGGGTTTTCCCTTTTAGGGTTTTTTTGACCTATTAGAGGTTGAATTCTTTTCTTTTGTATTATTATTCTATTACACATTTCTGTGAATACAAAGCTCTCATATTCTTGAGCATTTCCCGTGTTTATGTTTTTTCTCTGTTGCTTCCTTGCTTCTCCTTGTAACAGGTTTATTCATCTTGCAGAGATCATTTGGGCTCCTGTGGTGTTGTATTTATCAACTCTCACATGGTATTAGATCTTTAGATCTATAACTACCTATTCTTGTTTTGAGTTTTTTTTGCATTGGAAGCAGATTTGGGGTTTCAGAAGTTTTTTTGTGCACCTAGGGATGGGCCTTTTTTCTGAGCACTTTGGGCTTAAACGAACCCCACCATCATGCTCAGAAGGCCCAAAAACCCCTATGGTCATATAAAGCTTGATCACTTTCGACACCTGAGCCTCTTGGGGGGTATTTTTTTTGTTTTGTACTAGGTCGTACGATCTTGGCACACAATTCGAGAATATTTTGTTCAAAAAGTCAAATTTTTGCCTTTTTATAGCATGCAGGCCAAAAAAAAAAAAAAATTTTAAAACATCATTCAAAAAATTATGTAAAAGTTTTTGTTTTTTTAAATAATTTTTATTTTTTTTAGGGGTTACAACCAACGGTACGCAGGGTACCGTGGGCCCCCTGGCCCTGCAGTAGGCCCATACCATGCACCGCTGGCCCTGACAGCTAAGGCCCCACCAGCCTCCACCTGCCTACTAGAACACCCCACCCACCGCTGCTTCCTGGCCGCCGCCCCTGGGCCACCTCCACCTGACCCTGCCACTAGACAACCTTCGTTTGCCCTTTCTCTTGCCTTTGTAGGGGGGGGAGGGGGGTTTCTTCCTCTCTTGAGCATACAAAGTTGTTTTTTCAAAAATGAATAGGCGTCGAAAAGCTAGTTTCGAGCTGGACCTCATGGTATTGGAATTTTTTTCAATTTTTCTGTTTGACTATACTTTTTTCCAGTCAAAGCGGGGTCACTTTTCTGCACTTTTGGGGTCGTATAATATGCAAACAAACTCCATTTTTCAAAAATGAATAGGCGTTGGAAAGCTCTTAGCATGCTCTATTTAGATATGTGATCTTGTTTCTTAGATATTTCATTAGGTACATGAGATTTCAATTTAAAGTTTTTTTGGCTTATGCACTGCTTCATTCTCACCAGTATGTACTAGGGTTTAGGTTTATCTCTTGTGGGGGGTGTTTTTTTCTCGCTTTCTATCATTTATATAAGAAATCTAGAGCACCAAAACTCTCAAAACAAAAAAACCCTTCTACATCTTCTGTCTATTCTGAAAGATCGCATAATAATAAAAAAACACAAGCAGGTACAGGTGCAGAGTTTCATGGCAGACTCTTCAGTTGAGTTGTTGACATCACACAACTATCACACCTGGAAGCCTCAAATCATGAGGCTTATAAGGGCATGAGGGTTGTGGTCTTGTATGGATGAGGTTAAGCCTCTGTTACAGCATCCTTTTGAGATTCTTCAGCACAGAAACAAGATGGATGAGGCCATGGGTTTGCTCTCATTACATGTTTCCGATAGTCTTTTGTTTCACCTTGATGCTTTGCTCACTCCTTGAGATATGTGGTTGAAGTTTGAGACTCTCTTCAGGAGAGTTAATGAGATCCAGGCATTATAGATTGAGGCAGAGTTGGTTTCCTTGTTACCTGATTCCTTTCCTACCATTGAGGATTTTTTGACCAAGTTTAAGACTACCAGATCTATTCTCTAGGGGTGTGGAAAGACCAAGACAGACCCAGAGTGCATTCACTTGATCCTTTAGAAGCTTCACAGTCCTTTTTCAGTTTTTGGCCTCTGCTTTCTACTCCACCATGGATGGCTTGGGTGCTCATTTTACCATGCCTACCTTTGATGTGTTTTGTGAGTGTTTGTCTCAAGAGCAGTCTCACCTTTCTCAGCTGGACATACTCTCAGGGTACAAGAAAAAAGCATTGGTTGCTTAGTCATCTAAGGAGAAGTAAAAGCAGAAACTGAAGCCAAAGAAGAATTCTGTAGGGAGTGAGAATTCCTCCAAGCCACCTCCTAAGTCTGACTCTAAACCACCATTTAATCCGAAACAAGGGAAATCTTCATAGTCTAGTGAGTCTTCCTCCAAGACTAAGAAGAAATCAGGTTATACTTGCAATTTTTGTGGCTAGGAAGGCCATCCAATTTCCAGGTGTTGGAAATGATTAGAGGCTTTAGAGGAATCCATGCAACAACATCACATTTCCTCACCCCAGGTGTCTTCTCCTTCCACAGGGAAAGGTCATTCTCTCATTGCTCGAGCTTCGACCTATGGGTCCACTTGGATTTTAGATTCTGGTGTTTCTCACCATATGACTCACACTCAGCAGTTGGTTACTTCTATTGTCTCTTGTGGTACTTCACAGATTGCACTGGGTGAATCTATTCAGCTTTCAGTCTTGGGTTCAGGTTCTATCTCTTTGGATGGGGGTACTCTGCAGGATGTTCTGGTTGTACCTGACACATCGACGAACCTCTTGTCCATTTATCAGATTTTCCATTTTGGCTATGGTAAGACAATTGAGTTCTCACCACATGATGTGGTTATTCAAGACCTCCATGACTCTGATTTGGTTGTGGCTACTGGGAGTGTTGATACTGCATCTCGTCTTTACAAATTTGATGCATTTGATCCCTTTGCGGGTACAGGTTCATCTCTTATAGCACATGTAGATTTAGTGAGTAAGATTTGGCATGAGTGCTTGGGCCATGTAAATTACAAATATCTTCAGTAGATGAGTACACAAGTACTTGTTTTTGGGCTCCCACAGATTTCCTGCGCTGAAGGTGTTTGTCATGGTTGTGTGCTTGGCAAGCATCACAGGGATCCCTTTCTAAAGGGAAGAGCCCCTCATGCTTTGGCACCTTTGGAGTTGATTCATAGTGACCTCATGTCATTCCCTACTCCTTTTTCTGGGGCCAAGTATGTACTCACATTTATTGATGACTTCTCTAGACGCACATGGGTTTACTTTCTTAAGTACAAGTCTGGTGTCTTTGATTCATTTCGAATCTTCAAGAAATTTGTAGAGAAGTAGTCTAATTGTTCTATTTGGTGGATACATACAGATAATGAGGGGGGTATGTGAATCAGGCTTTCAGAGATTTTTGTACTGAGCATGGTTTATAACATCAGTTTATTGTTCCCTACACCCATCAGCATAATGGTATCGCTGAGAGAAAGAACAGGACTTTATGGGAGATGGCAAATTGTATGATTCAGTCTAGGTCCATGGATTCATCTTTTTGGGCTAAGGCAATCAATTATGCCAACTACATTCAGAATCGGATGCCTCACAAGGTGGTTCGACATATGACTCTTGAGGAAGCTTGGTCTCATGACAAGCCTGATGTTTCTTTTTTCTGAGTATTTGGAATTGAGGCATGGGCATTTATTCTTGATGCTCAGAGGAGAGCAATGGAGTGGAAGAGATGACCCCTCATTTTTGTTAGCTACTGTGAGGATGTTAAGGAATACAGGTTGTTTGATCCTAATTCCAGAGAGGTCCTGTTTTGATGGGATGTTTAGTTTGATGAGCACCTTCCCACAATGGATACCCTATCTCCAGTGTCTACCCCTCTACCTACTCCTCCCACTACATCTCTTCAGGATCATTTTGAGGATGATTTTGATGATGTTTCTGATGATCCACCATCTCCACCTCCACCTGCTCCACCTCAGATGCCCAAGTGGGATTGCTTTATTGTTGAGGCAGAAGGATCTATGGCTAGTGATCCTTCAGATACTCACCGCATCCATTCTCATACTGTGGGTTCTAGTATTTTGAGTCATGCCATTTCAGATGATCCTCAGAATTTTTCAAAGGCAATAGGACACCCTAAGTGGGATTTTACTATGGAGGAGGAGTATTCTTCTTCGATGAGGAATAATACTTGGGATCTATGTCCTCTTCCTAAGGGCAGAAAGATGGCTTGGTGTCGATGGTTGTATCTCACCAAGTATGTTGTTGATGGTTTGATTGATAAGTACAAATCACATCTTGTTGCGAAGTGTTTCTCGAAGGTTGAGGGTATTGATTACTCTAAGACATTTTCCCCTGTCGCCAAGATGAACTCTATTTGCTTTGTACTATCCCTTGCAACTTCTAAGAGATGACCCATTATTCAGATGGATGTGAAGAGTGCTTTCTTGCATGGAGACCTATAGGAGGAAATCTATATGGAGCAGCCTCAAGGATTTGTGCAGGACAATTCTTTGGTTTGCAGACTTAGGCGTTCATTGTATGGTCTCAAACAGGCCCCTCGAGCTTGGTATGAGAAGATGGACTCTTTCTTGCTCTCCACTAGTTTCACATGCTGTCATTTCAATCACATAGTTTTCATTCAGCATCTTGAGGGTAAGATCCTGATTCTTGTGCTATATGTTGATGATCTCCTCATCACAAGTAGCTCATCCTCTATGATTCAGCATGTTTAACGAGCTTTGATGGACCAGTTTGAGATGACATATCTTGATCTTCTGCACTATTTTCTTGGTCTTCAGGTGATTTAGTCTTCTGATGGGATCTCCATCTACCAGCAGAAGTATGCTCTTGACATGCTTCAGCACTTTGGCATGCTTGATTGCAAGCCTGCACCCACTCCTTTTCAGTCAAGGGTTGTTTTATTATAGCTTGCCCCACTCCTTTAGTAGATTCTACACTTTACAGGCAGTTGGTTGGTAGTTTGTTATACCTGACACACACTCGTCTTGACCTTTCCTTTGTGGTTGGCCTTGTCTCTCGATTCTGCCATGATCCTCATGAGAATCATTAGCAAGCTGCCAAACATATTTTGTGGTACATTTGGGGCTCTATTTCTCATGGCATTCATTACACATCAAGGGAACCGCACATTGTTGGCTACACTGACTCAGATTGGGCTGGTGATGTCAATGATCAGAAGTCTACTTCTGGCTTTGTTTTCTATCTTGGATCTGGTTCTATCACATGGCCTTGCAAGAAGCAGACTGCTCATGCATTATCATCTATAGAGGCTGAGTACCGAGCTGTTGTGCTCACAAGTCAGGAGATCTTATGGCTTTGACAGTTGATGACTGAGTTTGGTTTTCCTCTTGATAGTCCCACTATTCTTTGGTGTGACAATTAGAGTGCTATTCACATTTCTCGCGACCCAGTGGAGCATCAACGGATGAATCATATTGAGCTTCACATGCATTTCATCTGCCAGTTGATTCAGGATGGTTCTCTCATTTTGGAGTACATTCCCACTATTGAGCAGGTTGCAGACATCTTCACGAAACCTTTTGCATCGTCATGCTATCTTCAGTTGCGCTCTATGCTTGGGGTGAAGGAAGTTGTCCTTGGGGGGTCTTTATGAGGCCTTCCTTCCTTCATATTTCTTTCAGCATGTTCTTTTATCTTTTTTTGGAGAGGAGTTTTTTCCCACTAAGTTTTCTCCTTTTTCTCCGTTTCATAGAGATTTCCTTGTATTTGGGTACCTGATCAGGCCTTGTTGCCGGGACCCATCTTTCCTGCTTTTAGTAGTTGTTCTAGGTTTTAACTTCTCCCTAAGTCTAGCTTAAGGGGGGTGTTAGAGTAATCAGGTCTTTACTTGATTAATTAAATGACATTTATTTAATTAATTAAGTTCCCCTTTATCTCTTTTACACTTAAGCTAATATTAGGTGCATAATAATTAATTATGTGCAAGCCTAGGGTTTTCCCTTTTAGGGGTTTTTTGACCTATTAGAGGTTGAATTCTTTTCTTTTGTATTATTATTATATTACACATTTTTGTGAATACAGAGCTCTCATATTCTTAAGCATTTCCTGTGTTTATGTTTTTTCTCTGTTGCTTCCTTGCTTCTCCTTGTAACAGGTTTATTCAGCTTGCAGAGATCATTTGGTCTCTTGTGGTGTTGTATTTATCAACTCTCACACTACCTACCTATTTCCTAATACATTATAATACAAATATTTACATATGAATAAGCTTATGTTAGGATATGTTTATCATATTTTTCTATATACCATGTCAGATGTGTTTAGGGCTAGTAATTGATATTATGGTTTTACTATTTAGGCTTTTGGTTATTCTTCAAAATGAACCTTATGATTTTTTGTTTTTGTTTTTCTCCTTTTATGAGTAGTAGTACACTTATGGCCATGCTATGGCTTATCTGGAATCTCCAAGATCTAGTTGGTGTATTCTTAGTAATTTTCTATTTGTTTTTAGCTTGCAACTTATGATGTTTCTAGTTATTTTTCTTTGTTTTAGAGTTCTTTACTTTGTGTTGAAAAGGTTTGGGAGTTTTATTGTGTATTGGGAATGTTCTTTAGAATCCATAAACTATTTGGGATGTTAACTTTTTTTCTCCTTGCATCCAAGCATCGAGAACATCATCATTACTAGTACTATCATTGTCACTATTAAGTTCAATTTCTCCAAAACTATTAGGATTTTCCTCATCTTTTATATTTGGTAGTTTAGAGATTAAATATAAGTTCTTTAAATTTTCTCCTTTCTTATCTCGTGCTATTTCTTCTACATGTTCTTTATCTTCCATTTCTCAAGAGGAATATCAACTACTCTGTAATCATCTAAAAAATAAATTTCTTCCTTCCAAAAGTTAACAATGCAATTAGAAATTACAAACCATCTCAAACCAAGTAGGGCTCTAAAAGTATTACAAGGTTCCTTGAATTCTATAACTTCAAAATCAACCAATTTTTTCATACCTTTGACATTAACTTCTACATTCTTCCAAGTTCCCAAGTTTTTGACCAGGAACCATTTGCTAGATTGATATTCATTGGTGTCATTGCAAGTATCAGTTTTCCCAAATTTTTATGTGTGGCTGCTAGTACAATGTTCAAGTCTACTCCACGGTCAAACATCACATTACTTTTTGGTCTTTACATTGTACATTATTCAGCAAGGTGCCATTCTTCTAGTTATGGTCTTTTGATAACTGATTGACCTCTACTATTTTTATTTTCTCTAATATTTCCCTAGTTGTTTTAATTTTACCACTAAATATTTTTATTGTGCTAAGGTGACTAATTGTTTCAGCATTCTTACTTCCTTTTCTATAATACATGTGTAACTTCATCTTATTGGGTCATTGAATGATTTTCTATTTAGCTTGCATCACAACATTTTCATGTTAAGACTTAGTAGGATGAAAGTATTCTTGTTCTACTTCTTTTGAATTAGAATCATCATATTCTTCTTCTACAATTTCCTTCTATTTGTTTTTATCGGTATATCTATTCCTTGTCTTGTCAAAATATTGTCTTTCTTTTTTCTTTAAATTTTCTTCTTCTTCTTGTTTTTCATCACCAAATCCTCTCTATAATGTTCTCTAGTAGGTGTGTTTGGTGACTAGATGTTTGAATGTTGATAAGCTCTTATCCCTTGTGGAGGTACTCTTTGAATTATTTGTGCTCCTCTTTGTAAATAATCACTTTGGGATGGTTGAGAAACATTCTAGAAAAACCATCTAGCATTCTCACACTTACAAGTATCATGAGATTCTTCACTGCAAAATGCACATTTCTTCTTCTTCTCTCCCCACCATTATATGGCATAATGTACAACCTTTCCATAATTAAAACAAGTTTCAATGTTTATTCTTTGACTTTTTCTTCCTCTTCCTCTTCATCCTCTATAATTAGATTATCTATTATCTTCTAGATATTCTTGTTGCTAGTTGTTATGCATTGCACAAGCATTTTTTTTAATCTCTTGATGGTGGTTGGTGACACCTGGAATTGTTTCTCCCATCGACATTGTAATTGTGACTATGGAAACCTTGATTGCATTGAAATATTTAGAGGGGTGTTTCTTTGATAGGTATTAATCTTTATTTTGTGAGTCCCATCTCACAAATTTAGAGGATACGCTTGAGGATTTTTATTTTATTTTTATGAAATTTACAACATTTATGTTATCACATCAAATTTATCTTTGTAGATTGATCTTCACAATTCTTCATAGGTTTCTGGACTAGTTTCACCTCATTGCATTCTAATATCCTTCAATTTTGATATTTGGACACTTGGATAACTTTTAGAGGTACACATCATGTGAGAATTATTCCCTCATATCTCTTGTTGGATTTGGATTTTTTTAACATATATCACTGGATTTTTTTAATTCCTAATGGGAAATACTCTATTTTTTAATTTTGGAATCCTTTTAACATTCATCTTTTAGCATGCATTATTGATACCTAAACTACTTCTTTGTAGGGGGATACATAATCTATCTATTTCTCTCTTATGGGGATCATATTAATTGTACATTCATATTGGATGCAGTCCTTTGTATTTTTTATTCCCAATGGGAGAAATGATATTTTCTAATTTTTGGACACTTTTCAACTTTCATCTTTTAGCATGCACCATTGATACAAGAGCTACTTCTTTGTAGGAGATATATAGTCCAGCTCTTCAACATTCAACTTCTAGCATGCACCATTGATGTAAGAGCTACTTATTTGTAGGGGATACATAATCCATCTCTTTCTCTCCTATGGAGATAATATTGATTATATATTCACGATGGATGTAGTCCTTAGGAGTTCATGTTGATTCCTACTTATATAACATGTACATATTTTTTTTCATGTTTTTCTCTTTCAAGAAGGGTTTTTTTTCTTATGATTTTTCCTCCTTTACTATTTTTGTGATATTTATTTTGTACATGGGTACCTAAGAAGACCTTTTTATTTAGAGCTATCATTTTATTATTCATTTTTTTGTTTCTCCCTTTGCTACACTTAAGGGGGTGTTGGTGTGAACAATGTTTATTACCTTATTACTTCCCATCTTAGTTCATTAAGTTTACATAACGAATATTTAGGTCATATAATTTTTATGTCTCATGTGATATGATTGTGGCACTTTTCATGATCCTATGTTTCTCTATCTTTTATCTTACCTATATTAGAAAGGTTTATCCTATACATTAGTTATTCCATTTATATCTTGGATTTATTGCATTATATAACATTCATTTCTTGATACTCTCTTGTGGAAGGTTGCTTTTAGTTTTGTAAGTGATCTTAGTTGCTTTGAGTCTATTATGTGGCTCTTATATGATATCAAAACTCTTAAAAATTATATAATTTATCTTGATAATATTTCATTTAGTTTTTTTCTTAGTAAGAAATTTATAGTTCATAAAAATACATCTTATCTAATGAGTAGTGTTGAAAAGTTAAAACTTTAGATGAAAACAATAAAAAAAGAATATATTTTCTTCATTATAACAAGTTGGAAAATATATTATTGGAGTTGAGGAAAATCAACTCTAAATCTCCCAAAGATCACCTGCATACAAACTTGTCATAGAAGGAGAGAAGAAGAAAAGCTATGGAGGCCAAAATTCAGAGATCCAAAAAAGAGGAGTCATATTGATTGTGCAAAAAGAATGAAATTCAATAATTACACTTTTTATGCAAATACAAAGAGATAATCCTTATAAAAGAATACTCGAAACCCTAAAGGTGAAAGCCCTAAAGAATTATAAGATTCCTAAGTTTAGCTTAAGCATCGAGTATAATAGACTAATAATTAAATAAATAATTATTAGTTGATAAAAGATTACTCTAACACCCCCCTTAAGATGAACTTAGTGAGTAGCTAAAAAACAACTAAGGACTAAAAAAGCATGTAAAACAATGCATGAAAGCAACAATGGGTCTCGACAAATAGGCCTGATGAGGTACCCAAGTACAATAAAATCTCTGTAAAGTGGAGAAAAGGGAGAAAACCCTGTGGGAATAAAAATCCTCTTCAAGAAGAGATGAAAGCTCAAGTGGAGGACTAAGAAGCCTCCAAACAAGAGTGTTTCAGAAGATAGGAACAAAAAACACATGAAGAACACCACTGAAGCATGAAATAGCTGCAAACACTGTCAAAGAGTAATTGCTGATCTAAAGAACCTCCACTGAAATAGAACATGACCAGGTAGAGAATATTGTAATCTGCATGAGTGCCCTCAAATGACACTACTCGAATCAAATGGAAAACTAAGGCAAACAAATGAATTCGAAGATACAGATGACATGAAACACCAAAGCCTGAAGAGCTGATCAATCGAAGAAGCATTAGAAAAATAGGACAAACCTCCCTATAATGCTGAAAAGGAAGAGGGACAGGTACACTGAAAAGAACAGCCAAGAAGAATTGCATGACGAAGAACCAGGAACAACGAAGGTACTGAGAAAGTACATAGTGTCATGGAAGGAACACTCACTTGACACACATCATGAGGCTAATGTCATGGAAGGAACACTCACATGACAAAGGTAGATGACAAACAAAGGCAAACATCAGCCCCCCATTGCACTTTATAAGTAGTGCGTGTACAATAAGGCACAAGATGTGCAAGATCCCAAGTATACAATGCATGGTGGCACTTTATCTCAGTGCATTTGCATAAATAAAATACTATAATGATCAGAAGAGACAGAAGATTGGAAACAAAAAGAATAGCCAAAGATGAGACATCCTACTCAAAGAGAGAGATCCCAGGACCTGAAACATCTAAGATATTCACCAAAGTGTTGAAAAGAAAAAAAAATGAATAAAATATACCTAGAGCTTAATTTAGAAATAAAAACTTATATGAATGGAAATAACACAAAACAAGATTTCCAACGATATAAAATTTTCAAAAAACGGAGTTCGGATGCTCAAGTTATCTCCCGAAGTACAAAAAAGAACCTTTGGCTTTGACAGAAAAAAAACAAACACCATCAAGAAACAAAAATAAATAGTTCAAACCTCTAGATCTAGATAGAGCTCGGAAAGAGCTTTCTGATGATATAAGATTTGTCAAAAAGTTCCCCCGTATGCCTAAGTTACAACCAAAATTTAAAAAACCCCTCTTTTAGGGCATAAAGAGGGCAAAAAAAAAAAAAAAAAATTTGACGAAATTTTTTTGACGCATTTGCAGGTATAGCCATATGGATTTTCATACCTCGGAAAAATGTGCCAATAAAAAATCATGCACATGTCAACGAAAATAGGCAGATTATATATCACAATCCATGGAATCAGCCTTCTGAATCCAACTGTGAGGTCCTTTTGGCACCAAAATGTACCAAAACATCAGCTACCCCTAGAAATAGAAAAAAAAAAACTGCACAAACCCCCAAATGCATAGATCTGAAAAACAAGGCTCAAAATCTCTCATGAAGAGAATAGGGGCATGGAGATCTGGAGCTCTGATACCATATTGGAGTTGAGGAAAATCAACTCTACAGCTCCCAAAAATCACCTGCATGCAAACCTGTCACAGAAGGAGAGAAGCAGAAAAGCTATGGAGGCTAGAATTCAGAGATCCAGAAAAGAGGAGTCATATTGATTATGCAACAAGAATGCAATTCAATAATTACAGTTGTAATGCAAATACAAAGAGAGAATCCTTATAAAAGGATACTCAAAACCCTAAAGGTGAAAACCCTAAAGAATTATAAGATTCCTAAGTTTAGCTTAAGCATAGAGTATAATAGACTAATAATTAAATAATTAATTATTAGCTAATAAAAGATTACTCTAACATATATGTATTCCAATCCTTCAATAACACCCTTCAATATTTTTGAAATGAATCTACACCCTTTGTTACTAGTTTATTTGAGCTCTTATAATAGAAACACCCCATACTATTTTCCCTTCTTCTCTACTCAACGATTACTCCTCTCATGATTTCCACTATCCATTCCTAAACACACGTACATATTTTAATGAAATGATTATGATGAGTAGAAAATATGGTTATTGTTGAATATATTTGCTTGGTCTTTTCTATTTAACCAATATTTATATACAAATAAAATTCAAGTATCTAATTAGCCCAAATGGGTAGTAGAGTTGGCTTGGACCATGGGTTTACTTCCCATTGCCCTCAGGTTCAACTCTGAGGTCTGGAATCACCCTATGCACTTGTCTTATGGGAAGCTTGGTACATCCCCAAGGATTAGTCTCACCTCAAGATCACTCCTTCATGAACCCTAACTTGCTAGCAAGTAAACTCAAGGTTAGGCAGGTTGGGCACTAGACTTAGGTTGCAGGGATACCCATAGTTACCAAAAAAAAAAGTATTTAATTGCTTTATGTTGATATTTATGATTTGATTTAGTATATAATATTGGTTTATATATTTTCATATTTGTTATATCCAAACTATTACTACATATAGAAATTTGAGTACATAAGGAATTTGAATATCATGTTTAAATGTCCAATAGATATATTGAATGGGATTAAAAAATTGGAATATACAAATAAATTGGGTTGAATATTTGTATTGATAGATGAAAATATAATAATTGAGTAAAAATTATGCATAGACACACACACTATTAATGGGTATAAAATTGGAGTATGATATAGTTTAATGTTATTAGCTATATAATAGAATAAAGTAACCAACCCTTTTGTAAATGGAGTTGAGAGATTAGTAAACCTCTTGGGAGTATTAAAATTATTTATAATGTTTTTTATTAGGATTAAACAGGTTTTGAGGGGACCCAAAACCCCTTACAATAGGTTTTGAAGGGACCTGAAACCCTCAAATTTACAAGGATCTGAAACCCAAAGAAGAACACTGCCAAATGATACATCAAAGACAACCAACAACCCAAACTTAGCCAAAACATCAAAGTATAACTATTGAATAACCAACTAAAAAAAGAAGGTCGAAGCCATACTCTTAGTGGCTCAAACAACACCAAAGGATGTCAATACAAGATAATCCAAGGGTTTTATCAAGACTCCCTTAACCTGCAATAAGTACCAAGGGTTTTTCCAAGCACCCATAACCTAAACATTTGCTTTGGGAAAGTATCCCAAAACCATAACAATTATAATTTTAAAGAAAAGAATAAAGGAACAATCTAGAACTAGGGGATTTTGACAGGCTCCCCAAACCTTCATATTGGGTTTTGATATGGCTCCCAAAACCAACAGGTTGAAACCAACAAAGACAATCCATCTGAAAGTCAGCTCCCATCCAGGAAATTCCGCTCCACCTCCATAGGAACATAGCCCACCTCAATAGGAATTGAAGAGAGACAAACCACCAATTGAACATCACAAACATCATTCAACCCCACAAGATCCAGAGGAAAAAGATCATAAGAACGCCAACTTTCTTGAATATTCAGTTTTAGAAAGCCAAATTATTTATAATGTTGTAGTATATCTTATTATTCAAATTAATTTTTGTATCTTTTAATAATGAAAAAATATTGCTCAAATTTTTAAAATAGTATTATTAGTAAATAAGTTAAAAATTAAATTATATTTATTATAATCAAATCAATTATGGGAGATTATATTACATAGCAATTAAATTATCAAGGTGAAATAGCATATTTCAAATGAAAATGTTCTTTATCTTAATTTCTTCTCATACTCAGAGGGAATGGCATGACCTTATTATTTTATAGAAATAAATAGTTTGTTCTATTTGTCTTATTGAAATTTAGGTTATATGTTTAACTTCCTTGGATATTTTTGACCTCCACCCTTACCTCTTAGTGAAATAGAAATGTTAGCATAGGTTTGAATAACAACTATTGGTCACTCTGTTACTATATTTTGTCATGAATAAAAATTAGCATATCAATAGTGATGCAGGAGCGTATTGGGTGAATCAGCAATTGACATCAACAACAAAAAAAACTTAGTTTGTTTGCTTCAAATTTTTAAATTTTCTTAGTTTTTTATTTGCATCTCTCCATGTTGATCTTTGTAGAGTTTCATTGTCAATTCTTGTTCATGAAAGAAGGATTGTAGTGTCTAAAGATGACCTTTTTATCATTGATACCTTTCTTGCATCAGTGTAGTATGTAGTTCCACCATCACTTGTAGAAAAATAAAATTCAATATTCACCCCAAGGTTCTAAATCCTCATTGCCATCATCATCAATTAAATTGCCATTCTTTCTTTAGCATCACTTCCTAAAACTTGACACAAGGCATAGTATGTTCTAGCAAACTATCTTTCAAATTCATCAACCCTAAAGGGTTCTTTCTCATTTAATGGGATTGGAATATTTCTTTTGTTATGGACCCCTTCTTGATGTACATTGGGAGCTCATCCCTTCTATAGGTTTTCTTGAGTCTTGCATAATCGCACCTAAGCTTGTCAAAACTGATTTGCACTGAAGCTTGTCTATTTAGAATGAATGATTCTATGATTGAAGCTTTGTGTTAAGATCACTAATGGAGAACCATCAAGCCTTCTAATCACTTTGGTCGTTGAGTGGTAAGACTTGGCTAGAATTCTAACTAGATCGACATCAATGAAGACATAGGGGACAACAAGCTTGGCCAAGTGAAATGTCCATGGATTTGAAATAGGGACATCTTCTTATTTGTTGTAGTAGAAATTTAAAAATAAGTCCCATCTTGAGACTGGTATTTTTGCATCTCTAAACAATTTTTTGTGGCCCTTATCATCTAATTTTGGTAAGATATCTAAAATGCAATTCTGAAGTGGTCACTTTTTCTCTTTTGAACCCAAAGCTTTACCGGACTTAGGCATTTTGATAAATATGGCTAACTAAAACTACCTAGGTTTTTTCTTGCTTCTAATAAACTCAAAGAATATTCAAGTAATACTTTTAACACAAACAGTAACGCAATTCACCTTGAATTCACCTATAGAATGGAACAAACGACTTATTATTTTTATGTACTTCTTCGAACCCTAGCTAGTGCAGAGAATTGCCTTAGTTGCCTTCTTTGTTGTAGAGCTCTTCAAGTTTGATTGCTTAGATACAAAATGAGAAAAATATTTGATTAATTAAGGATTTATTTAGCCATATTGCAAGTTGGTTGCAGTCATGTCTTAATTTAAGTTTGAACCATGTGGAAAATTAATTGAATCGATAATTGTGTTACCTTTTCAAATTTCATTTGTTGATCTAACTTCATCAATGGCTCTAATTAATTCATTTCCCTTTTGACTAGGTGAATTGGCTATCTTTTTCCATATTGGTAGCCTTGTTTTGTTTACCTCTTTCTCGCATGCCCACGGGTCATGCAAGTACCATCTTCCATCTCCTTGCAGGACTATGGTGTCCCTTACTTTGTTCCTAAAACCAAGCCCATTTGATATGCATCCTCATCCTACTATCCCATAATACATTCACAATCCTTGTCATCAAACTCGTAAGAACGCGGGGCACACAATTCTTTCATTCTCTAAACTAGACCCATGGATTATGCAGTTTCTTCTTGTGCTCTTGTAATCTCACAAACCTTTGACATGGAAATATTGCAAGGTTGTGGGGTCTCCTTTTCCCTTAACCATTACTTTCTATGGTTAACACTCCCATCATCTTGCAAGTCATTATATAGCTATATTCACTAACGAGCCAGACTATGGTGTAACTACTAGGCCAAACATGCAGTTACCTTTCTTGTTCCCCACCATCTTGCCACTTCATTGTTGATGTTATCCTTGGCTATGCAGGGTTTTGGGGAACTATTAACCCTTTGAGGATGACTGCTTCCTTTGACTACTCCATGCACCTACAAGGGCTAAGGACACTTAAGGCCAACCCTTGCAATGATGTGGGGGTCGAGTTCTCTTTGCAAAATGTTAGAACTTAGGACACATGGGGTCTCTCTCTCATCTTGCAAGTGCTAAAACAATGCTTGGCTAACAATTATGGGGGTGGGAGATGAGCCATCACTTAAGTAAAAAATTAAAACACATAGAGGCTTTTATGTTACTACATGAAACAAGGATGATTAAGGGACAAGAGACATAATGTGTAAACAATTAAAACATACCTTAGGTACATTTTCAAACTAGATGAAAGGTAATTTCCTAATATGAGGAGTCAGTCAACCAATGACTTAAGAATACTTTGAGTTACAATTTAAAGGGTTTAAAACTAGATTGAATAGGTCAATTATAAATTAAAACATTTGAATATTGAGGAACAAAGAGATTTAAAGCTTTAGGATATTTCAAACATATTTTCTTGATGATTTTCAAATGCAAAATCAAGTGTCCAACTCTAAAATTTTGACTATATTAACATTGTATTTTTCTTTATTCATAGAGGAGACTGTTGATATTTTGATGATGTTTAGTTGTGATTGTCAATGATGGACACACACTTATTTTATATGCCATTAAATGTATAGTCTTTGTTTGTAGAAGACTATCGGTGTTTTGCAGAAAATGCTTACCAGTCAAAGCATGACCGAAGACATCAAGCAGTATGAAGACCTCAAGTGGAATGAGGACCCCTAGTGGCAGTCAATCATTTTGATCGGAACACTATGTTCCAGTTTACCAGTCTTTGTTTACTAGTAATCGGTATACTGTGTTAAACCAGTAAAACTGTAAAGTGTGAGGAGTTATCATCCACCATCACCGATGCGGTGACTCAACCGGTAAACTTGTAGAGTGTGATGAGTTATCATCCACCGACACTTTGGCGATGCTTCTATGTCATGTTACCAAATGTTTCTAGCTACTTCAAACCTAGGAAATTATAATCCAATCTCATTGGACTAACATGAAATCAGCTTCCTATTTAAGGACATCATGTCTAGGGTTTTAAAAAAGAAAATGTATGTGCGTGTGTGTAGATTGAAGAGAAAAGTTGTTATAGAAGCATCGTGCGATAGAGATTGAACATGTAAAGGATAGAAGATTGAAGTAATGTTGCAATGTATTAACATAGAGTAGTCAAGGATCTAATCAAGCATTATGTGCTACTTTCTAGATCATTCACTTGTTGATTACTAATCTCTTCGATAAGTCTGAAACCCTTAACCGAGTAGGCCCAATCAAGCCTTTTGTAAATCCTCTAACAAGGTGGTTCACATTTGTGGATTTAAAATCCTTTAATAGGGTAGTCTTTAACAGGACTTATCTCCTAACAGAGATATGGATTCCCAACAGGATCTATTCTGGTGAAGAACATTGTAAGGCCTTAACCGGTCTGACCTTAACCAGTCTGGTTACTATTCTACAGATAGTTGACTTGTGAGTTATACTCACCATGGTTTTTCTCATTTGGGTTTCCACATCAAAATATCTTGTCTTACGTTTATTGTGATTATGTGGGTGAATTCTCTATTTTCTATTTGGCTTTTTTGTGTTTTAACCGGTTTGTTGTTTAAACTACTATATCAGTTTGTAGTAAAATTGCTTAAGAGTTTGGTTAATTTTTTGGGCATACTAATTCACCCCCCCCCCTCTTAGTATTCCTTAATTGGTATCAAAGAAAACCTTTCTCTAAGTCTAACCACTTGAAAGGAGATATGGGAGAATACAACATGAGGGAACTCACTCACCATTTGGCTGAATCTAAAAGAGCCTATGATGAACTAAAGATCAAATATAAAGCCTCTTTAGCCAAAAGAAGAGAGCTTGCTAAGCAAATGATGGAAATCACTGAAAACAACTCTTCTGATGAAGCAGACATGGATGCCCTAGTCCAAGAAGTGGAGAAACTAAATGAGTCTAAAACTAACCTAAGGAGGGAGCTGGAAGAACTGACTATCAGAATGAATCAGAAGCTAGAAAACAAAAAAAAAATTGAAGATCAAGTGAAGGACAAGGAGCATGAGATCTCTAAGTTGAAACAAGAAATTGGTACCTTTACCGCTTATCTGCAAGAGGGTAAGGAAGAGAAAGAAGAAATGCAAGCAGACCTCAATGCATCCATTTCTCATAATGAAACCTTGATTAAAACCAATGATGCTCTTTCCAAGGAACTTGTTGAGACAAAGGAGATACTTGCAAAGTTCAACCGGAGTGCTGCGAAGTTGTACCAAAAGCTAGAAACAGTGAAGCCATCAAAGAATACCTCTGGGTTTGGTTTCTCTGCATATGAGGAAGGTGAAACCTCTGGAACCAAGACTGGTGCACCAAAGGAGCAATCGACACCTAATATCAACTAAAGCAAAGGTAAGAAAAAGTTCAAACGTGTATGCTTTAACTATCTTAAGGAAGGACATACTACCAATGTATGTAGGAGCAAGACTTATAACAATTTCCCTTACATGCAAAACAATGTGCATAACCACAAGCCTAGAACTAGTAGATTTAATGGTCATTGTTATGCATGCAACAAGTTTGGGCATATATCTTTTGAGTGCAGGATGGTTTTGAATAACCCTGGAGTCTATGCACCAATACCAAGAGGAGTTGTCCCGGAACCTTCTATGAACCGAAACCCAAACCGGTATAGAACCTATGACAATTGGTCAAATGGTTATGGAGCGATAAACAGTTGGAGAGAAAACTGTTTGACCTTTCGTGGTAGCGGTCACATTACTGCAACATGCAGGAGGAAGAATGGAAATGTGAACATCGAACCATGGAGAGCACCTGGTATGGTATGCTATCATTGTCACAAACTGGGACATATTGCCAGAACATGCAGACTAAAAAAGAATCCATCAGGAGACATACCGGTCGACCCAGAAGGAAAGGTCGATGTTGAAACCGTATAGGCCAATATGGATAAACCTTGGAAAAAAAAATCTAAAGAGGAGCCACAGGAAGTACCAGTTTCCACACCTAGTGTGGAGACCCCTGAACCGACAAACTGAACTTTGAAAATCTTAAGGGGGAACATACCAGTAACAATGTTTCAGACCCCCGGTGTGTATTGATAAAGTGTTTTATCGGTATCGGTTACCTATAATCCAACAAAAGAAATGAAGTGGTAAAGTTAGGGTTTGTACCCTATTAGTGATGCATTTATTATGGTAGGTAGGAACATGCTTAAAAGTGACTTTTGTCATCATTTTTACTTACCTATTTTCAAAAAATAATTTTTCTAGCTTGACCAGCACAACAAGAGTGATTCATCTTGTGTTCGAAAGAATCAAGGAAGAAATCTTGTGCAAGATCAAGTAGACATTTCAAGCAATCCAGAGTGGAGGGCGGAGTGGTAAAACAAGCTTTTGGAGAAGTGTGTTGTGTTTGACATTGGCGAACCCTAGTTTGGAGTGAAAAGGTATTCTTCGTCGAAACACTCTTGTCATTCAAAATTATTTAGCCATGGCCTCTACATCCAAAATCCCTTCTAGTTCTACCGAACTTGAGGAGTCATCCGAGTTTCTTAGGAAGAAGGTGAAATATAATGCCCTATCTCAAATTCCTGCCAGAGTCATTGTTGCAGGGGATTTTTCAGGCTACATTGATTGCAAACTAGAAGACCTAGGGTCTCTAGAGATTCACTCCTAGTTGAGCTTGTTCTCTGGAGATGATAAGAAGATTAAACCAGAGTACAGCGTGATCGAGAAGAAGAAATTCCACAATGCAGTATATTTTCTTGAGGAATTCACAGAAGATCACATAAGGATCATTCTAAGTAGGGTTCATGGTGACAAGATGTATCTTGAGCGAACCCATGATATTACACTGGAGGCAATCCATGTTGTGACCAATTTCTGCAATGTTGGAGAAGTCCCTATTCTTCGCGAGATCACCAAAACCAAAGTGATAGAGCTCACCGGTTCTGTGAGCAACCAACAGGAAATGACTGTAAACACCATAAAAGATGACTTGGTGAAGTATGCATGCATGGTGATCGGGTATAGAGTATTCTATGCTAGTAGAATGAATTTTGTTCCTATAGCTTCGGTGCATGCTGCTTATAGGATGATCAAGGAAGATGTAGAATATAACATGTACCTACATGCAAAAAAAACTCATGGAGAATCTGAAGTCCATCAAAGAGGACAAGACACTGAGGTTTAAGTTCAGTCAACTGCTTGTCGGTTTGTTTTTCTATTTTCAAGGGTATTTTCCAAGAGTCGGTGATGTTCAATGGTCAACTGACCTACCGGTTTCAAGGTAAATAAAGGAAAGTCTGCAAGCAGTGGGATCTGCTCATCCAGAGACTCTAAATAGGTATTTTGATGAGTTCAGACTAAAGATGAACCAGAGAATGAGAATATCAGGTGATCTGGTTAAAAAGTATGAAGATGATATCTATTTCAAAATCAAAGTGGATCACTGCATAATGGAAGTGGTTGAGCCTAGAGAAGATGAAGTTGAGCCTATGGGCTATGAAGTGGTAAATCATATACTCACAGGGTATGCCTCTACCCTACTTGCTTCACCATTGGATCCAAAGAAGAAGAGGACCGGTACTTACTCAAAGAGGATCAAATCTATTGAAGTAATGAAGCAGAAGAAGAGGAAAGTTGTGCCATTAGCATCGGCACCAGTTACATATGATGCTAGTCCTAAAGTAACCAAGAGGTCACCAGCCAAAAAGAAACCGGAGGCCATTCTGCCAAAGGTATTTGAAAGGAAGAGAAAAACCAAGAATAACACACTTGGATTCAGAAGACACTAAACTGGAGGTAGAAATGAAGAAGACAAGGCAACCAAGTAAGAAGACGAAGATAACTAGTAATGTACCAACAACCTCTGCACTGGTAATATACATGTTGCTTCTTAATAGCCTATGCAACATTTTCAAAGGATTATGAAGAATGTTAAAAGGAAAGTTCTTGATGATCTACAAGATTATTTTGATGATCTTAGCGATAGTGAAAAGGAAGAAGTAGAGCTAGAGGTCATTAAATATTTGTGTGATAATGATCGGTCTTCAATTGACATTAAACCTGATGTTCCTAATTCTTTGTATAATTATTTGGATAATAAATGGCGCATTGTCATTGAAAAGGAGCAAGAAATTAGGGAAGTAATTTTTCCCCAATATTTTCCTGATGCCTCTAATTCAGAATTGTTTGAGATTCTTAATTGGTACAAAGGCATCTTTTTCATGCAAAAAAGAAGACTTCAGCTACTCGGAGGCAAAACCTTTGAAGTGGAAAAAGACACCCATCTGCAAGTCAAGGCAGTTGTCAAAATGCAGAAGGTATCTGAAGCTAATTGGTAGGCTGAGCAAGAGCCTAACCTATCTACATCCAAACTAGATGAAACCTTCGATAATCAAGATGAGAGACTAACTGAACAAAATGACCCCATTGATGTTGATGCACTAGATGTGGAGGAGACCACTCCAGAGAAGGAGAAAGATGAAGAGGAGAGAGTGGAGAAAGAAAAAGATGAGAAAGCAACAAAAGAGAAATAGGAGAAAGAGAAACAAGAAAAAGAGAAACAAGAGAAAGAGAAATAGGAGAAAGAGAGAACGAAAAAAGAAAAAGAAAAGAAAAAGAGAACACAGGAGAGGGAAGAAGAGAAGAAGAAGGAAGAAGAGAAGAAGAAGGAAGAAGAGAAGAAGAAGGAAGAAGAGAAGCAGAAAGAAGAGAAGAAGGAAGAGGAGAAGAAGAAGGAAGAAGAGAAGAAGAAGGAAGAAGTGAGGAAGAAAGAAGAAGAAGAGAAGGAGAAAGTGGAGAAGGAGAAAGAGGAGAAAGAAAAGGCCGACAAGGAGGCCAAGGAAAAACAAGAGCAGGAGAAGAAAATACAAGAGGAGATCAAGGCAAAGGAAGGAGAACAGACTCCTAAGGCAACCAGAGATCAAGCCAAATAGGTTGATTCCACCAGTCACACCAATTTGACTCTTTCCTGTCTTACTCAACTGGTACATGAAAATGAGCTACTGAGGAGCATTCAACTAGCTCAAGATAGATTGGAAGAACTGGGGAAAAAGAAAGAACAGGATGTCATTCAATTTGTTGTTGACACTCTTTCCAATCTAATCCCTGGTACTAACCTCCCCAGTACCAATTCTTCATTGGCCAAGCTAAAATTATTATGCACAGTAGTGGATGATCGAGTTCAATCACTTGAAGATGTTGCCCAGGCCACTGCAAATAAAACCATGAAAAGGAACTCAAAGTTGCATTGGTGAAACAATTTAATGAAGACAAAGTCAAGCTGATCCACCAGAGGGATGATATCCGTTTGGCAATAGCTAAAGGCCATAAACTGTTGAGCAAAATCTGCCAGCTAGATATATTTTGTGATGATGCTTTGAAGAAAAAGAGTCAAATCCAATCAGAGTTAAAGCAGTATATAGGCAATTTCAAATTGCCATATGATTCCTTCATAGTGTATGGACAGACTGTTCACACTCACGAATAGCAGATTGCAAAGATTGAATTGGAGATTTGCAAGCGGATAGAAGATCTGCAGGAGCTCCAGTTTCTTTTATTGCCAAAGTTGCAAGTTCTTCAAAAGTGTTTTCTGAACATGGAGGCTATTATTGTTACATGGGAATTGAGCATCATTGATGCCATGGAGGAGTTAGCTTTCCAGATGAAGACTCAGAGTGAAATCGGTGCCTCACTCCTAGATACCTGGTCAACAAACATGAAGGATTTCTTGAAATAACTTTAAATCTATTTTTGAAAAGTTTTACTCTTTATTGTCATAAACATATACTCTGTTTTTATGCAATATGATCAAGAGAGTGGTAAACCCACTATGTTTTGTATTACTTTGTCATTGTTGGAAAAGGGGGAGTAGTATTCATAAAAAAATTTATGGGGAGTAGCATTGAATTTGCACATGCTTATAATTTTGGCAAAGGGAGTAGTGTATATGCTTAGGGGGAGTAATTTTGATTATGACATCATTTTTGTTTTTGTAAGCACTTAGATGTCAAATTTTCCTAAGTGTTGCCATCAATGCCAAAGGGGGAGATTGTTGGTATTTTGATGATGTTTAGTTATGATTGTCATTGATTGACACACACTTATTTTATGTATGATTTGTTCACACTGGTATTATATGCCATTGAATGTATAGTCATTGTTTGTAGAAGACTATCGGTGTTTTGCAGAAAATGCTTACCTGTCAAAGCATGACCGAAGACATCAAGTGGTATGAAGACCTCAAGCAGAATGAGGACCCCTAGCGGTAGTCAATCTTTTTGATCGGAACACTATGTTCCAATTTACCAGTCTTTGTTTACCAATAATCAGTATACTATGTTAAACTAATAAAATTGTAAAGTGTGATGAGTTATCATCCACCGTCACCAATGCGGTGACTCAACCAGTAAACTTGTAGAGTGTGATGAGTTATCATCCACCGACACTTTGGTGGTGCTTCTATGTCATGTTACCAAATGTGTCTAGATGCTTCAACCCTAGGAAATTGTAATCCAATCTCATTGGACCGACATGAAATTAGCTTCCTATTTAAGGACATCATGTCTAGGGTTTTAAAAAGAAAATGTATGTGTGTGTGTGTAGATTGAAGAGAAAAGTTGTTAAAGGAGCATTGTGCAATAAAGATTGAACATGCAAAGGATAGAAGACTGAAGTAATGCTGCAATGCATTAACATAGAGCAGTCAAGGATCTAATCAAGCATTTTGTGCTACTTTCTATATCATTCACTTGTTGATTACTAATCTCTTCGACAAGTCTGAAACCCTTAACCGGGTAGGCCCAGTCAAGCCTTTTGTAAATCCTCTAACAAGGTGGTTCACAGTTGTGGATCTGAAATCCTTTAACAGGGTAGTATTTAACAGGACTTATCTCCTAATAGAGATCCGGATTCCCAACAGGATCTGTTCTAGTAAAGATAAATTACACAACCATTGACAACAACCATTGACAACATCCTCCTAACCTATGAAAAATGGGAGCTTTGAAATATGAATGGATTTGATGGAGAGGCTTTAGAAAATTACAAATATAATTGATAGATGTATGAAAATCAATAGTTCACAAAGGTGAAATGAAGACAAGAATCAAATTGTTAAAGAAGGAAGTTGAATAGGCACATGATAAAGAAAATAGAGGCATGAGGAAATAAAGAAGGAGACATGAGTAAAGAGAAGAGGCCGAGAAAATCTAAGGAAGAAAAATGGTCTTGCCTTGACAAGTAATAGACAAAATAGTAAATGTGAAGGAAGCTAAATGGTTGGGGGAGAGAATGTAGAAAGCATCTACATGGAGAGTTGATAAGGAGAGAGTTTGTAGATTAAAGGGACAAGCAAAGTGGGAAAAATAGTGAGAGGGAAAGTGTGTGTGGGTTGTAGTTAAAGAGTGTAAGTTAGTTCAAGAGTTGTGGAATTGGCCCAATTAGAAGAGAGAGACTACGATCAATAATGGAAGAAAGGTTTTATGATGCATATTGAAGAACCATTGTTTGGTTCAAGATTGAAAGACAGAGTTGGAGAGTGAGAATATAGAGTATTAAAGTGTGAGAGAGAATATTGATTGATAGTTTGAGGAAGGTCATTGAATGGGCATTTTGTTAATAAGTGGGAGATGCCTATGAATTTGTGTAATCTCCATCTTGTATGTGTAGAAGTGAAAATATAAGTAGAGAGTGTCTACATATATTCTATGTTGAGTTTTAGTTGACAAGAGTAGTCATCTTGTGTTAAGTGGTATCAAAGATAGAGGTCCTAAGCATGTAAAGTCTACACCAAGACTTGTGGGTGAATTTTTAAGTGGTAGAGTTGTCTGAGAGGCTCAAGAGAATTATTCTAGGTGTGTGAGGAGACCTGAACAATTAAGAGATAAGAGGGAAAATTTGTGAAGAATGTGTTAAAAGTGTGAAGTGATTATGGAGATCTCAATATGATCATTGAAAGTGTGTGAAGTCCTCAATGATTGAGACCTTGAAGTCGTGAAGTAAAGTGAATGCAAGAGTGAAAGATTGCAATAGATGAAGAGAGGATGGATCCAAAGAGGAAGATGTGGTGGATCATGAAGAGACCCGTGATGATTTATTTTTTGGAACGATATTGGGAATAAAGTTATGGGATGCAGAATATCTTCTTGAAAGAGGGTAGTTGCAGATGGAAAGATAAAGATGTGAGAACATCCCACACAATTGAAAGGAAGAAAATAAATCAGGTAAGAGATGAGCACAAAAGAGAGGATAAAATGACTACACTGGATCATCAATTGGTGAGTGAAGGTAGAGAATGTGATGTTGGTGAAGATACATCACAAGTTGAGGTAGTTGAAGAGGAAGAAGTTCAAAAGATAGAGGTTGTTGTAGAGGTTTATCAAGGACCTAATAAAGATGGCACATTTCTTGGAGAGGAAATCAATAACAACAAAGAGGTTAAAGAGGATGTTGTAGCAAATAAAATTATAATCAAGATAATTGTTGATTTTTTTGTCCAGTGAAGTAGAGATGAATTAGGATAGGTTAATGCAAGTAGATGTTATAAAAGATCATGTAGAAGTTGTAGAGGGAATGCAAGTGGACTTTGTAGATTGGTGTAAGAAGGTGATATTTTCACATGTGGAAGTAGTATAGGATGGGATAGGTGGATTTTGGTGGAGATGGTTAATTTGTGGTGGATCAAAATCCATAAAAGAGGAGAGGATTGGAGAGGTTCTTTTTTTGAGGAGGCTAGGTAATGTTTAGCTAGATCCCATGAAGGAGAAGAGTAGAGGAGAAATAATTTTGCATAGGGGAATGGTAAATGGTGGATGCAAATCTACGAGAGGAGAGAAGAATAGAGAGAAGAGTTGTGGGAGGAGGATTATAGTTGTTCTAGTAAGATGTTGGAAGAGAAGTAAAAATAAGTGATTTTGTGTACCTAACATAGTGATGGATTTCATTGCAAGTTGTTTAAAACCTAAAAAGGAAATCATATTACCTAACTCTATTTTATGAGCTCTACTCACAATAGAAAAATCTTACCCAATATATCTGATGCAGAAGCATCCTAGGTAAATTAAAATTTACCTCACCTAAAAATATTTTTATTTTGTTTTATTCAAACTGTTAATTGTTCTCAATTTTTTCTTGGCATCTCTCCATATTGATCTTTGTAGAGTTTCAATGTTGACTCTAGCTCATGATAGAAGGATTGTAAGAGGCTATAATTTGGATGAAAATAGTGGACCTCCTTCCAAAGGATGAATACATGTTAGGATCAATGGCATGCATTTTCCCTGTTTCTTTTTTATGCATAGAGGAGACAAGCTACCTATAAATCATAAACTCACAATTTGTGGAGATAATGTACCTTATTTTCATCCTTGTGATTTGAATAAACACCTTCTTGCTATTGATACTATTGAACTGATAGGAATTGGTTGCCATTTCAAAACTGAAATCAAATGTGTAAATTGGATTATGTGTATAGATTTGTTGAATGATGGAGGCATTAAGTATAGTCAAATTTTGCAACCTCCACTAGCTTCCAGTCACAACCTAGGAGCTTTAGAACAAGGAATGAACATCTAAAGTCATAAAGGCTGAAATAATTATTGTCTGATGTTGTAGCTATAATTTCCTTGATAAACATATATACAATATGTGAAAGCATAGATAGGGCACATGAAATTATTTGATAGAATTCATCAACCAAATATGATCTCACAGATTGTAAATATTGTAAGATATGTATAAAATAAATTTTACTAAAGTTAAATTGGCGGGTGTAAAGCCAAATTATGCAACCTTTGACAACATCCTCATAACCTATGTGAAAATGGAAGCTTTGAAATAGGAGTGGATTTGTTGGAGAGGCTTCAGATACTTACAAATGCAATTAACAAATGTATGAACATCAATGGGTCATAAAGGCGAAGTGATGGAAAGAATCAAATTGCTAAAGAAGGAAGTTGAATAAGAAAGGGGCAAAGAAAAAAAGGTGTGATGAAATGAAGAAGGGGAAGTGAGTCTAGAGAAGAGGTTGAGAAGATAAGGAAGAAAAATGAAATTGCATCAAATGGTAAGTAACAACCAATGTAGAAAACATGAAGTTGAAGGGTTGGGGGAGAGAATGTAGAAAGCATCTATATGGAGAGTTAATAAGGAGAGAGTTTCCAAAGTGAAGGCACAAGCAAAGTGGGCACAAAAATGGGAAGGAAAGTGTGTGTGGGTTGTGGTCAAAGAGTGTATGTTTGGCCAAGAGTTGGGGAATTAACCCAAATAGAAGAGAGGGATTATAGTTAAGAAAGAAATAAAGGTTTTATGATGCTAATTGAAGGATCGTTATTTGGTTTGTGATTGAAAGAGAAATTTGGAGAGTGAGAATACAAAGAAAATTGTTATAGAGTAGATTGAAAGAGAGATTGAGGAAGGTCATTGAATGGCCATTTTGTTAATAAGTTAGAGATGCCTATGAATTTGTTTGGATATTAATAAGAATTAAATTTTTGAATGAATTTGTGTGTAATATCCATCTTGTATGTGTAGAAACAAACTTATAATTAGAGAGTCTTTTCATTTGTGTTGAGTTTTAGCTAGCAAGAGGAATCATCTTGCATCAATAAGTATCAGAGTTAGAGGTCTTGAGTATTTAAAGTCTACACTAGGACCTAAGGGTGAATTTTGAAGTAGTAGAGTTATCTAAGAGGCTCAATAAAATTGTTCTATATATGTGAGGGGACCTAAAAAAATTAGAGTTAAGAGGGACAAGCCATAAAAAAAGAGTTGAAAGTGTGAAGCAGTTGTGGAGAACTCAAGAGGATCATTTTGGATGTATGAAGTCCTAAGCAATTTAGAGATTGAAGCCATGTAGTAAAGTCAATGCAAGTGAAAGATTGCAACAGATGATGAGAAGATGAGTTTGACAAGGAAGATGAGATGTGTCATGAAGAGACTCGTGACGATTTATTTTATGGAATGATATTCGAAAGGGAGTTATGGGATGCTCAAAATCCCCTTCAAAAAGGATAGTTGTAGATGGAAGTAAAAATATGTGAATAGAGGTGAGAGATAAAGAGAGAAGAGAGGAAAAAATAATCATACCACATAATGTTAATTCTGCAACATTCACCAACTTCGTCATAGCCTAGGAGCTTTGGAATAGAGCATGGATGTCCATCAAAGTCATAAAGGATGCAACAATTTTTATTTGATGTTGTAGCTACAATTTTCCTACTAAACATATATTGAAAATGTGGAAGCATAGATAGGGAATGCTAAACTATTTGATGAAATGCCTCAACAAAATATGGTCTCATAGATTGAAAGGATTGCAAGATATGCATAAATTGGATTTCAAGGAAAATAAATTTTGGTAAGCATAAAGCCAAATTATGCAACCTTTTCCAACATCCCCCTAAATTGTACAAAAATGGGAGCTTCGAAATAGAAATGAAAATGTTGGAGAGGCTTTAGAAACTTACAAATGCAATTTATAGATGTATGAACATCAATAGGTCACAAAGGTGGAGTGAAGACAATAATTGAATCACTAAAGAAGGAAGTTGAATAGGCAAGGGGCAAAGAAAACATGATGAAATGAATAAGTGGAAGGGAATAAAGAGAAGAATTTGAGTAGATAAGAAAGACAAATGGCCTTACCTTGATAAGTAATGGTAAAAGTAGTAAACATGAAGGGATTTGAAGGGTTGGGGGAGAGAATCTAGAAAGCATCTATATGGAGAGTTAATAAGGAGAGAGTTTGCAGAGAAAAGGGATAGGTAGAGTGGGTGAAATTGTGGAAAGGAAAGTGTATGGAGGTTGCACTCAAATAGTGTAAGTTCATCCAAGACTTGGAGAATCAAACCAAATAGAAGGGAGGTGTTGTAGTGCCCCTCCTAGACTTGCTTTTGATTTAAGTCCCGATAGACTTATTTAGGCATATGATGGTTATTGGGATGGCTATTTATGACTCTTCAGATGTATTAGATTGTATCATTGATACTAGAACTTTATGTGGATTCATGTTATCTATTATAACTCTTTATGATTGGAGAATTTTATGATTGATGATGTGAGACTTACTATATGATATTTGATTCTTATGAATGTTGATATATAGTATATCCTAGATGGATGGATTTATATGACTCATTGAATTCCATATGATTATTGTCTACATGGACTATGTGATTGATGATGATACTAACCCTATTTCATGATGATGATTCTATGTGATGTTTTGATATTATATATTGCATGACTGTCTTCATGAGTAGAGACGATGCCATATCACTCATTGCAAGCGGGATATGTCATCGTGATTCTCTATCACTTGTCTGTTATTGTGAGGTATATGTATTATATATGTTGTGTTGGCTTTTGATGCAGGTTTCCAGGTACCAGACATCGACTCCACTTGGCTCCACAAGTCTGAGCGTGTCTTTTTCCCAATGGCAAGTTGTCGGAGATGACATGGTTTCCCTCATACACTCTTGGTCTAAGATGTATACCTTGCTAGTTTATCCTAATGCCTTTTCTTGGTTGATCTTCCTCTAGGGTCAACTTAGAGATGTGGTATATTGGTTAAGTCTCTTCCACCTTGTGTCATAGGTCATGAGGTCAAATCTCTCTGGCTTCTTATTTTGATCAGTCGTAGCTTGATTATTGGCTTTATTGCATGAGTGGATTATTCTTTTTAATTAAGAATTTAATTAAGTAATTAATGTATTTACTTTAATTTATTGGGATTTAATTGAGATTTATTTATTGTTTAAATTTAATTTTTTGATTTATTGTTGAGATGACTTTTATTTATTTATTGTTTTAATTTAATTATATATTTGAGTTCTATTTATGTTATTTTATTTATTTATTTATTGGTGTTAATATAAATAACGGTGATTGTTTGGTGGGAGTTATTTAATAAAGTATGGGTAAATAATATTATTTGTACCTACCATCTTATTTTGAGGAAATATTTGTATTTCCCAATTAATTGTCATAATTATACAAGTAAATAAATTTAATTTATTTCTACCTACCTTTATTTGTGATTGGTCAGTTTGATTGGTTTGGTAAGAAATATATATTTTTATTATCCCTTTTTTGAACTTTGTAAAGGTAAGTAAGATATATAGTTTCTTGGAAAAAATTTATTGGTCGAGGAAACTATAGGTTAAATTTAATTTTCCTATTATTTATTTGATTTGGAGTTTTGGATTGTGAATTGGATTGGGAAAGGCTTGACAAATTCCTATTTCTACTTCAATTCTTGTCTTGTGATGTGCAGGGTGGTGGATTCTTATTTTTGCATTTTCTTTTTGGAAAAGATTGTCTTCTCCATGTCTGCAAATTTGATTTGGAAATTGTTTTGGGGATTCATTTTTTATGGTAATGATCTCCTTTAATTTGTTTTCAATCTGATATGTAAATTTGGAATGGGGAGGAAGTGTGAATTTGATTGTATGTTCCTTTTTGTGTTTACTGTGTTTTCATTGTGGCTATTTTGTGGGAGTGTGGAATCTTCCCTCCACTTGTTTGGATGATTTTGGATCTTTCTTTGATTGATTGAGTCACAATATGTTGATTATTAATTTCCTCTCCCTCTCTCTAATGGTCTAGGCTTCACATTTCTTAGTCTTTTGATTAGTGGGAGAGAGATCTTCTTCTGCATCTTTTTCTAGGAAGCTTGAGTTGAGTGTGTTGGCTTTCTATGATGTCATTTGAGTGTTTTGGACCCCTTGACTGCATTAGGAGGGCCATTTTTGGTTCCTAAGACCCTCTATTCCCCTTCCCTAGCTAAAGGACTCAGACAGGCTCTGTTCTGCACACTTCTCCCAAAAATGCTACAAGACTTACCAGAAATGCCAACATGCCTACCAAAAATTCCATGGTACATTCCAAGGGCACCATTTTGCATTCTAGGGGCGCTGAGCTATGTTTTGGGAGCTCTTGATTGATTTGAAGGTCCTGATTTGCAAATGCAAGCCTATTTACCAAAAACACCATTATAGGGACCAAAAATACTATGGTATCAACCCAAAACCCCATGGTATGTACCAAAAATGCTAGGGTACCTATCAAGGGTGCTATTCTAGGAACCAGGGGCACTGAACTATCCTGGGGGTCTCTAGAAGTCAGTTTTTAGCTTGTTTTGTGCCTTTTTGATTTGGGTGAATGCTCCAGAGGCTTGTGCAAGATGTATTGACATTTTTATGGTTGATTATGATGTTTTTTTACCCCTTATGTTTTATCAAGTTTTCCAGTAAGAGGTTTCAAGCCTTACCGATGAAGTGTTTCCTATGTGATTTGACGCTCCAGCGAGAGGGAGAATGCCTCGCTATTGAGGGATTGATTTTATGATTCTAGTGAGATGTGATATGCCTTAATATTGTGATTTGATGTTATTTGGACCTCTTTTATGAATTGCATCCATTATTGGTTTGTTGATATTGCATTGGTGAAGGTTTCCTTCCTTGAGTTGGCCCTTGCATCCTTGTGCTCAGTTTGTATTTAGTTGTTGATATGGTTGTTGTACCTTCTTGAGATTTCATGATGGTTTTATTTTTTCTTTTTATTTGTATCTTTACCCTATGGCCTTGGTTCATGGATGGGGGAGTTGGCTCTTGCATGTGTCGGTACTAGGTTGTGAGTACTAGGCCTCTAGGAAGGGGTCTAAACCTAGGAAATCACGTGAAGGGTTGATGGTATAATTTCAAGTGATAACATGATAAAAATTGATTAGAGGGATGGGTATTAGGAATATATCTAATCAAGATAAATAATATGATATGGTATGCCCCAATTGGACGGACCCAGGGAGAGGTTTTTGGGATCCCAGATTGGGAAGACCGTTGGAGCGGTATACCCAATCTCCCTTGAGTTACTTCAAGGTGGAGATGGATGCCACATGAGTATATCATGTGATTACACTCTACCCCACATGTATCCATTTTCCATATGCCTTATTTTATTGATTTACCTCTAGAGGATATTTGCATTGATTTAGCCACTTGTTGTACTTTGGTTTTGTATCCTTATGTTTGGGTTTCATGGAGTCATGTTGTATCCTTTGGTCGATAGGCATCGACTTAGGTAATGAGTGTGTGTTGGAACCTTTTTCATCTCCTAGCATGGGGGGTGGTTCCTTCATTGGCTCCACATGGTCGGGTGGTTGATTGCCTTCTTCCATTTGGACACTCTTCTTGGTGTTGCATGCATGGATTGGATTCTTCATGAGTTTACTGTTGGCATAACAGTAAGAAAGATTGTTGATATTCAATAAGGATATTGAGAAGGTTGTTGAAGATTATTGATATAACTGAAGAAGGATGATAACTATCTTTATAACATTATTTTGTCATTGATGTCAAGAAATTGATTATCTGATTCAGTATGATGTTGCCATATCTTGAGAAGATTGATTAGAAGGATGTCAGTAAAAGATATAGAAAGAATGTGATGAATAAAGGGAGGAATAAGTTATTCAATGGGCAACTATTACCAAGCTAGACAATGATGAGATCATGATGTTTAGATTGTTTTGATATCCTACATATGTTGTTGATTGTAAGGTTAATACTATACTATGCAACCAAGCAATGAACCTAGTCGGTAAACCCTAAGGTTATCGATATCGGTTAATGAAGGCGAAATGTCTACCAAGTAAAGTTTAGCATTTACCGAGTTGCAACCGAGTTATAACAGTGCACATAGGATGGATAAAAGCATTATTTAATGAAGGACAATGATTAGCTAGAGATGTATAAATGATTAGTATGTCATGCATGAAGTTTGTCAAGGATCTATGGCAAAGGGAAATCGGCAGGAAGATCTACAGCACAAATTGAACCGCAATAACCTTATGGAAGTTCCAAGAAGGGAATGCAAGTCCCAAGGTAAGGTAAAATATTTTCAGATCGGAAGGATACATTGAACCTAGTCAAGTTTGAAGATCTGATGGCTAAGATTGATCATGAGAAATGTGATCAAGGAGATTTAGCGGTTAGCAATTGTTTATAAATAAGAAATTGTTAATAAACAATATATGCGGGCAAGTGTATGCACAAGGATGCTACATAGTGATTACCGAGCACAAAAGCTTGAAGACCTGTTTGAATAATAGAGTAGAAAACCTAGCAGAGGGACAAGATAAGTCCTATGACTAGATTGTTTTGAGCAAAAAGGAATCTGCTTTAGCATTTTAGATATGAAGTTGCAGATAGATTTTTATTACTGTTACTTTGTAAGTAACAGAAAATCTCTTAACTGAGTGGACTTAACAGTCTTATATGTAAACCCTCTAGCAAGGTAACATTCTAAGTGAGTGTTTGAAATCCTTTAACAAGGTCACTTCTAACAAAGTGAAGATCCTAACATATTTGAGGGAAATCCCTTAACCGGGTCACATCTAGCAATGTGTTTGTAATCTTTAACAGGATTTGCTTTTAACGGAGCATACTCTAGAAGAGTATATTTCTTAGTGGGTCCGAAATCCCACAGTGGTTTTTCCCTATTTGGGTTTCCACATTAAATCTGGTGTTATGAGTGTTATTATGATTATGTGTTCATAAGTTTGCAGGTTTAGCAGTTTTTGGTTAAGTTGCTGAAGTATAAGTTACCGAGGTTGAATCTGTTGATTTTATGGAAGTTTAAGTTTGTATGATTCACCCCCCCACTCTCATCTTGTTATCTATTGGCATCAGCTCTTTACATTAAGTATCAGAACTAACAATTGGTATCAGAGCTTAGGACTCTGGAAGAAAAAGTTTAAAGGTACTTGAGGCAAAGATCTGAAGATGTATAAAAGGGATGCACCGAAGCTGAACAAATCAAGTTTCTCCACATGGCAGAAAATGATGAAGTTGCATTTATCAAGAATTTGAGAATATGCAACATATTATCTGGAGAATGATTACATTGCACCGAGCACCAACCCTATGACCTTGGAAGAGATTAAGGCAAAGCAAGAACATATTCAAGCTATGATTGAAATAACATCAGCATTGACCGACTCAGAGTTTAATGATCTAGAAGGTTGCAATGATCCAAAAGCAATGTGGACTAAGCTCATATCTGTATATGGAGGTGATGAACATGTTCAAAGAGAAAAAGTAGATAGTCTAAGAGGATAAATTGAATCCATGAGGATGAATGAAGGTGAGAACATAACCCAATACAGTACAAGACTAAAGGAGATTGTCAATCAAATTAAAGGAGAAGGTGGAACTATTGAAGAAAATGATATAACAAGTTGTTGAGAACCCTTCTACCAGCTTATTCCATTCAAGTCTCTGCAATCAATGAATTGAGGTCTGTACCTAACATGCCAGTTTCTTTAGATGCTACTAATTGTAAGCTACATGCATTTGAGTTAAGTAATTTTGATAACAGTGGGTCTTCGGTAAATAAAGTAGAATTTGCATTCAGTTCTTTTCATATTGGTGAATCTGATGATTACAATGATAGAATGAGTAAGTAATCTGAAGGGGGTCACAGTGGAGCAAGTGAAAGATTTCGCAAGAACATGGAAAAAGTGCACAAACTGTATGAGGAAATCAAGAAGCAAAAAGAATTTGAAGCATTATTAGCCAGAAGGTTACCGAGAGGAAAAGGTAAGTATAAAGGAAAGCTACCTTTAAAATGTTTCAATTGTGATAAAATAGGACATATGGCTTCTATCTGCCCTGACAAAGAATCTAGTGAAAAGAGAGAATACCGAGATAACAGGAAAAAAGATAACCAATACAGAGGACACCAAGACTTCAGAAGGAGAGATAGAAAGACATGTCTAGTAGCAGATGAGAAATCCAATGATGATGAATCTGATGAAATTGATACTGAGGAAGTTGTTTATGTGGCTATTAAAGATGGATCTGATGAGGAAAGGTATGAAGAAAAAGCCCTAATATCTCACATAAATAATAATGATTCTTGGATCATAGACAGTGGATGCTCACATCATATGACAGGTGATAAACACAAGTTTGTTAAATTAGAAGACTATGATGGAGGCTATGTAAGATTTGGTAATGATGCACCATATTCGGTAAAAGGTAAAGGATCTATAACACTTCTTGACAATGCTAAATGTGATGATGTATACTAGGTTGAAGGTTTGAAATACAATTTGTTGAGTGTAGCACAGCTAAACAATACAGGATACCGAATAGAATTTCAGAAAGGAATTGTCAAAGTTCATGACAAACATGGAAAGTTAGCTGCTATCAGGACACAAACAAAAGGTAATACATTTCATCTTGACTCAACTCAGAACAAGTGTCTTTATGCAAAGATAGATGATACCTGGTTATGGCATAAAAGGTTTTGTCATGTAAATTTTGATAATCTGATCAAAATAAGTAAGAAGCACCGAGTAAGAGGACTACCGAGTCTTGAAAAACCTGAGAATGCTATGTGTCGAGGATGCCAGATGGGTAAGATGACAAGATCAAGCTTTACAAGTAAGTCCTACACTTCTAAAAGAATTTTAGATCTAGTACACACTGATCTTTGTGGTCCTATGAAAGTTCAAAGTTATTATGGTGATAAATATTTCATATTATTTGTGGATGATTACTCAAGGATGATGTCAGTTATGTTTTTAAAAGAAAAATCAGAAGCTTTTCAAATGTTCAAATGGTACAAGGCAAGAGTTGAAAATGAAACAGGAAGAAAACTAAAATGTCTTAGATCTGATAGAGGAGGAGAATTCACTTTTGATGAATTTAACTTATATTGCAATGATCATGGTATAAAGAGGCAAGTATCTGCACCGAGAATACCTCAACAAAATGGGATAGCCGAGAGAAGAAATAGATCAATTGTGGATTGTGCAAGAACCTTGATGATAGAAAAGAGGGTACCTCAAACATTTTGGAGAGAAGCAATCAGCGCTGCAATTTACACCTTGAACCGACTTCAACTGAAGAAAGGAACTATGAAGACGCCATATGAGATCTAGTATGACAAGAAACCTAATGTAAGTTACTTTAAAATCTTTGGAAGTAGATGCTATGTTCACAAAGATGACAGAAATGGAAAGTTTGATCAGAAAAGTGAAGAAGGAACATTTCTTGGTTATTCCTCTAGAAGTAAAGCATTTAAATGTCTAATCAAATCATCTAACAAAATAGTGGAAAGTGCAAATGTGAAAATTGATGAATTTGTAGAAAGAAATGATGAAGGAAATTCCAAAGAATTAGAAGATTATGAAGAATTTGTTTATATTCAACTGAGAAAGTTGCTGAAGAAAATGAAGATAATGTCCAGTTACTGAGTGATGAAGAAGATCATATAGAATTTATCGAGCCTATATTAGCCAAATATGTCAGAAGACATCATGCATCAAGTCAGATTATGAGAGATAAAGATGATCTAGTGATGACAACACATGTCTGATTTCTGAATTTGAACTGAGAATAGTAAAAGAGGCATTTAACAGTGAAGATTGGGTAAATGCTATGACAGAAGAAATTGATCAAATCAAGAAGAATGACACATGGACAGTAATCATAAGACCAAAGGACAAAAATGTAATCGGTACTAAGTGGATTTTTAGAAACAAGCTAAATGAAAAAGGTGAGGTCATTCGCAACAAAGCAAGACTAGTTTGCAAAGGTTATGCTCAAGAAGAAGGAATAGATTATGGTGAGACTTTTGCACCTGTGGCTAGACTTGAGGGAGTAAGAACATTGTTGGCATATGCTTCTTTCAAAAATTTCAAGTTATATCAAATGGATGTTAAATCTGCATTTTTGAATGGTATACTAGAAGAAGAAGTTTTCATTGAACAACCTGAAGGATTGTTGAAGACAAGAGTAAAGATCAAGTATGCAAACTGAACAAAGCCTTATATGGTCTGAAACAAGCACCTAGAGCATGGTATGAAAGATTGCACTCTTATTTAATGAAGATTGGTTTTATAAGGACAAGTGAAAATAGCAATATGTACATGAAGAAAGATGAGGACAATGGAATACTGATCACAGCCATATTTGTTGATGACATTATATTTTGTGGTAATGACTCCTTATGCAAGAACTTTGGAAATGAAATGTGCAAAGAATTTGAGATGTCACTAATCGGTGAGATAAAGTATTTTATAGGTTTACAAATATTGCAAATGAAAGATGAGATTTTTATTACTCAATCCAAGTACATAAAGGAAATCTTGAAGAAATTTGGAATGGAGGATTCTAAACCAGTAAGTACTCCTATGACTACTAACTGTAAATTATCAAAGAATGACGAATCTGCATCTGTTGATGAGACACATTACCGATATATGATTAGAAAATTGTAATATGTTGTGAATAGTAGACCGGATATAGCACATGCAGTAGGTATTGTAGCAAGATTCTCTGCAGATCCCAAGGAAACCCATATGCCAGCAATCAAGAGAATTTTCAAATACCTAAGAGGCACTGAAGATTATGGCTTAGTATATGAAAAGAGAAATAATTTTGATTTAAAAGTTTATACTGATGCTGATTGGGTAGGCAACATAGATGGCAGGAAAAGCACAAGTGGTGGAGCTTTCTTTTTGGGAGAAAGACTAGTAAGTTGGCTTAGCAAGAAACAAGGATGTATTTCTCAATCTACAGTAGCAGCTGAATATGTTGCTACAACATTGAATTGTACCAATATAGCATGGATCAAACAACTGTTGGAAGGTATAAATAAGAATGTTACTAAGCCAGTAACTATATTCTATGATAATACTAATGCCATTAACATTTCACAGAATCTAGTGATGCACTCTAAGACAAAGCATATATCTATAAAGTATCATTATCTCAGAGAAGAAGTTCAAGAGAAGAAAGTTGTGCTGGAATATATCAGTTCAAAGGAGAAATTAGCAGACATCTTCACAAAGCCACTACCAAGGGACAGTTTTGAGTATCTCAGAAGCAAGTTAAGGGTCCTACCCCTATCTTCTACTCACTAACTGAGTTCGGTGAAAGCATCAATTTGATGAATCTACAGAATATTATGTGTAGATTGATGCTGATTTATGCACTTTAGAAGGTTTTCTAAAAGTGTGCAGGAAAAATGAATAGAGACAAGTTGATCTGACCGAGACTAAGATGTTACACAGCAAAGCAAGTCACTTCACAAACGAAGAAATCATGATTTAGTTCTTTTACTTTTTGGCATTGTTGTCAAAGGGGGAGAAGACTAAATGGTTGACTGCATGGTAAAGCCCTGAATGATGGAAATAATAGAAGGCTAATGATAGGGGGAGTAGATTGCAAAATGGAGAAGACTTCAGAAGACAAGAGATCAAGGATAAAAGGAGAAGTCTAACAGCAATCTGAATCCGAATCAATTTGAATATCTTGTTGGTATTACCATTTAATTGTTGGTTTTGCCATCAATGCCAAAGGGGGAGATTGTTGGCATAACAGTAAGAAAGATTGTTGATATTCAATAAGGATATTAAGAAGGTTGTTGAAGATTATTGATATAACTGAAGAAGGATGATAACTATCTTTATAACATTATTTTGTCATTGATGTCAAGAAATTGATTATCTGATTCAGTATGATGTTGCCATATCTTGAGAAGATTGATTAGAAGGATGTCGGTAAAAGATATAGAAAGAATGTGATGAATAAAGGGAGGAATAAGTTATTCAATGGGCAACTATTACCGAGTTAGACAATGATGAGATCATGATGTTTAGATTGTTTTGATATCCTACATATGTTGTTGATTGTAAGGTTAATACTATACTATGCAACCGAGCAATGAACCTAGTCAGTAAACCCTAAGGTTATCAATATCTGTTAATGAAGGCAAAATGTCTACCGAGTAAAGTTTAGTATTTACCGAGTTGCAACCGAGTTATGACAGTGCGCATGGGATGGATAAAAGCATTATTTAATGAAGGACAATGATTAGCTGGAGATGTATAAATGATTGGTATGTTGTGTATGAAGTTTGTTAAGGATCTATGGCAAAGGAAAATTGGCAGGAAGATCTACAATGCAGATTGAACCGCAATAACCTTATGCAAGTTCCAAAAAGAGAATGCAAGTCCCGAGGTAAGGTAAAACATTTTCAAATCAGAAAGATACATTGAACTTGGTCAAGTTTGAAGATCTGATGGCTAAGATTGATCATGGGAAATGTGATCAAGGAGATTTAGCGGTTAGCAATTGTTTATAAATAAGAAATTGTTAATAAACAATATATGCGAGCAAGTGTATGCACAGGGATGCTACATAGTGATTATCGAGCACAGAAGCTTGAAGACCTATTTGAATAACAAAGTAGAAAGTGTAGATGTATAAAAATGACCATATTCCTAAATGAATATTTTATGTTCATTTCTCTATTTAATTAAATCCAATTTAATTAAATTACCCACATTCCTCCATTTAATTAAGTAAATTACTCAATTAAATTCACTATAACCATTTAATAGGATAAATTCATTTTATTCAATTAAAGCCCCTGTCTACTTTTTAATTAAAATCAAATTTAATTAAAATAGTTATCCTAAATTAAATAAATCTAATTTATTTAATTACAACCAAATTGAATTAAATTCAATTAAAACCTATTTTCCCTCACCCACTTGCAAAATCCTACACCTCCCACTTGCATCCTAACCCTCTTTCTAAAACTCTTTTAGATTCTTCTAAACCTAATTAATTAACCCAAACCCATCCATTATCCCTTTTCCCTAAATTTGAGGAGGTCACTTCTCAAAATTGGAGCAAAGTCTTCAAAATGCATTAAAGCCTTTATCCATTCAACAAGCTAACTTGTTGAATGCCCCCAAATTTGGAAGGACTCTTACAAATTTGTCCCCAAAGTCTTCATAACCATTAATAGTTAACTCAACCCTCTTACATGGTTAAAGAATTTCCATAAACTCAACCTCCATCTAACCCAAGGCTCTCATCAAGCATTTATTGCTTTGACCATGGTTATCCTTAAACCTTTGCACAAGAGTTTATCCTTTGGCTAAAAGCTTTATCTAATGGGTAATCCTAACTTAACCTTAACCCTTAAACCCTAGGGTAACCATGAGGTCTTCTCAAGCATTTAATGCTTCTTACATCTCCTCTCAACCAGCCTTATGTTGACAATTGTCACCATTTCGTTGGTGCCAATTGCAAACATGGATTCCCAACTTTCAAACTTGGCCCTTGATTGCCTCTTTCAATCCTGACCATCCATTGCCCTGTTTTTGCTATAAATAGAGCTCTCATTCCTCCATTTTCATATATCCAAGTCTTTAGCATCACACTTATACTAAAATTCATCCAAGCTTTCATATCTCATTTTATGCTCATCATTTAGCTTCTCTTTTAAACGGGAATTAATCTAAATATGCAAATTTAGAGTATGTTCCTAATCATTTAGCTTAAATCATAAACTAATATAGTATGCTAGGATAGTCTTGTTTACTAACCTTATCGTCTTATAGCTAGTTTATTGCATTTGTAGCATCATGCATAGCTTAGGATGCATCTCATCTTAATATCAACAAAAGCATCCCTCGTTCTTGCATTTGCCATCCCTAAACCATTTTGCTCAGTGATCTGAGAGAAAAAACATTGGTTTGAGGGACCGTGCAAGATAGAGAACCATGGAACCATCCTTGGGAAGCTGAGCCATACTTCATGACTCCATAGCTTGCACCAAGAAGTCATGTGGGTGTGTGAGCAAGGCTCCCTAGAGCTCCATTTTTCACATATTGAGTTCTATCGGCTCGCTTTTCCCGCATACATTTCTGGCACCCACCATGGGGCATGACCCCACATATCAAATCGGTTTTTAAATTTAACCACTTTTGCAGGTCCGTGGGAAATGAGAATCGGCACATGGAAAACATGCCCTAGCGCATCTGGTCAACAGCCTAGCGCATCCGGTTAACTATTCAGTGCGTCGGGTCCATCATCTAGCAAATGAAGTCTGTTTATTAGCGCATCATAATACCAAACTTTCCTATAGGTTTCGACGCGGGAGAAAAATAGAGCAGCGCTTTCTGAACACAGAGTAGCGCATACCGAAAATAGTATAGCACATCACTGATTTCTTTTAGTACATCACTGTTATTTTGTAGCGCGTACAGTTTGTTCTGTAGCGCATCATAGATAGACAGAAATCAGAAAATTAAAATCTGTAACCGAGGGTAAAAATTTAGACTTGTTGAAGTCCACCAGTCATCTAACGTTTTCCACTTGTTCTCTTGCAAGATTCTAACAAATTTGTTGCAGATAGGAGCTTAATCTTAAGAATATTAGGATAGTTAGGATTTTCACTAACTTAGTTAAGTTAGTTTAAAAATCTGAACTTCTTTTATTCTTAAAATTGAACTCACCTTTTTGGGCTTTAAAAAGAACCACAAATCAGAAAATTTCTTGCTTTCATAGGAGAAAACTTTATTTTTGGGCTTTAAAAAGGACAATACAAACCTTCCTTCTTGCAAAAGTAGCTTTAAAAAGAACCTCACCATCCTTTGGTGTATAAAAGGATTCATTTCAGATTTTTGCAAAGGAAAGAACCACACTTAAGAAATTTTCATTACAATCAAAAGAGGGAAGTTATTCCCCTTTTTGTCGGTTTCCTTTTGTTATTCGAAATCGAACTTTTGCTTTGTTGACTCAATTATTTTCCTAGATTAAATAATCACTAATTTGGGGAAATAAAATTAACACCATGCTTTTTGGAGCAACATCTCCCAATAGAAGTTAGCAAATCTTTTGTCTTGAAGGCTAAAAAGAAAAAAATTGTTTGCCTTGTCTCGAAAGTGGAAGGTATATGCTCTCCCCTTAACTAGGTGATCAAAAAGCCAAACCACTCTTAAGCTTTTTGTACTTCAAGCATTTTACAACCCTTAGCAGGCCTGCCTTCCCGAGGAGTTGGAATCAACTCTTAAAGCCATTTATGGCTGGTGTGAAGTGAATGACCTAAGTGGGAAATGACTTTGACGCCAAGTATTCCAACCCACTATAATCAAAAGTGGAAAGTGAGCAGCGATTAGCCTTCCCCCAGTATCCTTGAGATACGTAAAGCCTTTGTTCTAAAGGTTGGGAAGCCTCCTGAGGGAGTTTGTCACTGACGACCGAACAAGAAGCCTGATTACAAACCATAGAAATAGAAACCTTGATCTGAGTCAGTAACCAGACATTTATAACATCATAGTGCAAGGGTGGGGAAGAATCTGCCCCCAAGATCGCTCACCATATATCTCCCAAGATAACTACTCAATTGTGAAGTGATTCACTTTGAGTTAATTTCTGGCAAAAGGCAAAAAAATGGGTGCCCTCTAGGGGGTGACACGGTTGTTTGAGCTGATGGAGTATCGAGACTAGAGGGCTATGATGTTATTTATGACCTTTGAATAAAGAGTCTTCTTGAAGTGTATTATTTGTATCCAAACCTATTAAAACATTGGGGATTTGAACACATCCTCGCAGAACATACACTATTTGTTAGATTAAGCAAAATGGTTGTCTTTTTGGTGCTGTGCTTGCATTTACTACTTCAGAAAATCATCCATCATAGCTAAAAAATTCACAACAAAAATCCAAAAATTACAAAAACCAAGCAAAGGAAAATATCAAGGCAGTTTAGCGCATGAGAGCAACTTCTTAGTGTGTGAGGTGCTTTTTTTAGCGCATCAAAACATAAAGTTAGTGCGTCCGGTCAAAACAGTAGCATTTATCCAAAATTTCAAAACAGTGTTAAACAGTTAGCGCATCTAGAAAACAGCATAGCGCGTTGAAGCATCAGCTTAGCGCATAGGAGTCACACTTTAGTGCGTAGGGTTTAACAGTTAGCGTGTCACAGACCCATAATAGCACATAGCTTTTTGAGCTAGGTAGAAAACAAATTTTAAACAGTCGAAAACTTTAGCGCGTGGCAGGGGGCAGCCTAGCACGTGTGGTCCTTTATTTAGCACATGAAGTAAATTTGATAGCGCATCTTGTCTCTGTTTTAGCGCATGACCAGAACCTGAAAAACAGAGGGCAAAACAATAAGGAATTTTGAAAATTTTGAAAACATCTTTGGAAGCCTCTTTTCATCTGCATCATTTTTCATCAAAGCAGAGTAGCGAAAACAAAGCTTTAAAAGCTATTTCTTGAGCAAAATTTGTGTCAAACAAACATTGTAAAAATCTAAAACTGATCACATGGTAAAACATATCTATCCTATCAAAATCCAGAAACATCATCACAAGTATCAAAAGGATCCTTTATCATCTCACGGATTTCATCTCAAAAACACTTGTTTAAAACCTCAGGTTGTCAAATCAAGTTTCCATATCGGGAGACTTTATCCATATCATTTGACACGCTTTGTCGTGAAGGGGCATCTAAACCTTCACTTTGATAAAGTAGAACTTGAGTTTTCAAAACAAGATCAACTAAATCCAAAACAAATCAAAAGGAAACCATTGATCACTTATGCATGACTAATCCCCATATTCTGAGAAGAAAGGATATTTATCGTAACACCACATTGAAGAAACAACAACCAAGTTTTTCCAAATTTATCAAAAGAAAAAAGTTTTTATACATCAATCGTCAACTCTTCAAATCTCATCGAGTATTCCTTCATCACGTCAAACGTTATATCCAAAACAAATCCAATGAATTTGACAAAGAGCCTTTAAAGACTAGGGCATATTGTCAAAAATCCATCTTTAATCAAATCATAAACTGTGGAGGAAGGATCAAACTGGCATTCCTACCTGACGAGTGTATCACTTATAACACACCCCGACCTAAACCACCAACCCCCGAGCGACATATCGAAGAGGATTTTGTCCCTTTTGTCACTGAAAGTTTCTACAAAAATGTTTGTTACTCGTTCTCAACAAAACCAACAAAGCGAGGCACAAGCAAAATCTAGTATGAATCTAAGGTTATCAAATCTTTTTGAAGGTCCACACCTAGAGGATACTGAAATTTTTTAAGAACTTCTTCAGGAATGCCAAGAAAGTGCTTCATTCCAAAAGCTTGTAGAAAGGCTCATGGAAAATGACAAAGAAAAATACTTGCTCATGCTCACAAGCAAAGGAGTCAAACTCCCTAAAAACTTTGATGCAGATGTATTCAGAACAAGACCTCAACATTACAAATATCAAGAACGACAACAAGAAGGGGAAGCACACGACCCTGAACAAGATATCCCCGAACAAAACATACCAGAGCAACATACACCAAGACAAAACATCCCCGAGAAAAACATACCGTTCCATACACCATTTCAACCTTGGATCAATACAAGGGAAGAACTTTTCCCTTGGCAAAACAATGCGCCTTTGGTTACCCTTACTCAACAAATGCAAATGTTACAAAGACAAATGGAAGACATGCAACAAGGGACAACAGTGTGATACTCTTTAAACAAAATTTGTCCTTATCCCTTTGACAGAAGATTGCACATGATCCCTTTTCCTCCAAACTCAGACGTGCCTAAATTTGACAAGTACAATGGAAAAAGTGATCCCCGTGACCATGTCAGAGAATTTTGTACCATGAGTCTTGAATTTGCTCATGACGACACCTATCTGATGAGGTTGTTCCCCAAAAGCTTGGAAGGACAAACAATGGAATGGTTATCCAAAATTACACCACCTATTAGATCGTTTGATGAATTGGTTAACAAGTTCATAACACAATATTCCTATAACATTCAACATGCTATAACCATGCTAGACGTCTACAACACCAAACAGAAAAATAATGAAACATTCATGATATTCCTTCAACGCTAGCAACGTATGGTGTCAAGATATCCTCGAGACATTTCTGAAAAGGAGAAAATGGAAATCTTCATCGACAACTTGAATGGTGAGATGAGTTACAGGCTCAAACTCCAATGCATACCATCTTTCGCTAAATTGATTGAAAACAACATTCAAGTAGAAGAGGCATGTGTCAAAAAGAGAACGCTCAAATTATTCAAGGAAGGAACAAATTCATCAAACTACAATAACAACAGCAACTTAGACAAGTCTCGATTCTGGACTCCAAACAAAAATGAAGGCAATAATGAATCACATGACCCAAAATCTAAGCAACCAGTGCTCGCATTATCCAAAAATCCTCAAGCTACAAAGAATCCTAAAGGTGCTAATCCAAACGCTAACACCTACTCACCAAATATCAATCAAGGTCAACCCAACACAAACAACACCAACGATACTCAAAACAAAACCACGAATCAAGGACCTAGTAACAATTCACACGACAGCAATAACAATTTCCAAAAACATGTCTTCACACCACTAGGACAATCACTAGAGTCAGCATTCAGAGAGCTTCTAGCAAACAAAATTCTCTCTTTGCCTGCAATCAGCAACTATGAACCCCAAATCAAACCACCTTGGTGGAATGATTCACACTATTGTGATTTTCATTGTAACAAAGGTCATCGAACGAACAATTGCATGACATTGAAAAACATTGTTCAAGACATGATTGATCGAGGTGACTTAATGGTAGATGGTCTCAAAACAAATGGTGACCACGGAGCCTTTAAAAATCCTCTTCCAAACTACAACAAAGATGGAGCTTCAACCTCAAATGATACATGCGGATCTCATATCAACCACATCTACAATAACACCATCAATCACATATCAGCTGAAGACCATCATGTAAATGTCATCACAATCCGAGACCAGCATGATCATGAATCCATCAATGTAACCAGCAGAGCTTAGAAATATGTCTTGAAGGGACATACCGCGCCAACAACCACTACACCAAAAATCCAATATGATTTAGTTAGCCAACTACGCAAAACTCCGGCTCAGATATCTATACTAGAACTGTTGAAACTGTTACCAAAACACAAAAACATATTGGAGCAAGCGCTATTAGAAACAAATGTACCTCAAGATCTGGATGCAGACAGATTTCAAGCCATGGTCACTCATATGACAAGGCCTCATAATCTCACCTTCTTAGAGCATGATAACACTTCCTTGAGTCATCCACATAACACTCCTCTCCATATTGAAGTCATCGTTTATAAACACTGAGTAAAAAGAGTCTTAATAGATGGAGGAGCTGGACTTAATATATGTACCTTAAAACTTATCCGTGCATTAGGCTTCTCAGAGGAGTCTATTGATCCCCGTAAAAAGATTACCATACAGGCATATGATGATGAGGAAAGGTCATCTAAAGGAACCGTAATGTTACCCATTCAAGTTGGACCAGTGCAAAAGGATACTATGTGTTAGGTCTTAGACATAGACCTCACCTACAATATTTTATTAGGTCGACCCTGGATACATGAAATGCAAGCAGTGCCTTCTACGTATCACCAATGTGTCAAATTTCCCTATAATGGACAAGAGGTCTCTATATCTGGTAATCACAATCCATTTCAACATTGTAATGCAATGGGGGCAGCCCAGGATAGTTTGGTTCCCCATAATAGGGAAAAACAGAGATCCTCGACATCAGATCTACAGAAGGCAAAGCCCGAATCATTACGTGGAGATTTCAAGCAAAAAATACAAATCAAAGAACAAAGTATGGGAGAATACTCTTTGGAACCCATGTGTTTGGCCAAATTACCAACATCACCCAGATCTCATGGATTGCCTACTACATCAACACATCAGGTAACTCAGCCCATCACCAAATTTGATGGTACCTTCATCCAACTAGGCATTCTAGCACATGAATCAGAAGATAAGGACATTCTTAGCTAGTTATACAAAGATGAGGAAGAAGATAGCAGAGTAGCTGCTCTGGATATAGTTCTACCAACACACCTATATGGAAAGGGGTACTTAATCATGTAGCAAATGGGATATGATGGTAAAGGACCTATTGGAAAATGCAAAGAAGGAGTCACTGAACCTATAGATCTTCCTTCACAACCCAGTAGAGACAAAATCGGATTGGGTTGTAAACTAACTTTCCTATTAAGAAGGACACCACGCATAACTCCAAAACCTCAATGGAAAGAAAAGAAGAAGTACAAAGAAGAATCCTGGCAGGAAGCACTCTTTGAGTCAGCAGAAACAATCCACAAGGCACGTGAATGTCAAGAACAGAAGCAACATCAGGAAAAGCTTCTCAGTCACAAGAAGGCCATATCTGCAGCAGTAGCTCATATTCAAACACCAATATCTCAAGAACTAATAGAATCATCTCCTGATACCATTATTCCTCCCCAAGGAGGCACAGTCTATGAACAAATACAGAAAGTAGAAGCAGGATCCGACACAGAATCAACAAAGACTATTAAACTGGTATCCATCATCAAAGATCTATTTTCACCCTACAACATACCTATTTACAGCACTGATAGAATCTGGGATGATGCCTCAGAGACTAATTCCAATGAATATGAATGGGGTAGCTTCTCAAATGCTACTGCAGATATCACTGACAATACTAGTACCATATCCCTTTCTCAGGAAGAACATAACACAGAAGATAGACCTCTTGAATTTGGACCGCAGAATATCTATGACACCAAGGAAAGTGAATAGAAATATTACGAACAAATCTATACGAAAGATGATACCATCGAAGACCTCGATGAAATCCTTGACTTCTTTACCAAGACCAATCACAATTAAACCTTTGTCTTGACACTTACAGTAGCAGAACTTGATCAACCAAACGATTCCTTACCGCTTGTCTTTCCCGACCTCAATAACTGGGACGAACCCGAAATACATGATATACCAATTTTCCCAGATGATGAATCTATTATCCATTACCTATGTACCATTAACCCGAAAATAGGCTCTACCAGTGAACGAAGTAACGATGTCTGCAAACCAGGGAGTGCCAAGTCTCTCAGTCACAAAAATGAACCAAATAAAAGATCTTATGCTGAAAACCAGTCAATGGAAGCTCTAGATCACAAAAAAGTAAAAATAAAGGATGCATCTGAGGGTGAAAACCTTTTTAAGGCACCTAAAGATGGGAGACTTGACACTCTTCCTAAACATTTTCATGAGCGATCACCCATATTGATTGAGCCCACTCAATCAATCAACATTGGTACTACAAAAGCAGTCAAAAAACATACACCTAGCAGAATCTCTGACAGAGGAGGAACGATCGGCATTTCTCATCTTTTTTAAAGAAAAGCAAATTAACTTTGCTTGGTCATATGCAGATATGCCCAAAATTGATCCACACTTAATCATGCATCACTTGTCCATCTCTCCAGGAGTTAAGCTAGTCAAGCAAAAACTATGAAAGATGAATCCACAAGTGGCACTCATGGTCAAAGCTGAACTAAAGAAACTATTAGATGTCGGATTCATCTGACCCATTGACTATGTAGAATGGATCTCCAACATAGTGCCAGTATCAAAACCAGACGATAGTATCAAAATCTACACTGATTTCAGAGATATCAACAAAGCCTGTCCAAAAGACGACTTTTCTCTACCCAGTATTGACATAATTGTAGACCTCATAGCAGGCCATGCAATGCTCTCACTAATGGATGGTTTTTTAGGCTATAATCAAATAAAAATAGCCCCAGAAGATCAAGATAAATCAGCATTTACCTGTCCTTGGGGAACATACTGTTGGAATGTTATGCCTTTTGGCTTAAAGAATACAGGAGCTACTTATCAACGAGCAATGACAATAATCTTTCATGACATGATGCATACCTTCATGGAAGACTATGTGGATGATTTACTAGCTAAATCCTTCACCAGAGTAGAACACCTCAGCATCTTGACAAAGATCTTTGACCGATTGGAGAAATTCCAAGTCAGGCTCAACTCTAAGAAAAGTGTCTTTGGGGTTACATCAGGAAAGTTACTAGGCTACATCATCTCTGCTAAAGGTATTGAAGTAGATCCAGCAAAGGTACAAGCCATTATGGAGATGCCACCACCAAAGAATATCAGTCAACTCAAATCTCTACAAGGATGACTCCAATCAATCAGGTGATTCATCGCTCAACTAGCTGATAAAAGTCTACCATTCAATCATTTGCTCCATAAGAATGTACCTTTCAGATGGGAAGCCAAGTGTGCAGAATCTTTTTATCAAATCAAATAGTATCTGATGAACCCACCAGTTCTAGTACCACCAGTCGTAGGAAAGCCCCTTATTCTATACATTTCAATAATAGATATATCACTAGGGGCACTGTTAGCACAAGAAGATCAACAAGGAAAGGAACGAGCCATCTACTACATCAGCAAGACATTGAATGGCTATGAACTCAATTATACATTCATTAAGAAGGCTTGTCTAACGGTGGTCTTCGCATCTCAGAAGTTCCGACATTATATGCTAGCACACACAATTAAGCTATTAGCAAAAATTGATCCTCTTAAATATCTACTCAGCAAGGCAGCTCTTACCGGTCGATTGGCTAAATGGGTCAAGATTCTCAGTGAATTTGACATCCAATACACAGAACAAAGAGCTATCAAAGGACAAGCAATTGCAGATCAACTAGCTGAAGCACCGCTACCAGGAAAACAAACAATGGAGATTGAATTTCTGGACAGGGACATTCTTGCTATTTCTACCACACAATGGACCCTATACTTTGACGGATCCTACACCCAACATGGTTCAGGTGTTGGCATTCTCTCCATCACTCTTGAAGGACACACTATACCAAGATCATATCAGCTTATGTTCCCATGCACAAATAATGTGGCTGAATATGAGGCATTGGTTATAGGCATCAAAATGGCAGTAGAATGGAAAATCATAGAGTTAATGGTCTATGGAGATTCACAACTAGTCGTCAATCAAATCAACAACGACTATAAGACAAAGGATGAAAAGCTACTACCCTACAAGCGAATGGTGGATGACTTCAAACAGTATTTTGTACACATCACCTTCGAGCAAATACCAAGGTTGAACAATAAAGCAACCGATGCCATGGCTACTATCACTTTATTACTACAAATTCCAGAGCAAAAGAGTCGTTATGAGTTCCTGGTAGAGCAACTATTCTCCCAGCCTATAACCACTCTGAATCCCATGTTGTCTATGCCTTAACCAGTTCGGATTCTCCTTTGTATGGACCGATATATGATTATCTAAAGAACAATATCCTACCCATTGACTTATCTCGTAATCAAAAACGTAATTTTATCCGACAAGCCACTCGTTATACCCTTATTGCTGATACTTTGTACCATCGATGTCTAGATGGTACTCTTCTTCGTTGCCTTGATCGGAATGAATCTGATTCTGCTTTAGATGAGCTTCACGAAGGTATTTGTCGAACACATTCAAGTGGGACTACTCTTGCTAAAAAGCTTCTAAGGATGGGATACTACTGGTCTACAATGGAGAAATATTCTCACCACTTCGCGAAGAAGTGTCCTAAATGCCAGATCCATGGCAATCTGATACATGCACCAGCACAGGAACTGCAGCCATTTACAATATCCTGGCCCTTTTGTCAGTGGGGACTAGATTTGGTTGGCAAAATTCATCCTTCATCTTCAAATGGACACAAGTTCATTATAACTGCCACAAAATACTTTACCAAATGGATAGAAGCAGTCCCCATGACCACAGTAACAGGAAAACAGATTGCGTCTTTTATCCTGAACTATTTGATCTGTAGATATGGTATTCCAAGTTCCATCATCACCGATAATGGATGACCATTCAAAAACCAAGATGTCCGAGAACTATGTGAGCAATTCAAAATACAACATCGGTTCTCTACACCCTACTACCCCCAGGGGAATGGTCAAGCAGAAGCATCCAACAAAACAATACTAAAAATTCTCAAGAAAACAATAAATGATGTAGGCAAAGATTGGCATATACAACTCAATCCAGCACTTTGGGCATACAGAACCAGCATCCGTACACCTACAGGAGCCACACCTTTCTCATTGGTCTATGGATCTGAAGCTATTTTACCACTGGAGGTGGAAATTTCATCTCTCAGAGTATCTCTAAAAGGCTTAGTTCCAGATGAAGAGTATCGAGTCAACCAACTGCAAGAACTAGAACTATTAGATGAAAGACGTCAGCATGGTTACACTCATCTCAAAGCATATCAGCAACGCATGTGCAGAAGCTACAACAACAAGGTCATCCCTCGCAACTTCAAGGTTGGTGACCTAGTCCTCAAAGAAAATACAAGAAATCAACAAGATCGAGAAAAGAAAGGGAAGTTTGAACCTAACTAGTTGGGTCCCTATGTCATCATATCAGTCTATGGATCAGGTGCTTATCAGCTTACAACCTCAGAAGGAGATGTGCTCAATGAACCAACTAACAACATTCATCTGAAGAAATACTACACTTGAGTAGCCTAATGCACGGAAAAAGCAAAAAACCAAAAAAAATCAAAAAAGCAAAGAAAAAGCAAATAAAAAGGTACAATAAAAGCAACTGGTGAAAACCTGGTAACAGGCGCTATTGTGAAAGAATAGCTCCTTCATCTATATCTATACACTTACAGTAAAGTACTATCGGCCATCGCCCGACACTTAGCAAAAATCCAGTCAGGACATACTTAGCGTAGTCACTATCCTGGTTTATCCATATATCCTCTCACCACATTTTACCATGGCTTGGTAATCACTGCACATCCGCATCAAGAGGTACACTCAGCTAGGGGCAATAAATCATCAAAACTTGCAACACATTCAAGACATCAAGACTATTTGCAAAACTCAGAAACATCACATCCAACAACCAAAAACTTCACTCCATCGCAGAGCAAAACATTGGATCACTAAAACAAGGAACAACAAAAATTCTAAGATGGATGATTTTCTGAAGTACTAAATGTTGCATTATCGCATCAAGTCTTGACTATTTTTGCATTTGAACTTTTTAAATTATTGGATTCTCTACATTTTCTCACTAACGCTTCAAAAGCTAGAGATCATGGGGAAACTCCAATATTTTCTTAGTCTTCTGTCTGTGAGGCGATCACTTGTACTGTGTAAATACTTGTCTTGAGACGTGATACATCGAATATCACTGAAGACATGATTCCACTTTACGCATACAAATGGTTTAATCTTGTCTATTTATATGCAATCCACACGTTGGTCATCCTGGTTCAATTATACCTTAACACTTGTGCTATCTTGCAAAATCAAACATCATGTAAATTTTTCTCAGGTCATTATGGTTCAATTATACCATTATGCTTGTATAAATTTTCAACATATCCCAACTAAATCAATGCTCAATGATGATACCTTTATCAAAAGCAAAATAACATATGGTTATATCGGGATGACAAATGCAAAATGAGGATGCTCCAAAAAAAAATAGTTGCATATCATTTTAAAAATAGTTGCATATCATTTTAAAAATAGTTGCATATCATTTTACAAGTAGTTGCATATCATTTTACAAATAGTTGCATATCATTTTACAAGTAGTTGCATATCATTTTGCATATCAAATCATACATCTCATTTTCAAGATACATCTCACATCATTATCATTATCATACATCTCACAGCATATCAAATCATACATCATGCATCATATCATCTATCTAAGCATTGCATCATCATAAAGAAAAGAAAGAGCATATAGAACATGCATCCATAACACATCACATGATCAAGGAAAATGGTGTCATCTATATATATCAAAAATGATCCAAAATGTACAAAATCTGTCATGTCTGTGCCTAGCACAAAACAATGATCTAAAAATACAATAGAGACATTGTCTCTCAAGTATGACTATCTCCTGAGGGGGATGGTCTTGCAGCTGATGTCCCAGCTCCTGGATCTCCAGGAGGATCCTATCTCGAGGGCCCCGTCATGCCTCTACTCTTTGACTGTATCCTAGTCTCTCGAGATCGACTCAATCTCGCCTACATGAAGCTCTGCATTCTGCGCTCCCTGGGCACGACATCCTCATAATGGCATCGATAATACTTCACCTCCCTCACTCTTGAGGATAGCTCTCTCATGATATCTCTCATCGGGCCCCCTACAGCCGCTCTCTGAATGCTAGCTACCAGCTCCTCCACTTGACCGCGCCACTCTATCTCTGTATCTCGCTCTAGAGTCAACTGAGTAATCTGACGCTGCTGCATCAATAGTTGTGCCTGCAACTGCTGAACTGTCAACTGCAGAGTCCTGATCTAAGCATCCTCCACATGTGTTGGGACTCGGACCCGTAGGGGCACCTATGAAGGGGTACCCCCTATCCCTCTGCCTGTCCTAGGTGCTGGTGGTGGTAACTCATCAGTCCTCCTCCTCTGTGCTGGCCACCTCCACTCATCCATCCCTCCCACCACTGCCATCACCTCTCCCACTCTCCCCTCCTCCCCTGCACCAATCGCCAACCCTCCTCTCCCTCTGTCCATCACAGCTTGATGAACTGCTCTCTCCACCCGACCTCCCCCATCTCTACCCTTGTCTCCTCTCCTCCCCTGATATCCTCTCCCCCGTTGTCCTCCTCTGCCTCCATCATCTCCATCATCACCATCTCCCCCAACATCCTCATCATCATCATTGAAGGCCTGCCGCATCTCCTCAGGATCTGATATCCTGGCCATAGCACGAGCTGCAAACAAACCAGCAAACTCATGGGTCATCCCTGCATCTAGTATCTCGAGAGCATAGTCCCATATCTGACCCGCTAAGCTGGAGAACTCCTCTACAGCTGCTCTGCTATCAATAGTAGGACCCCAATCTGGTATGTCCTGTCTCCGGCGTGCATACAAGCAGATCCCCTGTGGTATACCCTGCTGCCGACCATACTACCTCAAAACTCTCCCTACCTGGAATCTCTCTATCACAAAGGGTGTCCGCCCTATCAAAAACTGGCTCATAAACACAAAAGGCATCTCTAGCCCATCCTCTGCCCAAACCTCACAATCTATATATGGTCGCCAGATGACCATATCTATATCATCCAGAACCCTCCTCCAATGCTCCAGTTTGCCTAGCTTATGCTGGACAACTAGACCCCTATAACCATAAGCATATGCCCACCCAGTAGGCCTGTCTCTGTCCACCAGTGGTCTCACTGCTGGAATATGCTCCCAACACCATACCTGTAAAAATGTCATGCCAGCTGACAAACTGTTGTAACCCAGATACACAACCTCATGAAGGTCCTTATACAAGTGGGCTAACATGGCTGATCCCCAAGCAAACCTGCGGCCCTGGGTCACCATCTCCTCGAGAACCAATCCCCAACCCACAGAGAATCCCTTTGACCTATGATCAGGACAAAGGAATCCACCCATGAAACCTGCTAATACTGATGAGAGAGGTGCATAGTCTAGATCCAAGAACTACTACCATGGGATCTCATACCCACACACTATCTCATCATGGAAAATACGCCATAGTGCCTCAGTCCCACCCTCCTCAGTCTGCTCGTACGGCAATAAAGTACCTGCTACGGGAATCCTCAAAATCCTATAATAGTCCTCTGGAGTGACTCTCACCTCACCAGTAGCAAAGTGAAAGGTGTTCATATCACTGTGCCACCTCTCAGCGAGCGCTGTAAGTAGACCCCAGTTCACAATGAACCGAGGCATATCTAACAAAAATGATAAGCCACATCTCTCTATCACATCTAGGTCAACCTGTGCCAATCGTGGAATCAATGCCCAAGGTCTAGGAAACTGCTCTCATGACTGCACAACTCCCAATCGCTCCTGTCAAAAGCAAAACGAGTCCAATATTAGTTTCCACATCAAAACAAAGATATCAGAATCAAAATCACATCAAAAACATGAAACAATTTGCAAAAAAACTAATCAAGTTCCACATCATATCATTCCATATCAGCTTGTAACACAACTCAAGTTTTCAAAAACCATATCAAAACTTGTAAAACAACTCAAGTCTCCACATCACATAAACTTGTAAAACAAATCAAGTTTCCCACCCATATCAGCTTGTAAAACAACTCAAGTTTCCAACCCATATTAGCTTGTAAAACAACTCAAGTTTCCAACCCATATCAGCTTGTAACACAAATCAGGCTCCACGCATATGAAATTGAAACAGTGCAAATCAAATCATGGTTCGATCAAAACAACACATTAATATCTACATCAGTAACTTGAACAAATAGCAATTTACACCAAGTTATATCAATACTCATACTAGACAAATTATCAAACACATGACCAAAGACACAACAAATAGCAAAAATCCATCTCTCCTGGCAAAACTGACCTTTTCCTATATCATTTTCCTCATTCAACAATCATCCAATCTTGCAAAACCTGATCCATGCGCTAATTAAACTTGGTTGTGCGCTAAACTATACCCATGCGCTACCTTGTTTTCTCCACGCGCTATTCTATCTACCCTATGCGCTAGACTGACTCTACACGCTATCTTTTTTTCTCCATGCACCACCCAATCTACCCTAAGTGCTAAAACCGACCCATGCGCTAACCTATCCCATGCTTGCACTATCTATTCAACCCTATGCGCTAGGTCTAACCTACGCACTAAATCCCCCTACCCATGCGACCCCCTGTGGACCCTATGCGCTAGGTTTGACCTATGCGCTACCCTTTTAACCTGACGCACTACCCTGTGTTCATCATGCGCTAACCTGACGCCATGCGCTAACCTAAAACTTTCATGCACTACCCTATTCATTTTCGGACGCTACCCTGAATTAATACCCTATGCGCTACTAACATTTTTCGTATGCGCTAAACTAAGAATTCTATGCACTAAAACGTTAAAACCGAATTTCAAAAATCAAAAACCAACCAAAAACAATCAAATGAAAAATCAAAAAGGGGTCAAAAGGGTTGAGTTACCGGTGGACCATACGCAGTAGGTCTCCGATGCCTCTGAACGTGCTTGAATCGATGCGTAGAATAGGGAATAGGCATTTTGTCTTCTCTCCAAAAGTCTCTTTCTCCAAAGTCAACAAGCACAAATGAGACGAAACAAAGCACTTTTCCCCTTTTATAGGGTAAAATGAAATTAGGGTTAGGGAAATGAGCATGTAATTTGCTCGCGGTCTCCCTCATACCCTAAAACACGTCAATTATCGGGAGATGAATCAATTTAAACGTTTCACCTAGCCAAAATCTTACACACCAAACGCAAATTATCAAATCAAATCAAATTTTTCAAAATATTGATTCATCTCCCGAGGGGGCATTATCACCATCGTTTATCAAATCTGGGGCATCACACATCAAATCTGGGGCACGACATAAAAATCATAAAAACAACATTGATCATAAAATCACAACGACACATCATTTTCTTTGAAATAACATGTGCACACACGTCACTTCAAAGAGGGGCAAAATGTAGACGTATAAAAATGACCATATTCCAAAATGAATATTTTATGTTCATTTCTCTATTTAATTAAATCCAATTTAATTAAATTACGCACATTCCTCTATTTAATTAAGTAAATTACTCAATTAAATTCACTATAACCATTTAATAGGATAAATTCATTTTATTCAATTAATTCATTTTATTCAATTAAAGCCCCTATCCACTTTTTAATTAAAATCAAATTTAATTAAAATAGTTATCCTGAATTAAATAAATCTAATTTATTTAATTGCAACCAAATTGAATTAAATTCAATTAAAACCTATTTTCCCTCACCCACTTGCAAAATCCTACACCTCCCACTTGCATCCTAACCCTCTTTCTAAACCTCTTCTAGATTCTTCTAAACCTAATTAATTAACCCAAACCCATCCATTATCCCTTTTCCCTAAATTTGAGGAGGTCACTTCTCAAAATTGGAGCAAAGTCTTCAAAATGCATTAAAGCCTTTATCCATTCAACAAGCTAACTTGTTGAATGCCCCCAAATTTGGAAGGACTCTTACAAATTTGTCCCCAAAGTCTTCATAACCATTAATAGTTAACTCAACCCTCTTACATGGTTAAAGAATTTCCATAAACTCAACCTCCATCTAACCCAAGGCTCTCATCAAGCATTTATTGCTTTGACCATGGTTATCCTTAAACCTTTGCACAAGAGTTTATCCTTTGGGTAAAAGCTTTATCCAATGGGTAATCCTAACTTAACCTTAACCCTTAAACCCTAGGGTAACCATGAGGTCTTCTCGAGCATTTAATGCTTCTTACATCTCCTCTCAACCAACCTTATGTTGACAATGTTAGGGGTCCCACAGATACTGAGAGGGGGGGGTGAATCAGTATCTAACCGATAATTAGAATTTTTTAACTTAAAACATGTAGAACATAATATAACAATGTACTGGTATGCAAGAAATAATGCAATAAACATAATCAAGAACATCCACATGAAAAACACACCATAACACAAGCTGTTGACGAGGAAACCCGGTGTGGGAAAAACCTCGGTGGGATTTGTGACCCACAATATTCACTCACTGGCCAATAAGAGAATATTACTTACAATAGGGGCCTGCACATGCAAGAAGGCCAACTGCCTAGAGCTCACTGCTCAATGGGAAGTCTCACTGACTTACAATAAGGATTATACAAATCTAATATCTTGTGCTACTTTACAATAGCATCTTCTATGCCAGATTCAGTACCAGTTCTTGCTCTGTTCTTTACATATACCTCTTGACCTATATTTCGCACATTAGGTTTGCCTAATATTTTTCTCCATGCTTCTTCATTCCTTATATAAATGTCTACAATAATCTCTTTTATATATAAGAGTCATTTTACAATTTGCCAAGTCGGCTTACACATTTTTACAATAATAAACAAAATATAATATAACAAAATCCTGTCGACCTCTGTGCCAGTATACTTCCTTTCTTCTGTGCCAGTGTCAGTGTCTAGAGTGCTGGTGTGGAGTGTGATCTGCTAATGCTGGTATAATGTCTTTGCCGATGCCATAAGATTGCAAGGTTGCCATCAATGACAAAACCTTCAATCACATACAATGTCTCATTGGAGTGTGCATATGCCAACAATCTCCCCCTTTGGCATTGATGGCAACACTCATGAGAAATTTCAAAAAGTATCCAAAAATGTTACCAAAAAAATGTGTGTGCTCCCCCTGAGCATATGATTCCTGTGATTTGAATTTTCTCATCCCACTACTCCCCCTTTGGCATCAATGACAAAGGTTGTCAAGATGCCAGTAGAGTTTGTGGTTTCAACCTTGTAGCTGGGTAGTTATAATTTGAAAAAGGTCTCCCAAAATCAAGTTTATACTATCCATAAACTTCTTGCTATCCTTTATTGCTATCTCTGTTCTCTTCATTGTACCGGTGAGATGCTGCAAATGCTCTGCCGGTGTGTTGCTTCCCTGTATTAATGCCTCAAAAATTTCCTTCCGCAGAGATGCTAGATAGTCCAATCTTGGACTTAGTTTAGATCTCAAATGTTTTGCCTTATTTATTATTCTTTCTTTCTCTCTTTCCAATTTAAGTAGTTCTTCCTCAAAATTTGTTATCTTCTCCTCAAAAACTGATAGTGTATCAGGTGAGTTGACAAAGCTGTCTGCAAGTTTATTTATCTCATCCTATACCTTGCTCATTTTCTTGTCAATATCTAGAGTCAAAAAGTTTGTTTTACAGGTATCTTTATACAGATTTTTGTATTCTTTCAACAAATTACATAGTTCCGGTAGAAGTGTGTCAAAATCTCTATTACACTTCTTTATTTGCTCATCAAAGAATTTCTATTTTTCAATTTCTACCTTATCCTTCACTGAATCTTCCTTTATTTTCTCAATGTTCTCTGAGATGTATTTACATAGTGTATCCAATTGTCCTAAAGAATCTTTGTTATCTATATTACAGTTAGGTGCAATTACCTTCAAAATTGGTATGATATCATCAATTGCTTTGTAAGCCTGTGAGCTGCAGTCAGTTATTTTCTTGATAGAATCAAGTAATACCTCAGTCACATTTGTTGATTTGTATCCTGATGATGATCCAATGATCTAAGTACCGGTGGAAGTAACCAAGCTTGTATTGACCTCTAGTAGGTCTATTTGTGTCTACATTTCTTTAAGCACTGGTTTTCCTACTTCACTAGTTACCGGTGGCACTGTTTCCTTATGTACCTGTTCCGTTTGTTGTTGTTCTGGAGCCTTTAGCTTTGTTTGTTTCTTTGTATATTCCATTTCCTCAGTCTGTTTCTTAGTCTCTACCTTTTTCTCTTTATCTTCTACCGGTTTATCAGTTTCCCCTGCTACCGGAGGCTCACTAGCCATATCTGACTTATCAGTTGTGTCTTTGTCTACTACTATGTTGATTTTGAGTATCAACATTCACAGTATATAGGACTTCAGGATTAGGATTATTATCCTCTACATCCATACTCTCAGCTGCCGGTTGATCTTCAGTAGTTGTTACCGGTGGAGTAATTAAAGAAGGTGGGGGTAAGTTGTCTCTAACCTTGATACTAGGTGGTCCACCAACTTTTCCTTTGCCCTTGTCTCTATCTTTCTGATATACCTTTATGGGTTTAGGGTTCCTGTACTCTTCTTGTTTTTCTTTCTCAACCAGGAATATATCCCATCCATCTTCTATTTCCTCTGTTACTTCATTAACTCTTCCTGCCATTAGTGAAATATACCGGTGTGCAGTAGAGAATACTGATCGGTTGGCGTTTGCAATCAGATCATCAATTTCTTGAGGAGAGTTTACCGGATATACAGCAAGTAGCTGCTCAATTTTTATTTTCTTATCCAATTCTATCACTGCCTATCTTCTTGCCTCTAATCTTTTGAATAATTCATCTGGTATTTCATTGACTACTTCCATCAGAAATTTCTTGTACATATCCATGTGCAATATAACACTATTTTCAACTTGTTCTTTCTCATCAGCTGTTAGAGTGTCATATATTTTCTCTATGTTCTTCAGTTTACCTTCCTCTGTGATTTCATTCAGTAGTATATCAAGAGGGGCCAAGTCTCTATTTGTCCTTTTCTTCTTCTTGGGTGTCAGTTTCTTCTTTGGTGTGGCCTTTCTAACCGGAGATCTCATAGCTTGTTGCTTTTGCCTTGTCCTCCTAGGTGAAGGTGTGGTTGCCGGTGAGGGATCTCTATTTCTTACAACTCTTTTAAAAGTTGCAGGCATGTCACTTCCTAAAGAAGTACCTATCGATGATAGGTGAGTTTCAGGCTGTGGAGCTGCTAACTCATCCTTTGCTATGCCGGTTTTCTTCAATACATCTTCCTTAATGGCTTTTGCTTGTCTGGACCCTTTCCTTACAACTGCCTCAACCTTTTTCACCCTTTTCTTTGATTGAATTTGTCTTTCAATATTTTCTGCACTACCAAATACTTCTTCCTTTGATTCTCTGGGGGCTTCCAGAAGTGCTTTAGCATATGTTTCAACTATGTGATCATCTATTTCATATCCCATCTCGGTTACCCAAACTGTCCTTGGGATGACTGCTTCCATCCAGATTTCATCTTTCTTGATGACAAAGCATATATCATCTTTGTATTTATCTACAATCTTCTGTGATAACCTTACTCTTTTCTTCATTTTGGTCTTTAGTGCTTGGAAAAAGTCATGAATATTGTTTTCCTTATTCTCACCCATGTTATTGAATAGTTCAGTCAATTGTTTGCCTACCGGTATGTCATATCCAAGTTCTTTGTAACCTATACTAGGAACCTATTTTGTTATATGTAGCATTAGGCATACTAACAGATTTCCAAATCTAAAAGTTCCTTTCTTGTCCTTCTTGATCTTTCCAAGATTGTCAATTAATTCATCCTTTAACCACTCACATATGTCAATTTTTGCATTGTCTGTGACCATGTCATGAGCACTCTTAATGCATAAACTTGAAACTGAATTAAGTCTGTTAGCATGAGTAGCTTTATGCCCTAATATCATACTGATGAATCTCACATTGATATCTTTGACATCATTAACCCTTAGAGACCTCTCATCAAATGTTGCACCAATTAGGTTTATAACTAGGTCATTGGAAACCTTCTTAATTTTATCTGGTCTTTTACCGGTGGTCGGTAACCCTGTGACAGCTTTCACAGCTTCCTTGGTGATTTTGTGAATTGCATCTAACCAGAAAAATTCTCCATGTACCTTGCTTAAAACTATCCTAATAACATCCTTTGGAAATTCAGGAATGCTAAGGATTTCTGTAAATCCTAGGGACTCAATGATCTTGTGTTCATCCTTTATATTGCCGGTATTATCACATATCACGGTTTTATACATGGTTTTAATTTCCTCATCTCCTAACTCTTCAATGTTGCAGTGGATGTACATTTTGGGGTCTTCAGCATATACAACTCCCTTAAGAATTTGAGAAAAAGCACCTAGGGTATCATCCTTCTTTGCTATCTTGGGAACTAACTGAAATACGGGCCTAGGTCTTTTTATTACTTCAACAATAGTAGGGTTTTCTATATATTCAATTGCAGAGGTGGATGCCATGATTAAATACCTTTTACTGCCTTGGATGGATGATTGCTTGGAGTGTTCTTGCTTCTTGCTCGAAATGCCTTAGCTCAGAGTCTTTGCGCTCTTCAAAAATTTGAAATCACGGTGAAATGAAATGGAGCCAAAAACTTAACTTTATAATGTCTCTTCGCCATCTACCACATTAATTGCATGCCAATTAAGTATTCACTTAACATTGTTTGCTGGTAATAGGTAATTTTCAACTTCTTATCTCTAACCAAGGGAATAATAGCACATGTGTCATTAGATTGCCAAGCCCTCAAGGAAATTTTCTTTAATTAGATGAAGAACTTCCTGCCGGTGGAGCACTGCTTTGTCCTTCCGGTGAAGCATCACTCTGTCCTGTCGGTGAAGCATTGGTTGGTTCTACCAGTGGAGGAGTATTCCCAAATTTTAGATCAGCTTTCCTAATCCATTGTTTTGAGAATTCTTGTTTAACCTCTTCAACTTTTTCTTTACCTTTCAAGCTAGAACTTTTGTTGTCTACCGGTGTTCCTTTACTTCTACAGAATTCAGCAATATGGCCAATCTTGTTACATGCATAACAAGTTACATTATTTTTTTGAATAGCTTTCCCATAACCTATGCCGGTTTGTGTTCTGCATTGATTAGATAAATGTCCAAATCTTCCACAAACATAACATCTCACATTCATTATGCAGTTTTCAAAGCTGTGACCAACTTTGTTGCATTTAGAACATTGACCGTTGGGTGTGTTGATATTCTGATAATTTCTAGATCTACATTCATTTGCTCTATGACCATACTTATTACAGTTAAAGAATTTACCATTGAATTTATAAGCATTAGGTTGTCTTACCGGTTTGCTGTGATCCTGAGTATTTGCAGTACTGGAGCTTTCACCAACTTCAAAGCCAATTCCAAAAGTGTCACCTTTAGGTTTTTGATTCTTCAACAAGGTGCCAAGTTCCTCTGAGCTTTTCTTGAATTTTTCTTTGCGTTGATTTGCAGTTTCTAGTTCTCTTTCTAGGACTTCTTTTTGTCTCATCAGTTCATTTGAGTCATTCTGAGTATGCATCAGATCTGTCTTCAACATGTAATTTTCATAGCTAAGTCTTGTGTTCTCATTTGCTGCATCACTTAGTCTTCTGGTCAATTCTTCTTCATTCTTCTTCCTATCCTCAATTTCTTCACAAAATCTCATAGTCATATCCTGCATTTCATTCTTTGTTGTCATGATCTCTTGTTTCAATTTGCTTATCATATCATTAAGTGATTCATTTTCATCATTCTCATTTTGCAATTTTTCACAAAGTTCTCTTCTCTTATTTCTTGCAACAGTAAAATTTTCTTGAAGTGCCTGAATGATGTCCTGAGCTACTCTTAAATCATCTTCTAACTTGATATTTTTCAATTTTTCTACATCATAGTCTGTAAGAGCTCCTTCAAGTTGCTTCATCAGATTTTCCATCTTTACCGGTGTCAAGATCTTCCTCAAGCGGTTAGGCTTCTGAAAATAGAGGACCAGGCTCTGATACCAATTGTTAGGGGTCCCACAGATACTGAGAGGGGGGGTGAATCAGTATCTAACCGGTAATTAGAATTTCTTAACTTAAAACATGTAGAACATAATATAACAGTGTATCGGTATGCAAGAAATAATGCAATAAACAGAATCAAGAACATCCACATGAAAAACACACCATAACACAAGATGTTAACGAGGAAACCCGGTGTGGAAAAAACCTCGGTGGGATTTGTAACCCACAATATTCACTCACTAGCCAATAAGAGAATATTACTTAGAATAGGGGCCTGCACATGCAGGAAGGCCAACTGCCTAGAGCTCACTGCTCAATGGGAAGTCTCACTGACTTACAATAAGGATTATACAAATCCAATATCTTGTACTGCTTTACAATAGCATCTTCTATGCCAGATTCAGTACCGGTTCCTGCTCTATTCTTTAAATATACCTCTTGACCTATATTTCGCACATTAGGTCTGCCTAATATTTTTCTTCGTGCTTCTTCATTCCTTATATAAATGTCTACAATGATCTCTTTTATATATAAGAGTCATTTTACTATTTGCCAAGTTGGCTTACACATTTTTACAATAATAAACAAAATATAATATAACAAAATCCTGTCGGCCTCTGTGCTAGTATACTTCCTTTCTTTTGTGCCAATGCCAGTGTCCCAAGTGCCACTGTGGAGTGTGATCTGCTGATGCCGGTATAATGTCTTTGTCAGTGCCATAGGATTGCAAGGTTGCCATCAATGACAAAACCTTCAATCACATACAATGTCTCATTGGAGTGTGCATATGCCAACAGACAATTGTCACCATTTCATTGGTGCCAATTGCAAACATGGATTCCCAACTTTCAAACTTGGCCCTTGATTGCCTCTTTCAATCTTGACCATCCATTTTTCCTGTTTTTGCTATAAATAGAGCTCTCATTCCTCCATTTTCATATATCCAAGTCTTTAGCATCACACTTATACTAAAATCCATCCAAGCTTTCATATCTCATTTTATGCTCATCATTTAGCTTCTCTTTTAAACAGGAATTAATCTAAATATGCAAATTTAGAGTATGGTCCTTATCATTTAGCTTAAATCATAGACTAATATAGTATGCTAGGATAGTCTTGTTTACTAACCTTGTCATCTTATAGCTAGTTTATTGCATTTGTAGCATCATGCATAGCTTAGGATGCATCTCATCTTAAAATCAACAAAAGCATCCCTTGTTCTTGCATTTGCCATCCCTAAACCATTTTGCTCAGTGATCTGAGAGCAAAAACATTGGTTTGAGGGACCGTGCAAGATAGAGAACCATTGAACCATCCTTGGGAAGTTGAGCCATACTTCATGACTCCATAGCTTGCACCAAGAAGTCTTGTGGGTGTGTGAGCAAGGCTCCCTAGAGCTCCATTTTTCACATATTGAGTTCTATCAGCCCTCTTTTCCTGCATACAGAAAGCCCAGCAGAGGGACAAGATAAGTCCTATGACTAGATTGTTTTGAGCAAAAAGGAATTTTCTTTAGCATTTTAGATGTGAAGTTGCCGATAGATTTTTATTACTGTTATTTTGTATGTAACAGCAAATCTCTTAACCGAGTGGACTTAACAGTCTTATATGTAAACCCTCTAGCAAGGTAACATTCTAAGTGAGTGTTTGAAATACTTTAACAAGGTCACTTCTAACAAAGTGAAGATCCTAACAGATCTGAGGGAAATCCCTTAACTGGGTCACATCTAGCAATGTGTGTGTAATCTTTAATAGGATTTGCTTTTAACCGAGCATACTCTAGAAGAGTATATTTCTTAGTGGGTCCGAAATCCCATAGTGGTTTTTCCCTATTTGGGTTTCCACGTTAAATCTGGTGTTATGAGTGTTATTATGATTATGTGTTCATAAGTTTGCAGGTTTAGCAGTTTTTGGTTAAGTTGTTGAAGTATAAGTTATCAAGGTTGAATATGTTGATTTAATGGAAGTTTAAGTTTGTATGATTCACCCCCCCCCTCTCATCTTGTTAGCTATAGGCATCATCTCTTTACATTAAGTATCAGAACTAATATTTACATTATTGGATTCCTATGTTCATGAAAAGAAGACATTGTATCATGATGTAATTTGTATGTAAAAGAAATGATGTAATCTTATGTTGTACTATTATGGAATTAAGAAGGAAGTTGTAATAGGACTTGATGTTAGAATTAGGTATAGTTCTATGGTTATTTTGTGATGTAAAATATTCTTGTATCAGTTTAAAGTAATCATGTGAATGGATTAGATTATTTGTACTTGAGATTTATTACATTCTTGTGATGGGTAGTACTATGTTATGTTATAGAATGAATGATAGTAAGATGGAATGGTTTAGTATTAATCAATGCTTGAGTAACTAGGTGGTCATTGACACTAAAGGTTAAATGATTTGTATAATGTTCTAATAAGGTATACTATGTGTTTGGAACTTTTCATAGTAGACAAATATGACTTGACTAAAGATTAAATGTCTTTGTGTTAGTAATCTAAATGAAATGAAGAAGGAATATGATGTAAGGGTCAGGGAGAATGTTTGATGATTCCTTGATGTATAGAATGATTAATATGTAAATGCATTTATGAATTTAATGTGATTGTGAAAAGGAGTATTCAGATGATTTTGAGTTGTAATTATATTCATGCATTAGGATTGAGTTATGTTATGCCTTAGAATGATGATGAAAATAATAGTTTAGTTGCACTGAAGCTTTACATGAGTAGTTAAGAACCTATGAATAATGAGTGGTTAAGTAAAATATATGATGCAATATGATAAAAGAATATAAGAATATGTACTTATGTTACTTTTAATATTAAGTCATTAGGATGTGATGTAGCAGTAGAGACCATGTGCTTATTCTATGTACTCCTATGTATTAAAGTCTTGATTAATTAGAAACAATGATCTTGCAATAAGATGTGGTATTGTTATTTTATTCATATCAAAGGAATGTTCATGATGTTAGGATTGAGATACTATATTTAAATGAGAAGATTATGTTTATAATACTAAATACTATTCTTGAAATTGTTTAGTAGTATGGTATCCTACTTGAAGAATAATTAGTGCTTATTATTATAACCTTGCATATGAATATGGATAGTATTATTGGTGAGATGTATAAAGATTTTGATTAAGGAAATAAACAAGTCCTATATGAAGGAGCATGATAAATACATTTAGATTCATGATGCATTAAGTGATTGATGAATCAAGATACTACTTAGACATATTTGATTAGTGTTTTTAAAAGAACTTAAGGAAATGCGATGTGAAGGGTTATGCATTTGTATTAATGTTAATCTAGTTGCATGGAAAGTAGTGGTTATATGCATGGTATCTTATGATCTTCTAGATAAGTGTTATGTTTAGATAATGTGTAGTGGTGACGTTAATATACCCTAGCTAATGAATGTATTTGTGAGGTGTATTTGAAGATATGTTGATATTTAGAAAGATTTAATCCTCTTGCGTAATATAGTTTTATGATTATGTACATGTTGTTTTATGTCATTTTGCAATGGGTAATGTTTCATTGATGCATGTTAATGATAACATAGTGTATTGAATATTTTAGAAAAAAAAATTTATCTCCATTTGCTAATAGATTTTAGATTATTTCTCTAGGGTATTTTGGGGGGCATTACAAGGGTTGTGACCAAGAAAGGAAGGAATGTTTTGTGATGCACATTGAAGAACCATTATTTGGATTGTGATTGAAAGGAAGACTTGGAGACTAAGAATATAGCACAAATATAGAGGAAAGCGTGAGAGAGAAGATTGATTGAATATTTAAGGAAGGTCATTGAATGACCATATTGTTAATAAGTTGGAGATGCTTATGAATTTTCTGGATATGAATGAAAATAATTTTTTAATACATTTGTGTCTACTATCCAATTTGTATGTGTATAAATGAACTTGTAAGAAAAGATTCTCTGCATTTGTGTTGTGTTTTACCAGCAAGAGTTTTTCTTGGTCATTTTTGTAATTATACATACTTAGATTTGCATGATTATGTCTTGTGAGGCATATCCTTATCACTCCTTATATAGAACCTAGATGGGTAGACACCATGTAGATGTCACTAATTACATATTCCATATACTTCTTATATTCAACTCCACATCTATGCCACATGGTGTTTCATTCCACTTACACTCAAATTCAAAGCTAACCTTCCCTTGTGTAATTCTAATAATTCCCTTTTGTATGTGTTCAACGATATGTAGTGTCATACATGACAATGATGCATACATGTACACATCACAATAATTTAATGTTTGATATTTTTATTTGATTTTAAATTTTTGGTTGTATAACAAGTGTTTTATATAAAAAATTATTGGTCATTATAAGGGGCATATTACATATTTTATACTTTCTCAACTTTACATGTTTTTATATATGTATAGATTAGGGGCACCACACTAGCTCCAAATATATGACAAATTTATGTATCATGATTTTAGTATTAAATCTTATATGATATCGTATTTTTGTATGTTGTGGATCCATACTAGTAAAAAAATCTCCACAAAACTCCACTCATATGGAGACACAAGTTCCAATCCATGGCAACCCAAAACATCACAATCTTCCTATTTGCATATTTACTTGGTTTTGTGAGAGTGAAATTAGTTATATCCTCACATGTGGTTCCATTATAGACCTAGAATCAACATATTGTTGCACTTTAGATTTGATCAATTTCATGCTTAGCATATATAGACACCTAAAATTGGTATGTTCCCTTAGACATTTCTAACATCACCTAATCATTCATCCTCCTAATACCACCTTGTGACATGCTTATCTTATTTTCTAAATTAAATAAATAAATTATATTTATTTAATTTTTAAATATATTTTCTCCATCACCTAATAAATTAAATATAAATTTTATTTATTTAATGAATTAGTCTACATTATCCATCTAGCTAAATTATTTATTTAATTAATTCATCCTCCCACATAACCCTTCTCCAATAGTAAATTGAATAATTTTATTACTTTTTAAATTATTAAGAGCCACGTGACTAACTATGACCTTATCTAGATTCATTGAATCTACCCCTCGGGGAGCAAACCCCCCCCCCCCCCCCCCCCCTCTATTTAATTGTGGGTGGGAGGCCCTTCCTATCCTATATCGGTTAGAGTAGTTCGGATTAGAGCTTGAATTTGCCCCTGTCAGTCGATCTGAGTCCTTCAATTGTTCCATTCTTCCTTTGGCACAAAAGTCAAACTAGATTTGTTGTATCATCCATCCATTTCATACTAAATCCCCAAATATTGGCCCTTCACATTAGGATATACCCCGATGTTTCCCTCATCCGTATTAAACCCTATCCCATATCACATGACTATAACTTTGAGCCAAACCCTAATCCTTAATCAATTTGAGTCATCCATCAACCAATCTATCTAGGCCATTGATTTTCTTCTTATAAATTTTATAAGTTAGAGGCCTCTCATCCCATTTTCATATCAATTCTTGTGATACTATTACATATGCTATCCATTTTTTTATTGAACCATCTTATGTATACATCATGATCCTGGAATATTGAGCAACCACATCTAATCTATTAACTCATCAACAAATCACTTTATCATTATGAGGTTTTTATGTACTTGGTTTGAAGTAGGTCTATATTTGATGCATATTTCAATCATGTCCTTTACATGCAATACAATATAAAGAAAATAATTATGATCATATATGTGTGTGTTATTCATGTAGATTTTTTTATCAATTTTATTAATTATTTGTTTGTGTAGGTTGGAGATGTTTCACTACCAAATCACAAAGAAATCATGAGATATCATCCTATCACATATCCTTAAATCTATATTCTCACATCCTTTATAGATTGCATGATTTCAACATTCATGATTCATGTAGGTTAATGCACACTAATATGGATCCAAAATGTAGAGGAAAAAAGTGTATACCTTTTCGCTGTGCTCTTTTATTTTACACTTAATGTTTGGTGTTGTAAATACACTATCCAAATATTCAATTTATCACCCATATTTTGAAACCTATTAGTCATTAGTCTATTACAATACCAAATGGCCTATACCAACTCTCTCCATAGTTATTCAAATGCTTTAGATTTGACTATGATAATGGATTTATCCATTAGATAGGATAGACCCTAAACCTTGTCCTCCTAATTGAAAAGCTAGACAATAGGATGTGTGGGAAAAATATATATTTTATACTTGACACAATCCTATAATGACATATCTTTTGGAGATGGTTTTTTTCCTTTATGTATTTCCCCTTTACTTCATTTGTGGGAGATATTTTATACACAAGTACCTCATAAGGCCTTATTGTCAAGATTCATCCTTGTATTTGCTTGTTCATCCCTAAGTTGTACTTAAGGGGGTTGTTGATGTGAATGAGACATATTACCTAACTCTTGATGTGAAAAATAGACAATAAAGAGAAGAAATAATTGATAAAAGTTGAGAGATTAAAAGAAAAAATTGAAAAGAACAAAAAAGCAAATGAAATCAATTGAAAAGTATAGAGGAACAATAATTGTTTAGTTTACTCAATAATTTGATGGTAAATTATATAAATTAAATCTACATTGGATATTATTTAGAGGGTGGGAGAGGGGATTGAATTTTGGTCCCCGAAACTTGATCTTGTCCATTAAAAATAGTCCCCTATTGATGATCTCTTCCTCTTAATCCAACAAATTACACTCGAATAGAAAAAAAACCTCTTGGTAATGATTTTATTTTGATTTCTTTAATGCATTTCTCCTTGCACCAATACTATACCTTTTCCCATGATGACTAGAATCCACCCTATTTGATAAATAAAAACATATTTTCTAAGTCTCCTCATCAAAACCTCAAGGATTGTGGCATCCAAATCAAGGATATTCTTCTGCTCACATCTCCTTGGGATGATAAGGTTTCGTTTGTGATCATGGCAAGAGTTGAGCCTTTTGGAAGCTAGATCTTTTATAATAAGTCTTCTCTATTTTCCCTTGAGTTTCAATTTCCCTTAAAATTCCTTCACAGCTCTCTAAAAGCAAACCTCGCCAAATTTCCAATGCTCCTCTTTCCTTCTTTCATCTTCAGTCCATATGATGATAATTTCTACATGTTCAACTTTCCCCTAATCTATTACATTAGATATTAGGGAAATTAGATTTATTTTCCCTAATAGACATATTCCATAAATAAAAATTTAGTAGTAATAATTTCAATTTGATATTATTTTGTAAATTAATTATTATTTAATTCCTTTTGATTTTTATTTTTATTAAATATTTATATTTATTATTTTCAACATTATGACTTTTCATTAAATCGCTATTATTTATTATTTTCATTATATTTCTTTTTATAATTTAATTTTTCTTTCCATCTTCTTCACCTAATTTTTTCTTCTTAGACTGCTTTTCACCATTTTAAAAATTATTTTTTTCAATTTATTGACTTTTTTGTATATGACACTAAGTTTCTTGATCCTAAATCCTATCATAGAACCCTTATACATTGTGTCAATCCAGTTCCTAAATCCTATCATAGAACCCTTATACATTGTGTCAATCCTCTCTTTCTTTTTAAAGAATTTGTTTTGCAATTCTACAGGTACTTTAATCCTCTTTCTAATGATAGATCATTAAGGCGTCTAGACAAAAAGAATGTTATTAGAAGCTTTATTAAGTTTAAAATTGATCTTACAGTGAAATGGTTTCATCAAGGTTCATCAAGGTTTGAACTTTGAGATAAAAGTGTGGTGAGATTTGAGTTTAGGTCATACTTTTGTGTGGGGACATAATCCAATTTTGATCAGACTATATTATTAATATGAACACAAATGTAAATTGACTAAAAAGAAAGCTGTGTACAACCCCACAAACAGTAATAACGTTAGGTTAGAGTTCCTTGTCGAGGACAAAATGCAACAGTAGGTTAGAATAATCTGCCAAGGGCATTATGTGGGTCCACATGACTTAAAATTCCATACATGGCTCCCATGCTTAGATGTACCATGAGAGGCATAAAAAAGGAAGCCTATAGCCTACCAATAGGACTGGTGGCACCATGGTCAATAGATAATAGTGAAGATAGGACATTCTGTGTATTTTATTTTTCATCTGTTGATTTGACTGACTGGATAGTAAATGAAATGCAAGACAAAAGAAAATCTGTCCACCGACTAATAAAATTAAAACTTGATCAAAAAGAGATTTTCTTTCATGATCAGATTGCAGCAGAGATTAAACTTTTACCTTCTGACAAAAAAACAGTAATAAGCCCACCATTACATCAGCATTATCACATTACGACGGTCAGAAAACAATATGGTTGTTGAAATGATGAGATTAGGATTCATAAACAACGGGCATGGGATCTCTCTCTTTGTAGCAGCACCAAGAATTTCTTCAATCACTTTTGGGTACAACTCTACAATCAAAGTATAGCTGAGGTAGGCTTGTAAGAGATCTAACAAGGAGAGATCTTGTTGTTGAAACTTGGAAGATGTCAAATGTCTTGGAGAAACTGCAGGAGCAGGTAGAAAAAGTGCAAATGCTGGGGTTACAAAAGCCTGAAATGTTTGAAGCAGTGAGGGATCCTAGCCTTCTTAGGGATGCTTTTCAAAAAATTGATCAACATCACCTGGGGGACTGTAGTGACATGCGTCCAGTGGCTCAAGTCTCAAAACATGTACGAGACCTCTATAGCTTACTTGTTGCAGAGAGGGATGCTATTCTCAATGAGGAATCCAATCAAGCAGAACCCAAGGCAAGAAATACATCCAAACCAACTTTTTTGTGATACCTAGTTTGTTTAGACTTGATTTAGTTTGATCTGAGCTTGAGGTAAAGTAGGACAAATGCTTTTCTCTCAAGTTCCCAATTACTAGAATTTTTATTTTTGGGGAGTGCAAGTGTAATTTGAGCTACCAGATGCTACTGCATGATAGAAAATAATAGTTTTTATTTGTGCTTCTAGGGTAGGCCAGGTCTAGATCTACAAGAATTCAAAGAAAATTTCATTTTCAGTTTATATATGATCATCCACATCACTACTTCATGGAAATTATCTCTGCATAACACACTCTATATGATTGATGTCAGCTATAAGTACTGGATTTTCTTGTAATGCAGATTCCAGATATAGTTCTGATATGCTCATTGGATATACCATGTCTTTGTAATCATTTCTCTGATCATAGATTTCGATTTTTTTGTCTCACTGCCTGATCATAGATTTTGAAGCACGTTCCAAAACATTGATGAAATTTGGTATCTCATTGACTGTAAAAATCTCATGTCCATCACTGCCTGATCATAGATTTTGAAGCATGTTCCAAAACATTGATGAAATTTGGTATCTCATTGACTGTAAAAATCTCATGTCCATCCTTTATATCTTTGCTTAGATAGAAAGTTCGCTTCATCTTCAATTATCAAATATAGGAGTGCTTGATTTCTCATATCATATTGGTAACATCCTGCTATTTATAGTTCTAATTCATGATAACAGATTTCTGTTCAGTGTGTAACTTTTAATATCAATATTTGGGATCAAATTTCAGAATGATCTATCATCAGAAACAAATTTTGAGTTTCCTTCTATTGAGATGAGTGACAAAATACAATCTTCAAATTTTGAATCTATCTCTAATAGATCTTGAGCATGTACTAATGACTGTGAGGATACTGATTTGCAATTATTGTTTAGTATGATAGCTTTCTCTGGATCTGGCAATATTAAACATGTTGAGATAAGTTGAGCTTTTATCTTGTCATCAAGTTCTAAATTAATCATATCAAATTTTCATAATTCATAATGATTATCACTGCTTTTTTTTAATCAGATTAGACAAACAACAATGATAATGATTAGCGCAACTATTTCTAAATTAGATTGTATGAAAGTTTTTTCTAATCCCAAAAAACCATAAATTTGAAATTCTCAGATTTGTTCTTAATCCTTTCTAAAGCATAATTTGTGGCTTTTGAAAGTAGCCATGTGATAGCGCAATGCAAGCAGCCATGTGATGGCGCACTGCAAAAGATAATTCAGAAAGGTGTAGAGATTTGAATAGTTTACATTATTTGTCAGAGTTTGCGTTCAAAACAGCTAGGGTTTTATGGTAAGGAGTTCTAGAATAATTCAAAAGTAACCATAAATATGGCTTATAGTAAGAAGCCTTGAGGTCATGTATGGCAATAACGTTAACTGTCAAAAGAACATTTTTCAGTAATGGATCTTCTTTTCTGTTTTTGTTTGGTAGTTTGACTATTCGGATTCACTAAAAATTTGGGTTCGTCCAGCTTGTGGTTTGTTCCAGTCTCATAGATTTGTAGCATTTTGCTCACTAAATTAGTTTCTATTTTGACTCAATAGATGTAGAAGTTAGAACTGTATTAGGTTGAATGCATAAACAATATTATTCCTATTGTATTCAAAGGGCAGTTAAAATGCTTAAAACAGCAATGAGTTTTTCACATTTTATGCCCTCTAAATTAGTTTCTAATTTGACTCCATAAACAATATTATTTCTATTTTATTCAAAGGGCAGTTAAAATTCTTAAAACAGCAATAAGTTTTTCACAGTTTATACAATTTTATCTACATTTCTCATTACATTCAACAATCCATCATGACAAAGGCGAAAATCATTATTAAAAGTCATGTTATAAAGACATTGTATATCAACAGTTTGGTCTCCACATTCAAGTTCTAAAGTCTAGGGTTTCCGTAACAACTTCCTCTAATTTATAATCATTGTCAATTAAGAAAGAGCTTTGGATTCCCTTTTCTGCGTTGTTGTTTTAAGCTATATGTTGGTAAAACTAGCTCATGCTGAATTGGAAATGTCATCATTATTTCTAGAGGGGTGATATGTAAATAAAGGCACATTTATATGCCTATATAATGCAGGTGGAGATGCGAGAAGATGGAAATGGATGGAGGTTACATGTATCATCTCTAAAATGGGAGGGAGCAATCACTTCCATATTGGAAACAATAGAATCAATGGGGTTGACGGTAGTGCAAGCCAATATTTCTTGCGATAAGCTATTTGTTTTCGATGCTTTTCTTCAAGAGGTAACATTATTATTCAGCACACAATTAGTAGAACAAAATCTAGCAGAGCAATTTTTATTTGCACTGCCCCAAGACAGGATAAATAGTTAATAGATTTTTACAATTTATGTGTTAGGTATTCTTTTTAATATTTCTTGAATTCTTTAACTACTTTACTTCTACACATGCAAACTATCACTATGCATACATTTTTTCTCCTAGCCTGGCTTTTATTGTTTGTTCAGGAAACTGAAGCGGTGGAAGGAAATGTGAACGAGCTAAGTGAGAAAAATCGACCATGAACGTCATCATAATTTATCCCACCAAGTAATACAGGCAATAATGTTTCTAAATTCAGTATGAATGTGGTTTACTGTTGTTACAGTGTTAGAATATTTAGTTGATATTGCTGATTGCTTTGTTATATCATAATTAATGGTGGAGGCTGTCCTTGAATCGTACTTAAATACTTTGAATATAATAAGCTTGTTGGTTTGTCACTTGTTCATACGGGATCTTGAAATTCTTTCTATATGCTTGATCTGTTCATTCTCTTCTGTGATTTAAGTACCATCCAACCAATACAATTGTCCTTTTACCGTGTTCATTTCAGTCTCTAAAGACATCTAGTGGACAATACTATTACAACTCCCACCTTTTTATCTGGAAACAATGGATGGATTATATCAAGAACTTAAACTCTATCTTTTATTTTTTATATTTTTCTGTTTGTCTTTACATCTTATTTTATCTAATGTTCAATTACTTAGTTTTTGAGTTAAACCATTGATCTATATTTTATGTGTAACAGCAGATAGTTTCATTTCAATCAAGAACTTAAACTCTATCTTTTATCTTTTATATCTCGCTGTTTGTCTTTACATCTTATTTCATGTAATGTTCAATTACTTAGTTTTTGAATTAAACTATTGATCTATATTTTATGAGTAACATCAGATAGTTTCATTTCAATCAAGAACTCAAACTCTATCTTTTATCTTTTACATCTTGCTCTTTGTCTTTACATCTTATTTCATTAAATGTTCAATTACTTGATTTTTGAGTCAAATTTATTGATCTATATTTAATGAGTAGTTAAAATTGAGTCAATGACTTTGACTCAAAAACTATGCAGTTTCAACTACTCCTTTAAATATGGGTATCTAGCAAACAGAATTATTTCAATTTCTGAATAAAAAAATTCAAATTCCACCTCTTACATTTATTTGTTTATTTTTACATAAAATTTAATGTAAAATTTATTTCTTTGATATTTCTAATAATGCATATGGTGCTTATGGTCTAAGGTTCAATTAGGATTGGAAATCAAGGCTTTTTGAACATATTGAGTATTCTACCTGCTGAAAAATGATGTGTATATGATAGTTGAAATTTAATTCATAATGTGCACAACAATATGTATACAATATTTTTATTAATCATATTTTAATAATAAATTATTGTGCAAATGCTTATATAATCATTGCATTCTCGAAACTTCTCCAAACTGCCTTATTAATACTAACATAAATCATTCAAATACTTTTATTAAAATATAAACTACAATTTTTCCAACACTACCTCAAAACCAATTGTGTTCTCTATGTTTTTTTAAAAGAAATAAACTCTTTATTAAGATATAAGATAATTTCCTTCCACAAAAGCTTTATATTTAGCCTTATTTATTGCCCCTAACATATACTGAAATTGCATCCAATTGCAATCGATTGCACCCAATTTTCATTAACTCGTTATTATTGAATTGTTTTCTCAATTTAGATATAAAAGAAAAAAGTCTCTACATTTGATATTGTATGAGTTACTTTACTATACACCTCTTTTATCTTGATTATGAGTTTTAAATATTTAATTAATTTAGAATATAGTTTCACCTAATACTCATATGTGCTATTTGGTTCAGTAAAAACTATTTTATGGTGAATTTTAGATTACAATTGTTTAATTGTATTACAATTCTTTAACTGTTAGTTGTATGTATCCTTGTGCATCATTAGTGTAACGGACCTAGACTTTGCATTCATTTTGGGACGAAGTCTTTTTGTGTGTTCACTGACCTGAACACTTAGCCGAGTTCAGATGGCAGTTTTTTAGTCTAAGTGGATCTACATGGGAGCACTTATGCATTTGGGGCTGACTTGAGTTGGGACAAGTACCGAGGTGCTTTGCAGCTTGAGCGGTTATGCATTTGGTGGGCCGATTTCATGGATCGTGTACCGAGGGGTTTGCAATTGGGTGCAGACCTATTCTGGCACACGTTATGGGGCGGATCGCATGTTTATGCAAGTCCTATGTTGGGCCGACTTGCTTAGCGTGTTGAGCCGACCGTTGGAGCGCACGAATCATCTCGCATGATTTTTGTGTGCCGTGCGATCAAGCCATTACAAGATCTACGGTGGGGAAAATGTTCATCCATGTGATGCATCGCGAGGCAACTTGGCTATATAAGGCGGGATGCCTTAGTCATTTGATCATGCAGTGGAAGGCAGATTAGATCAGAGCGAAAGTTCAGAGCGGAGCGTAGCTAGGCGAAAGGCAGCAAGGCGAGCCGAGGAGGTCTAACTGTGGGACTCGGGACTAAGCTGTGAGCTCTGAGTGAATTCATTGTAATAAGTCTGACTAAGTATTTTGTTAACTTCAGACCTTAAGGCAACTCGTGTTTCTGAACACAACACGCTTGGCTTTGGTTTTGTAATGTTGGTTTTGCATAATTGAAAAGCATCCGTGTTTGCCGACCAACTTTGTGTGATCTTGTGCATCTTGAGTTTTGCATTGCATCTGAGTTGTTTTGATTCCTCATTGATTTGGTTTCCGCATTGGCAACTTGGCAACATTCTTTTAAGGTGACATTGAGTTCCGATCTGATTAGGTACAAGAAGGCGTAGTCTGGGTTGGTTGTCTGCAAGCCTTTGTGCACCTAAGACGCCCAATTCCAGTGTCGCGCAGATCTCGCTGATAAGGTATATGACAATTGGTATCAGAGAAAAACTTTGCAAAGGACTTGCAAAGGAACTCGATGGCAAAACCTCTAGATGAGGGACATCAGGAGGAAGTCAAGGAACAACAAGAACATGATCAGCATGGGTCGCATTCCAAGCGTTAGCTCTAGGATCATGAATGGCGGATTTCTGACTTGGAGGCTTGAGAGGAACGGTTCGAGAGCATTGTATCAAGACTCAAAAAATGTTTGATGTTGTAGACAAGATCCATCAGAGTGTGGAGGTGCATCGCGATGAGATCAAGTTCTTAAAGGAAGGGCAGTCACTTCACAGTACACTACTCCAGGTTGGAACGCAGAGTTCCAAGACATTAGCATCGATTGGATCATATGATGGTGATCGTGATGACAAAGTATTGGATAACTTCTTCTGGGATCTAGAAGAATACTTGTCGAGTGCACTTGAGCTGGTTGATGAGGCGCAAGTCTGAAAGGTGGCCTCATGCTTCACGGGAAGTGCGAAGCTTTGTTGGCGAACGCATCTGGCATACGAGGGAGCTGGGAAAACAATGCGGTCGATTAAGAATTGGCTCGAACTGAAGGCAGCTCTACAAGATTAGTTCCGTCCAAGCAACTCGGATTGGGTGGCTCGAGCTCACTTTGATGAGCTGAAGCATACCAAGAAGATTCGAGACTACGTCCGTGAGTTCCAAGTGTTGGACTTGGAATGCACCAAGATAAATGACTTTGAGAAGTTGTACTTGTTTGTGAGGAACTTGCAACCTTGGGTTGCCGATGAGATGCGGAGGCAGAATGTGCAGACATTGGCTCAAGCGATCACCTTGGCTAACGGCTTGCTAGACTATAAGGGTGATGCTACCAAAGGATTTGGCAGAGCTCAATTTGACTCGGCATATCAGCGTAAAAACTTTCATTGGAAGAAAGATAAGCGGAATGTTGGTCCGCAACCGAAGGCGGAAGAGTAGAAAAAGAATAAGCCGACTGGGAACCAACCACCCAAGAAGGCGAAAAATGACAAACCTGCGAAAGATAAGAAGGCAGACAACAGTTGTTTTATTTGTGGACAATCTAGACATTGGGCTCGAGAGTGCCCTGAGCGGACTCGCATCAATTCCTTGGTGGCCGAGCACCAAAAATTTCAGCCTAAGATGGGTGTTTTGCAGTTGCTAAATGTTGTACAGGAGGTAGCGAATCCGAATGCAGGTGCATCAAGTCGACATGACTTAGGCTTCATCGAGACATTCTTTGGAAGAAAGAAGGTCTTGGCGATGGTTGATTTTAGGGCTACACATAATTACATATCTGTGAGCCGAGCGAAGTCACTTGGGCTCAAGATGGATCTGACAAAGTCTAGTTTCAAGGCGGTTACTGCTATCGCACGAAAGGTCAATGGCGAGATCTCGAATGTTGTCATGAGGACCAGGTCATGGCAGGCTCCAGTCAACCTTGTGGCGATCAAAATGGAGGAATTCAATCTGATATTGGGATAGGCTTACCTGAGACAAGCATGACTTGTGGTGGCTCCATACTTGGGCTGTGTTTTGATCTTGGATCTGGTGCGACCTTGTATGATTCTGATAGTGCAGTGAAGCGACTCAACTCAGATTCTGAGTGCTCTGAGTGCTAAGCGAGTTAGAAGGAAGGCGACCGAGGAGCTCTTTTTGGCGACTTTACTTGGTGGTTGGGATGAAGGTGAACCTTTTGGCTCATCTAATCCTTCTGCAGTGGAGGATGTCTTGAAGGAGTTCACGGATGTTATGTCAGAGAAGTTACCGGTAGCGTTGCCACCAAAGATGCATGTGGATCACGTGATTGAGTTGGAGATAGGAGCAAGACCTCTGGCTCGAGCTCCTTATCGCCTCTCTAGACCTGAGATGGCCGAGTTGAGGAAGCAACTTGCAGAGCTCATGGAGGCAGGATACTTGTGGCCTTCTCGCTCTCCCTTTTCTTCTCTAGTCTTGTTTCAGCGAAAGAAAGATGGATCACTTCGTTTGTGCATGGACTACCGGGCGCTCAACAAGCTAACCATTAAGAACAAGTACCCTCTTCCCTTGATTGCGGATAGCTTCGATCGACTTGTGGAGGCCAGGTACTTCACCAAGTTGAATCTCAGACAAGGATATTACCAGATCCGCATTGCACCGGGCGACGAGGCGAAGATGACTATTATGACAAGGCATGGATCTTATGAATTTTTGGTTATGTCGTTTGGCCTAACCAATGCACTGGCTACTTTCAGCACCCTCATGAATGATGTGTTTAGACCCTTGCTGGATAGATGTGTTGTTGTATATTTGGACATCTTAGTGTATAGTCGTACTCTTGCAGAACACAGGGAGCACCTTAGGGAGGTGTTCAGCCTTCTGAGAACACACAACCTCTTTGCCAAAAGAGAGAAGTGTGACTTTGCACAAGAGGAGGTCCAGTTCTTGGGGCACATTGTGGGACATGGTCAGATCCGACCTGATCCAGAAAAGCTTGCAGCGATTCAGGATTGGGAGCCACTACAAAATGTCCATGAGGTGCAATAATTTTTGGGACTGACAAACTACTATCGGAAGTTTGTTGCGGGCTACTCCAGGATCGCGGGGCCCTTGACCGACTTGTTGAAGAAGGAAAAGAGGTGGATCTGGGGTGAGCGCCAGCAGCATGCTTTTGAGGAGTTGAAGAGCAAGCCCATAGTGGAACCTGTGCTTGCATTGCCAAGATATAATGAACCATTTGAGGTTCAGACGGATTCTTCGGATTATGCGATCAAAGGGGTTCTGATGCGGCATGGGCACCCAGTATCATTCGAGTCAAGAAAGCTCAATGACAAAGAGTGCAGATATTCGGCTCATGAGAAGGAAATGACAGCCCTTGTGCACTACCTTAGAGTTTGGTGGCACTATCTTCTAGGAGTGCCTTTTGTAGTGAAGATCATTGATAGCATCAGTTCAACTTACTTCAAAACGCAGGCCAAACTTACACCGAAGCAAGCAAGGTGGCAGGAGTTCCTTGCTGAGTTCTATTTCGAGCTCGTGTATAATCTAGTAACGCACAATGTGGTTGCAGATGCTCTCAGTCGGAAGGCACAGTTGGGCGCACTGGATAATTTGGAAGGTGGGGCCAACCAAGTCACAGTGGCTGAAGATGTGTCGGATCGAGTTAAGGAAGGACTTGAGAATGGTTCTCAAGCTTATTAGATTGTTCTTCAAGTTCATGTTGGGTGGACTCAAAGATTTTCTTTGCAAGATGGATTGCTCTACTATGCAGAGAATCATTTGTACATTCCGAAATGGAAGGAGTTGCACATAGAGTTGTTATAGGAGTGTCATGATTCTACCTGGGCAAGACACCCTGGGAAAAAGCGGACGTTGGCACTTATGGAACATGGCTTCTACTGGATGAAGATGCAAGACGATGTCGAGCTCTATGAGAGGACTTGCCTCACTTGCCAATAGGATAAGTCGGTTCATGAGTGACCGGGAGGTTCGCTCCAACCTTTGCCAATACCTGTGCGGCCATGGACGAGCGTGAGTATGGACTTCATCACTCAGCTCTTGAATGTGGAAGGTTTCTCCAGCATCATGGTTGTTGTGGATCGGTTTAGCAAGTATGTTGTTTTTGTTGCTTGCCAGCGGCCATGTCCAGCAAAGCTAGCGGCCGACTACTTTTTCAAGAATGTGGTCAAGTACTGGGGCATACCATTGAGCATCATTTTTTATAGGGACACCAGGTTTACGTCGAAGTTTTGGTCTAAGTTGTTCAAGCTCGTGGGCACCAAACTTTTGATGAGTTATGCTTATCATCCATAAACGGATGGTAAAGTTGAGAGGATCAATGTTGTGTTGGAAGTCTACTTGAGGCATTTTGTGGACTTTGGTCAAGGCAATTGGCCGAAGTTGCTTGACGCAGCCCAGTTCAGTTATAATTTGCAGAAGAGCGAGTCTTCGAAATGTTCTCCGTTTGAGTTGATGATGGGGCAGCAACCTCTTACTCTACATACTATGATGTGTGGATATCATGGAGGTGATGTCGATGTGGCAAACATGGTGCAGACTTGGAATGAGTGAGTTGACCTGGCTCATTATCATCTCACCAAGGCATCGGAGCGAATGAAGAAGAATGTTGACGGAAAGCGAAGACAAGTGGAATTTAAAGTCGGGGACAGAGTCTTGTTGCGCATGGATACTTATTAGTTTAAAGTGCCAAGGGGATTGAGCACTGCACTTGTTCGCAAATAGGACGGGTCGTTCCGCATTGTGAAGAAGTTGGGTCCTATAGCATATAAGTTGGATCTATCGGAGCATCTGGGAATGCACCCGATTTTTCATGTGTCACAACTGAGAGTGCACAATGCAAATGAAGAAGACTTGGTTTGGAACATTCCTCAGAGGGGGCCTACGAATGTGGTCGACCACCCAGGGAAGCGAGTGGGTCAAGTCTTGGCTATGCGAATCTGGCGCTATGGCAAAAAAGTGCACAGAGAATTCCTTATCATTTTTTATGGCAAGCCACGAGAGTCTTCTTCTTGGCAAGCTGGCGAGACTCTTTGGCATGATGAGGAAAATATCATGGAGTTTTTCGAAAGGAACTCGACTCTGCAGTCTTGAAGTGCAGGAGCACATTCCCTCTATGACTTCTTGGTCTGAAGTTGCAACAACGAGGGCGTTGCACCAGGTTGAGTGGGGGAGGATGTAACGAACCCAGACTTTGCATTCATTTTGGGATGAAGTCTTTTTGTGTGTTCACTAACCTGAACACTTAGCCGAGTTCGAATGGCAGTTTTTCGATCTAAGTGGATCCACATGGGAGCACTTATGCATTTGGGGCCGACTTGAGTTGGGACAAGTACCGAGGTGCTTTGCAGCTTGAGCGGTTATGTATTTTATGGGCTGATTTCATGGATCGTGTACTGAGGGGTTTGCAATTGGGTGCAGACCTATTCTAGCACACGTTATGGGGCGGATTGCATGTTTATGCAAGTCCTATGTTGGGCCGACTTGCTTAGCATGTTGAGCCAACTGTTGGAGCACATGAATCATCTCGCATGATTTTTGTGTGTCGTGCGATCAAGCCATTACAAGATCTACGGTGGGGAAAATGTTCATCCATCCGATGCATCACGAGGCAACTTGGCTATATAAGGCGGGATGCCTTAGTCATTTGATCATGCAGTGGAAGGCAGATCAGATCAGAGCGAAAGTTCAGAGCGGAGTGCAGTTAGGGGAAAGGCAGCAAGGCGAGCTGAGGAGGTCTAATTGTGGGACTCGGGACTGAGCTGTGAGCTCTGAGTGAATTCATTGTAATAAGTCTGGCTAAGTATTTTGTTAGCTTCAGACCTTAAGGCAACTTGTGTTTCTGAACACAGCACGCTTGACTTTGGTTTTGTAATGTTGGTTTTGCATAATTGAAAAGCATCTGTATTCGCCGACCAACTTTGTGTGTTCTTGTGCATCTTGAGTTTTGCATTGCATCCGAGTTGTTTTGATTCCGTATTGATTTGGTTTTCGCATTGGCAACTTGGCAACATTGTTTTAAGGCGACATTGAGTTCTGATCCGATTAGGTACGAGAAGGCATAGTCTGGGTTGGTTGTCTGCACGCCTTTGCACACCTGAGACACCCAATTCTAGTGTCGCGTGGATCTCACTGATAAGGTCTGTGACAATTAGAATAAGACACTCCTAAAATACTCTTATCCATTGTGTTTGAATGATAAAAATCTAACGTTCTTAAAAATGGTAGAGAAATAAGATATACTTGTCATGATTTTCTTCCTTTTTAAAAAACTTCATAACAGAGAGACACTTAAGCATTATTCTGAATTATTTTTAAAATGATTAACATTTTTACTTGTGAAATTTCTATAGAATTTTAAAGTTTTTATTGTTTGTCTATATTTATATTTATTTCGCCTGAAAAACAAAATTACTGTTTTTTTTTATGTTTTTCGTTTATTTTTTTCACTTAAAGAGTTTTTGTTTGGTATTTTTAATTTTTCTATCCATATAATTAATGAGTAATACTGACTTTTATATTTAAATGTGAAAGGTACATCTAATTAAATACTAGTTTATATTTCGAGAAGGTTTGAAAGCTAAAATTTTGTTAATTGTAAATTTGTTCAAATAATAATAATTTATGTTTATTTGTTTATCTTCTTACCCTTCATTTGTATTCTTATAAGGTCCATTAAAAGAGACATCATCCTTCCATTTACAATATCCACTTACCATATTATCTTCCTCACATGATGATTTATTCAATTTATTCATTATGAATTTTAACAATGACATTAGTATTGAAGGTGTTTTCCATATATGAGTTTATTCATTCCTTTCTCAACACTTCAATTGAATTCTTATGAGAGAAGGGTCAATTAAAGGGAACATCAATTGTTCAATTATACTATCCGCCTACATATTGTCTTCTTTAAAAGACAATTGTAAAAAAACATAGATCATGTATCCCTTCATAAACCACACTAACCTAAAAACTGGGTATTTAGACACACTTTGAAAGTGAGGAAGGAAAAATGTGGTGTAGGAAAAAGGTCAAGAAATTTAAGGAGATTGAGACCTAAAGAAATTTAAGGTTAAGTTTGTCTTTTTATACATAACTTCAAGCTCTACTAATTCATTTATGACAATAATTGTAATTAACAAGAAGTTTAAGTTCACCCTAACATTTGTAGGAAATTCCATGGGACAAATGGATTATAAATAGTAAACATAAAATGAAATATAATCTAGTCTTTTGGTGTTCTCTAGGAGGTAATCTAGTTTCTAGTTCTTAGAGTCAAACCTTTCTTCATATAATTTGTAATGATATGTGAGCCACCTTTTATAATAAGATTGGAGATATTAATGAAATTAGATAGCTTGAAAACTTTTATGAGGTTGACATTTTCATTTTGTTATTAGGTGAGAAGTTCCCACTTCTCTGATAGACTCAAATTGATAATGAACCTAATACATCAAATTCTTCTAGTTAAGACAAGGTTTCTTCTAAAGGCATTATCCAAATTTAGTTTCAAAATAACTCTTGGAAGGGAGATAATATAACAAAATTCATATTCAAAGAGCCACAAATCCCATTAATGGGAAAAGTAATGCTTAGGTTTCATTTGAATTATGATTCTTGGTGAGATTTTATTAAAGAATATTTTGTAAATATTTATGATCTCTATTACCACCATTTAACATATTAGAGGCTTTTAGTGTATAGGAAATTAAGAAAATATAATTTTATATTGCCTTTTTTTTTTATCAATGACGGATTTTTAGCCTGGTCCAATCGCCAGATGAAGCCACAAACCGGGGGACCTCATCCCCAAGTACATTATGATGAGGTATTAATACCTCTGAATATTGCAATTATCTCACCTTGTCTCTCCATTCATCTCTCCTTATCGCTCCAAACTCACCTTATCTCTCCAAGCTCCTTATCACTCCATTATCCTTACACCTCTCCTTATCACTCCATACTCACCTTATCACTCCATGATCTCCTTATTACTCCAACTGGTCCACACTACGTAGCACCCATCAACGGTTCAGCACCACAGGGAATAATCAGGCCCACTCTCGAGACAGAGTTAGTAGAAAGCGCCACCAGTGAAGGTATTAACACCAACCAAAGTCATGTCCATCTTTTAGAGAATTTGTTAATACTTTTAGAGCATCTATTAATTCTTTCAGAGCATATGTTAATTCTTTTAGAGCATCTATTAATTCTTTAGAGCATCTGTTAATTCTTTTAGAGCATCTGTTTATTCTCTTAGAGCATCTGTTAATTCTTTCAGAGCATTTGTTAATTCTTTTAGAGCATTTGTTAATTTCTGACACATGTTTGTTAAACAGAATAGTGCATTTGTTTGCTTAGCGCATATGCCTTGAAAGTCTAAAAAATAGAAATAAAATTCATGACAAACACAAAAAAATCAACCCAGCTTCCCATAAAAATGAAAAATATATAAAATATATTTTCGCAAACACGAAGAAAACAATCTTTTAAATTAAAAACTATAGAAGGAAATAGACCTCCAACTTGGAAAAATTGAAGTTATAGAAAATGAATCTGGAGAAGCGCAATCAAACCAAAATCCAGCCAAATCAAATCAAGCTTTCAAACCTTCAACCGTATAGAAAATTCTCCAAAAAGCCAGCAACTCGACAAAGCTCAGGAAAATATATTATATAGAATATTAAAGCCAAACCCATGAAATAATGTCGGCCAATCAAAATAATAGAATAAAATATATTTCTTACCAACCCTTTCCAAATATCAAGGTAAGAATTTAATAAAATATTATTTAATAACTTACCCAATAATATAGCCAATAGAATAATAGGGTAGATAAAGAAAATATATTAATTAACCCAAAAGGGTAAAAAGATGAATAATAATATAAACAACCAATGGTAGATTAAACCATGGGCACAATTAAATATAAAAACCCATTAATAAAATAACCAAGGATGTATAAATAAAAACCCAAATTAATAAATAATAAATATACAATAGTCATTAAATCAATAAATAAATAATCAACGATATAAAAACACTTGTTAAATATAAATCCCAATATTAATCTCTTATTAATATTAAATATTAATGTCAACTATTTATTTAATTTATTATTATAAACTATGTAAATCTATTAATTCAATTTAACATTATTAAACTATATAAATCAATCAATTAATTAATAATTTAATTATTCAATAATCATAACACTACAAAGCAATCCAACATAGGATAACTCAAGAAACCACTTGACGCTAAATAACAACTCACACCAAGACTCTAAACTGACAAGGGTAATCAACTTAAACCTAGAGTATAGAATGGGTTTTCATGTCATCTCCGATCAACTTGGCATTGGGATAAGACACGCTCAAACCTGTGAAGCCAGGTGGAATCGATGTTTGGTACCTGCAAACCTGTCACCACCAATACATGTACGATAACATATATAATAACATATATCATAAATGATCAGGCAAGTGAAGAGAATCACAACATCATGTCATGCTCACAATGAGTGATATGACATCATCTCTATCACGAATACAATAGAAGACACTCACAATCAAGCAAGCACTATCATAATCAATATCATATCCAATATAATCATGAAATAGGGTTAGTACATCATAAGATACCATCAGATCATCATTAAGTAGACTAAGCCATACCAATATGATATATTGTTATTCAAAAGAGAAAGATGGCTCAGGGAGGGGCACTACAGAACCTCCAATAAAATAATTGTAGTGTTTGACATAAATATTTAGAGGCTTTCTCAACGGGTAACTTCTCTTTATGACAAGCCCCTGGATCCAATTTAATGGTTTTTGATAATGTTTAAATTAAAATAACACTATAATGATGAGGATAACTTGGAACATGATACAAAAATGCAAAAAGATGTTGTAATGGCCTAGCATAAAAATAAACTTTCAAATATTAGTGACAAAGAGATGATGCAATTAGAATATGTTGAATTTTATTAATACTATAATATCTTGGGAAAGAGTGATTCTAGGAGGCATAATGATATTAATAGGTGATTTGAAGGGATGTGATGATTTTTAGTGATGCTAAGTGATAGGTTTTAGATTAAATATTACAAGTTAAGGTTGGTTTCCTTATATATGCAACCCAGTCACATAGTTTGAAATTTTTTGAATTAATGTTAGTACATAATTTGGATAGTTGAAATTTAGTTATCTTGAGTTTAGGATGAAGTTTAAATTTTGGACATGAGGATCAAATCAATATTGTAGAACTAACTTTGATAAAAAAATTATTTTTAAATTTGACTAGAGGATAAAAAGTAAAAAAGTGAGAGGTGAAAAATGTTTGGGTGGTTATTTTTTTATTCTAATAGATTAAAATATAAATTAAGGTCAATTTGTGAGTGCCAAATTATTCAATATCATGTGTTAAAATCATGTACTTAGGACACCCATAGAAAAGGGTGCAAACATTAAGGGTGTTGGTATTTTGGATATGTTGATATGGTTTTGTCATTGATGTCAACACCTATTAACACTTATCAACTCTGGCACTTGGAGAATTGGCAATGTTCACCAGCAAGCAAGTGACTTATGCATAGTCACCGATATCTAGTACACCGGTAGGATATATTGTTCACCGACACTTGGAATGACATGGAAAACACTTGGTTATGTCGAAGACATCATTTGGACACTTTGTCTTGAAGATTTATTGATTGGTATATTCGAGTTTGCATATTTGTTGTTACCGGCAAATAGGTCCAGGATAAGCACCGGCAGGCTTATCTATTCCAGATTAGCACGACATGTTATGGAGATGATTTTGTTGTTATTGTAAATGCATTGAGCCAACATCATGCATCAGATATTGTTTTATTTGTAAATTGATTTTATTGTAATATCTTTTAGAGTCGACCTACTAAAATTGGTCTTAGATTATGGTATATATGTAAGATCTTATTTGTAAGATCGATATGCAAATGTGAGAAGGATTGTAATTTGGTATATGCGAATATAAGCAGAGCTATACATGCAAACATCATTTGAAGGTTGGAGGAAGGTTTCTGTGAAGACATATTAGAACTAAACCGGTATTGAATCCAGCATATGAAGATGCTATTTTGAGCAGTACATCATTATTGGATTTAACCATCCAATTGTAGTCAGTGTGACTCCTATTTGTGTTTGAGCAGTGAGCTATAGGCGCATGGCCTTTCTGCATGTGCAGACCCCATTTGTATCACATACTATCTGCAGTAGTATCATCTGATTGTGGGTAAGGTTTCCCACCGTGGTTTTTACCCTTACAGGGTTTCCACGAACAAATATTGGTGTTATGTGTTGTGGATGTTATTGTCTTTCTGTTTCATGCATTAATCTTTATCGGTACTGCAATTAACTAATAAATTGTTTACCAACATAAAGTTTGGTTTACCGGTATTAAGCATTAAGATTGGTTAAGTTGTTTTTGGTTTAAATTTACTTGACAACTGATTCACCCCCCCCTCTCAGTTGTCTTTGCGACCTAACAATTGGTATCAGAGCTTAGTCCTCTTTTTGCAGAAGTTTAACAGGTTGAGGAGATCCAATGTCTTCTAACTATTTCAAGAAGGACGGTCCTAAACTTGATGGAACCAACTATGGCATATGGAAGATTAGGATGGAGACACATCTGAATTGCATTGGAAAGGATATCTAGGATGTTACAAAGAATGGCTATACTACTCCTACTCAAAGTCAACCTAATCTACCTAACTTGGCTAAAGATGAGGAAAATGATTGCAAAGCAAGGGAAGCACTTTTTAGCGCATTATCAGATTAGCAAATCATGGGATTATCTGATAGATCTACTGCTAAAGCTATTTGGGACCATTTGGAAACATTGAATGAAGGATATTCCATAGTCAAAATTGTAAAACTTGAAAGCTTCTGGGTCAGGTATGAAAATCTGAAAATGGAAGAAGATGAAAGGATTTCTGCTTTTATGGAAAGAGTAAATGAAATTGTTTTGGGTATTAAATGTTGTGGAGGAACCTTAAGTGAAGATGAAATTGTTTCAAAAGTTTTAAGAGGATTGCCACCGGCATACAAAATGAAAGTTGCTGCTATAAATGAGTTAAGAACAATGCCTAATACATCAATAACTAGGGACACATTGATTGGAAAACTTTCAGCTTTTGAAATTGAGGAATTTGGTCCTGTTGCTACTATAAAGATAGATTTATCTTTTAAAGCATCAACATCATCTGCATCATCATTTGACAAATCTGATTGGAAAGCCTTTTATGCAAGAGAACTTGAAGAAAGCAAGAGAGAAAATGAAGAACATGAAGCACTATTTGCAGGGAAAATTCCTAAAGGTCCAGTTGGAAGTAAGTATGAAGGTAAAGCACCCTCTAAATGTTTTAATTGTAATAAGATTGGTCATATGGCTTCAAGATGCCCTGATAGACATGCAAGATTGAGAGAAGAAGCTAGAAGAACATACAAGCCTAACCCTAAATATCAGAGATAGATTTAAGAAGAATAAAGACACGTCTTGTTATCTTGCTAATGAAGGAGTCATTGATGATTCTGATGAGGATCCGAAAGACAATGGATGGGTTTTTGTTGCTATAACATAAGATCAACCGACACCTACTGTTCAACCAGTAGAGCAGGCCCTGGCAGCTAAAGTTGAAGTTAAGGATGAATGGATCATTGATTCAGGATGTTCACATCATATGATTGGTGATAAAGGTAAATTCTTGACTTTTCAGGAATATTATGAAGGTCTAGTATGATTTGGAGATGATAAAGCTTGTTTGATCAAAGGAAAAGGTACTATATCTCTTGATGGTAAGCATAATACCGACAATGTTTACTATGTTGAAGGTTTAAAGCATAATCTTTTGAGTGTTGGTCAATTAGTTGAAAAAGGATTTCAGTTACAATTCAAGAATGGGAAATGCAAAATTATGAACAGAACTGGTTTGGAAATTGCAACCGGTAATCAAACTAGAGGTAATATCTTTCATTTGAATAACAATGAAAAGACATGCTTAATTGCACATATTGATGAAAGTTTGCTATGGCATAAGAGACTCTATCATGTAAATTTTGATTGCATTGTGAAAATCAGTACAACTAAATCAGTTAGAGATTTACCTAAGATTGTTAAACCTCACAATCCGGTATGTAAGGAATGTCAATTTGGAAAACAAGTTAGAGCATCTTTTAAAAGTATTCCAGAAAAATCCAATAATGCTCTTGACTTAATTCATATTGATTTATGTGGTCCAACTAGAACTAAAAGCTTACAAGGTGATAGATATTTCATGCTAATCATTGATGACTATTCTAGAATGTGTTGGGTTACTTTCTCAGAGAAAAATCAGAAGCACTTGGGAAATTCAAACTATTCAAGGTGATGGTAGAGAATGAAACCGGTAAGAAAATCAAATGTCTGAGATCAGATCAAGGAGGTGAATTCACATCTAAGGAATTTAATACATTCTGTGAAGTAAATGGAATCAGAAGATAGTTATCAGCACCCCAGACACCACAGTAGAATGGAGTTGTAGAAAGGAAAAACAAAACTATCTTGGATGCAGCTAGAAGTATGTTATCAGAAGCAAATCTACCACATGTATATTGGAGAGAGGAAGTAAGCACAACAGTCTACACATTCAACAAAGTTCACATCAAAGGTGAAACTGGTAAGACCCCTCATGAACTATGGTTTGGTATTACTCCCACTCTTAAATGTTTCAGAATATTTGGAAGTAAATTCTATATTAGAAGAGATGAGTATATTGGGAAATTTTATCCTAGAAGTGATGAAGGAATATTTCTTGGTTATTCATCTAAGAGCAAGGCATATAGATGTTTTAACAAGAGATTGCAGAAAATTGTTGAGAGTACAAATGTGAAAATTGATGAACAGTTTAGAGGAACTTCAAGGTATATAGACTCTGAACCGGCAACAGAGATACTGACAAATGAACCTACATTGAACACACTGGTACATAATGAAGATCCAGTTACACCGGTATCATTTGAAAATTCCACTGTAACTGAGGAACAACAACAAATAAAGACACGCCAGTATGTAAGATTGAACCACTCTGAAAAATAGATAATTGGGAACAAGTATCAAGGAGTTATGACAAGAGGAAGACTAGAAAATGAAGAGGTATGTCTTATTTCTCAAATTGAACCATTATCAATTAATGAGGCATGTGAAGATAAACACTGGATTAAAGTTATGGAAGAAGAATTAGAACAAATTGAAAAGAATAACACATGGACATTAGTTCCTCGGCCTAAAGACAAGAATGTAATTGGAACAAAATGGGTATTTAGAAACAAACTTAATGAATATGGTAAGGTAATCAGAAATAAAGCAAGACTAGTGTGTAAGGGATATTCTCAGAAAGAAGGAATTGATTATAATGAAAGCTTTGCACTGGTAGCTAGAATTGAGGCAGTCAAATTATTCTTGGCTTTTGCAGCACACAAGAACTACAAAGTATATCAAATGGATATTAAATGTGCATTTTTGAATGGAGATCTTGAAGAAGAAGTTTACATTGAGCAACTTGATGGATTTTCTTTGACAGATAACAAAGATATGGTTTGTTGGTTAAGGAAAGCTTTGTATGGGTTGAAGCAAGCTCCAAGAGCTTGGTATGCTAGATTGGATAAATATCTTTTGAAGATTGGTTTTTCTAAAGGTAATGCTGATAGCAATTTATACTATAAAGTGACTAATGATGACATCTTGGTTATAGAATTTTTTGTTGATGATATAATCTTTGGAGGAGAAGATGGATTATGTAAAGACTTTTCTATTGAAATGCAACAAGAATTTGAAATGTGTATGATTGGAGAGATAAAATTCTTTTTAGGATTGTAGATTTCACAGACTAATAAAGGTATATTCTTGAGTCAATCTAAGTACTTGAAGGAGTTACTAAAGAAATTTGGGATGGAAAACTCTAAACTGGTAAGCACACCTATGATTACAAATGATAAATTATCACTAAGGGATGAATCTACACTTGTTAATCCAACTAGGTACAAATCTATGATAGGAGGTTTACTGTATTTAACACAAATAAGACCTGATATTATGAATGCAATATGTATTGTTTCAAGATTTCAGAGCAATCCTAGAGAAAATCATGAATCGGCAGTAAAAAGGATTTTCTGGTACTTACAAGGCACTACAAATCTTGGCTTATGGTATCCTAGAGATGAAAACTTTGAATTATGTGCATACACAGATGCAAATTGGGCAAGAGATGTGGATGATAGAAAAAGCACCATCGGTGGAGCATTTTTTCTTGGAAGTAGATTAATTTCTTGGTTGAGTAAGAAACAAAGTTGCACATCTTTATCAATAGTAGAATCAGAATATGTTGCAACAGCAACTAACTGTACACAGGTATTATGGCTTAAGCAAATGTTGAAGGACATAAAGGTAAAATGCAAGGAACCTATAACTATCTATTGTGATAACACTGCAGCAATTGATATATCTAAGAATCTAGTACTACATTCTAAAACTAAACATGTTTCTATCAAACTGAATTTTCTAAAGGAGAATGATGAAGCAAAAGAAGTAAAACTGGTTTATGTAAATACTAAAGAGCAGATTGCGGATATTTTCACTAAGCCTTTGCCTAAGTATACTTTTGAATATCTCAGAGATCAACTTGGGGTGATGCCCCCATCGGTAGAGACTTAGACAGTTGATGTTTGTCATCAACCGGTAGAACTAACAAAGAAATCTTTTACTTCGGCTTTTGATGAAGTGAGCTACTTCTCAGGGGGAGTAGTTGGTATACTGAATTTTCTAAAGGAGAATGATGAAGCAAAAGAAGTAAAACTGGTTTATGTAAATACTAAAGAGCAGATTGCGGATATTTTCACTAAGCCTTTGCCTAAGTATACTTTTGAATATCTCAGAGATCAACTTGGGGTGATGCCCCCATCGGTAGAGACTTAGACAGTTGATGTTTGTCATCAACCGGTAGAACTAACAAAGAAATCTTTTACTTCGGCTTTTGATGAAGTGAGCTACTTCTCAGGGGGAGTAGTTGGTATACTGAATAAGTTGGTATTTTGTATTTGAACTTGATTTTTGTATTGCTTTGGTATTTGATGTCAAAGGTGGAGAGATTGATATGGAAAAACACATGTTACTTCTAGGGGGAGAGATTGTTATTTTGGGAGAGATTGATTACTCTCTGTACCTGAATTTTGATTTATGGTTTTGATCTCTTTTTGGGAGATTGTTGGTTTTTGGTATTTGGAATTTCTATTTTTGCACTTTGATGGTTTTTCCATCTTGTGTTGCCATCAATGCCAAAGGGGGAGATTGTTGGTATTTTGGATATGTTGATATGGTTTTGTGATAATGTGATAACTATTTATAAAAATTAATAATAGACATGTGATAAAATAAGTATATTTCATAAGCATGTTAAGCTTGATCATGAGAAATATATGAAATATTTAATGAGTGAGAAATTAGAGATTCATACTTGAGATACTTACCTTTCTATCAAATGAAAGAGAAAAATCACACACTTTTTTCCTCCAATTAGGAAATCATGGATCCACATGTATCTTGTAAAAAGGGAATAACATATTCTCCTCCCAAGAAATAAGATCATTTGAAAAGCATCAAAGAGAACATATGTAACACCATAGGTTTACAAATAAATTATATATAAATTGAGATTGTGCATACAACCATAAGATGTATTTCCTTTGAATGGTTTCACCCTAATGGAACCTATTTATTCTATACCATGATATATAAATGAAGTATGATCCACTAATATTTTCTTACAAATGAAGATGTCATGTAATGATGGAACTTTTGGTAAAATCAATTTTCTTCTTAAGAGGTAGTTTGAGATATATCATTATTAACATTTACCTTTTTTTATTCTCATGTTATGCATATTTGTAAGAATTCCACCATAAAATGTGCAATTGATGTGTACTTGTATACAAACCTTGTTTGTTCCAAATGTTGTTGTAGATGTAGATGTTTTATTTATCCAATAATTTTCATTTGATTTGTTATCAGCCTTGGAAGAATCCTCTTTGTCATAATGAGGTGGTGAATCTACACATGCATAACTATTAAAATTTCTTAACTGGTATGAACTTGTTGTTAATATGATATTTAATATATTTATTAGTGGCATATATCTACCCATTGTATATCCATATATATAATGATAATCATAAAATAATAAGGATAATTATTATTTTTTTATTGGTAAATCTAGTTGGGGTTTACTTCATAATAGGTAAAGTAAGGATACTAAAACCACTCTATCTTTTCTTGAAAACTGGTATATTTTTTAAATAATTTGAACTACTTCAAGATCTATGTCACTAGGTCATAGCGATGCAAGATAACTTAGTGATATCCCTTTTATGTAGCCTTTTTGAGATCGTTGTTATATCTCATGGAAAACTCGGAACCTATTAGTAATTTCAAAATAGACATTTCAATTTTTCACAATAAAATCCTAGATCTGTGTTTAAATTAAATATATATAACTTAGACCTAGAAAATTTTATTTTTTTCAAATTATGATTATAATGTAATTAATGAAATCAAGTTCCGATAATATATTGATATATAGCTCATTTAAAAAAAGATAGAACTTGAAATAAGGCTATAAAAAATAACAGAAAATGGATCTATTTTGTAGTGCCACCAATTAATCAAATTTTTTTTGAAAAAAATTAAAATAACTTTTCTTGATCAATATTTCACACAATCATTAATATAAAGTAATGCAATTACATTAAAAATAAAAGGAGACATAAAATTATTGTATTTCACATGCAAACTTTACACATCACCTTCCATTGTCAATAATTCAGTAAAAATGGAACTTCTAACATGCACTAAACTTCCATCCTTATTGAATTTTCAAAAAGGGGTGTTATAGCACACCCCAGTTTCAAAACTTGAGATTGGAAACCCACTACTTCTACTCTAAACTTTCTTAGATTTTCCTTTCTCAAAACTTTGACCCTTGCAAAATCTTTTGACATTTATATTTATATATACCCAGACCTACACACCTAAACCAAAAAAAAATACAATTTGATATACATTTATAAAGTAGTCCACCATAACAAAAAAATCTACAAGTTACATTTTGGGTACTTTATTTAATTCATAGCCCAAAATAAAAAACAAATGCCTTTATTTATTTTATGGGAATAAAAAAATGAATTATAATTTAAACACTCTCAAATTATGGAGCCATTTCATTATAATGACTAAAGAATAAAGAAAGATAAAGAAGTAATTTCATAGAGAGCTCAATTCATCATTGCCTTCTATCTAGACATCATTTTTTGTTATTTTTTTTCTATATAGTGAGCTTGGAAGTTATCCACCACTTCAAGATTATATTTAAGTTTGGAGTGCTTGTATTAAAGAGATAGTCTTCTTTATTATCCTGATGAACTCTTTGATCTCAAATAATCTACCTTGGAGGGTATTATAATATTCTATGATTATCATTAAATTTTCATTGGAGTCATTATTGGTGTGTTATTTCATAAGTTCAACAAATTCCTTGATTATGTATAATGGGGATGACATTTTTGGGTTTCTCCTATAAGGCTTGGGGTGTGGCTTTGATAAATCCTTTGATTTCTACCATGACCATATCTTCTCCCTCTACTTGGATGATAAAATTCTTCTTTTACCACTTCAATATTTGGATTCTTCACTTGGTGACCTTGAGCCATTCCAAGTGTGATTTAGTGTTATTATCTAGAAGAATGTCATTCCTTTGTAAGATTGCAAATGATATTTAGTCCATTATTTTAAATATCCTTAGGTTGTCCTTGAGAATAGTTAAGTCTTTATCAATATTATTGTTGAGTACTAGTATAACTTTAGATTAATTACTAACCTTATGATATCTATGAATGGATTCCTTGATTAGTTTCCCACCTTGGGACTCCAAAATGTTTATGCATCCCATTGTTGCGCTCACTACTCCTCCAACATCCCTTTATTAATAAAATATATCTAAAGCCAATTTGAGGGTTTGGGTTGATTCATTAGTGTTTGTTGGGCCCATTATGTATTCAATTTAAGTAGATAACTCACAAGTCTAATCCTTAATCTCTTCAAGTTTATATTTTCACTACCTTTATCATTTATTTAGGATTGTGGAGATTATTTCATACAATGATTTTTTTTTTCGATTCTATGTTTTATAGCATAGGCTAATCTTATTAACTTAGTAGTTTCTTAGTTACAATTGTACTTCTTCTTTATCTTTCATGGGAGTTGTTACCTTTTTTTTAATCTTAGCGCCTTAAGAATCCTTTCTAATGGTAGACAATGTTCATACCCTCTTTATCTTTGGTTGGGCCTTGATCATCTCTACTATCTTAGGTACACATTTAATGTCTATTTTTTAAGTTATTTTTATCTTCTCTATGGTGTATTCAATCCATATTACCAAATCTACGATGGTTCCTACTAGTGTTTCTCCTATTTGTGTTATAGGAGGACTAGGAGGTAGAGGAGGAGAAGAGTGAAGAAGACTTAGAGAAGGAATGGGGACACTCATAGAGGTTGATACTTTAGAGAGGAAGGAGGTGGAGTTAACTTGAATCAAGTTATGTGTTTGATACCCCTAGGAATAAGAAAAAAAATCAAATATTACACCTTCCTATTGGGTTGCAATAAGTGTTTGAACATTCACCTATATGTGTACTTATTGTTATGAAATCACTTAATTCTCACCAACATTTTCCTATTTCTAGATACTTCAAATTGAGAGGAAGGAACAAGAAAATTTGGGAGAGGAGAAAAACTCAGGATAGGACCATGAGGGAGAAAAGGTGGATGTGTAGGAACTAAATCTTCAATGGGAGAAGGTAGATGAATGAATATAATAGAAAAAAAAATCTTAGATTATATCTCTTCTCCTCATTCTCATTTATAGCCTGGATTTTCATCCTTAGCCTTCTCCTCTTCACCAAAAATCACATGTAGGATGGGTGTTTATTCTCTTCTTCTCTTATATTTTCCTTAGATTACGTGAATGATAATTATCATTCAATGAATCCATGTATTTAGATTCTTGAATCCTACACATAATTTTATTTCATCATTCTTCTAATCCCCTAGATAATAAGATTAGCTATGTTACCTATGCACGTGGAGTGTTTCACTAGAAAGATGAGGTTTTTTGTAAACAAATTTTGTAAAACTTTTAAAATTAATGGTTTAAGTTCAATAAATTGATAGGTCTTTGCTTCTTCTTTTAAGGGATTAGTATTGGGGTTTATTGGAGTTATGCAAGTAATTAATGACATGTAAAAAGCTTTTAGATATTCATAATTCTATGCAATAAACTCCAAATAATCTTTAAGAGATTTTACTATACCTTTTTTTTCTTTAGGTTTTCCAAAAAAAAATCTTAATTGAACAACTTCTATCTATAAATTAATGGAGTCCTATTCTCTACCTTTTGAATATGAGGGATTATTTATTTTACCAATTTGATTTTAATCAAACAACTTGTCTAATACTATCATACATTTTTTTTATTATGCTCATTCAATATTCAAAATCCCTTCTTCATCAACTTCAATATCTTCTATATCATATTCATCTATAATTTGAGATTTTAAAATACCATATATTTTATTAAAATATAGAATTCCTCTATTATCATAAAATACATGGAAATTCTAATTGTTGTCTAGAATAGTAGGATAGGAACTAATTATGTTGCAAGCTAGGGTTGTCGTTGCACCAAAAGATTGACTTGTCAATGCTCGATACAACCACTAGACTTATAGAATCCACATGAGGTTGTTAAACCATGTCGCGAATCTCCATGAGGGACGTTGGCCCACTACCAAAAATCCCCCTCCCAGGGTCACTCGTCACAGCCTACATGATTCGAACCTGTGACCAAGCTCTGATACCACTTGTTGCAAGTTAGGGTTGTCGTTGCACCAAAAGATCGACCTGTCAATGCCCGATACAACCACTAGACTTATAGAATCCACAGGAGGCTGTTAAACCATGTCGTGAATCCCCGCGAGGGACGCTGACCCATTGCCAACAAATTCCACGAAAAACAATTCAAATTTGATTTAGTGACTAGCTCTAAGAATATTGCTACTCTAGCTAGTCCACGTGTGCTATATAATTCTTTTCTCTTGAGATTGGCTAGATATATCAACGGATTCAAAACCTTCAACCAAATTGCACACCCTATCATGATATTTAAATACTTTATTGGCATGACGTGCATATTACTTTAATACTTGTTTAATTGTACTAGCTCTAAATCTCTAAAGATTTTCAATTATTTAACCTTCTTCTTGTGAGATAGTAGTAGTCCTCAAATTAATGCATCATATTCAACAACATTATTTGTAAAGTAAATTTTAATTTGTAAGAGGCTAGAAAAATTGTTTTCTTCTCTAATTACTTAGCTAGATGCTAGCAGTATGTAACCTTTCTTATATTAAAAACTATCAGACTTCATTGTCTAGATCTGATATTTAGTTGTTTCATCTATTTTTTTTGTAATAGAGGATATGAGTATGTCATCATCCTTTTTCAAATTTTCAAGGATCGCTTATTTTACTTTTAAAAAATCTATTTGATTGGTATATCTTATTTAGTTTTTAATCTATTCCTTCTTATTATAAATATTATAATCTTTAATATTTTCTAAATAAAATAACTTATCGAAACTAATTGTTTTTTATTATGGTAAAAAAAGGTTTTGAAGGGACCCAAAACCCTTTACAACTAGTCAAAACCAAGATAAAGCATGAAGACTAAAATAGAAAAAAAAATGTTGCCCAAGGAGAAAAATGGAGAACAAGGCCCAATGCCAGCAAAAAACCTGCAAAAAACCAGACATGGGCCAAAGAAGATTAAGCCAAGGTTTTTAAAGTCTCAGCAGCCTCTAGCTCCAACTGATTCATATTCTAAGAAACTTTCTTGAAATCATGGATCTCCTACAAAGGTCTTTCTGCCTTCCTCTTTAGATTAGCCCAAGTTCTCTTATTAGGACCCAACGATTCTTCCTTGTCTTTTTCCTTCTCAAGATATTGCTCCACCACTAAGCCCTTTTTCCATTTTTGTGACCATGGTGTTCATGCTATTAGTTGTGGTCTTGATAACACTATGACTATGAGACATGATTGAATGGAGAGAATATTTTGTGCTTTCAATTTTCTTCTCAAAGGTCACGAAATTATTCTCATAGTACTTTTTCAGAGTATCCAGAGCTTCAACAGTTTTGGTGAGGCACTGGATAACTGAAAGTTTTGCTTCCTTCGTCCAGAGATCATTGCCTTTAGAGCCTTATCTTCCCTGAGAACCCTCCCCGCCAGTCTCCGACTTATCCAATTTGCTGCTAATGGCTCTATGTTTTATGTTGAGGTTCTTTATCTCATGAAAATCCCACTTCATGATGCGGAAATTATCCACCACCCCATTTCTAGCAATAGCTAAAATATCATTGTGGTGCTCCTCAGGGGAACTAGGGTTCAGGTCAAGGGGAAAATGAGGCCTATTCTCCTTGTCCATGGAAGGGTAAGAATTGGACGAGTACAGGGGAGACTGGGAAATTTGATTAGCATAATCCAACGAGGGAGCCTCAAAGTCGAGATCTTTACCCTTACACAGAGGATGACCCTTAGACATCTTTTTGACTTCTTTAGTTCTAGGGCTAGAAGGAAGAACAAAAATTTCTAAGTATTTAACCTTCCCCTTCCCATCTTGAGAGGGATTAACAGGATTGGATCTAGTTTTATTTTTCTTTGGAGGGACAAAGAAGTCATCATCCATGTCTGTGTTCCAATCAGCATCATTGGAATTGTGGGTATCCAACTCCACATCCTCCGAAAGGGAAATGAGGGGGGAGTTGGGCTTGGTAGATTTAGCTTTAAAATGCTCATGGATTAAAACTAGAAAACCCTCACAAATAATGGTATTAATCGAAGGGTTATCTTTATGCTAAAAAATGTTAGCATTGAGGGAAGACAAGAGATAGAAGGGGAAGGAAACCCTAACCTAGTGCCTAAAGTGATTTAGCAAAAAAAAATGGTGTTCGAAAACCCTTGAGAATTGACCGTCCATCGTGAGCTATTCCATTATCACCTTGAGCACCTCCCTCCATATTGGCTTGATCATATCTGCATCATAACAACTCTTTTTTTTCTTTACCAAAATTTTCCTCTCTTTGTCAGTTTTAGGGAATTTCTTCACCACTAAATCAAAGTATTTCCTCTCTATAAAACTTGATACCCTAAGCCGAGAGTCCAGTGATTTTCATATTTAGATTTTTACCACCACCACATTCCTCCTAAATAGATTAATTTTATCATCAATCCATCCTTTGGTAAAGATTTTAGTCACTTTTGGATCTCGGTCGTGCGATTTCTCAATGTAGGGCATAAAATTCCCCTTCTCCAAAATTCTCCAAATGGTCTGGTTAGCCCTTAGCCCTTCACAATCCATAGGATCAACTCAACACCTTTCTCCTCCCATCCAAACATAAGAAGAGTCCTCAAGAACAGAGTGAGGAAGCAGAGATAAAAACCAAATAGATTCCCCAAGACCAAAGTGGTTTTGTAGAAAAAATAAGAACGTAAAAGCGAAACAAGCTTACAAATGACCCAGAAATGTGCGAGCAATAATGAAACAAACGACCTCTTAGCTCACCACCACAGCCACCGTGAATAGTAATTATAGCTCTACCCATTATGGAAATTAGCAATGATACAGGATTACTCCACACGTCCCATGTGATCTATCATATCCAAGAAGGATTCTGACATCATTCTCCAAGTTGTCTTATGTGGTCCATGTCATCCTTCTCCTACCAGTCACCCCCCTTATTAGCAAATAAGTTCACCACCATGTTGGATTCCCTATAAGCATGGGTAATAAAACATTCATCGAAGGATAGAATTATGTCTTTAGATAAATTAATCCAACTCTGAATGGTCCATGAGGCCTTATTGTTCCCCTTAAGACATTGAATGATATTATTTGATTCTCCTTCAATCCAAATTTTTTGACTATTAATTTGACGGGCCAACAATAAATTCTGATAGGCCCCGATGGCTTTAGCAAGGTGGTTGGTCTGGTTACCCAAGGGGAATGCCACCACTGAAATGTTATCAAAACTAATTTTTAATCTTACTTATTCTATCATAAATTTATTAGCATCTTATGATATAATAGAACTTAACTTATCTAGGAAGAAGAGGCATATTTTATAGGACATTTTGATGTGAGCCACATCATGAATTTTGCACTACTTAGAGAGCAAATATTTGACATTTCAATTTTGGTCCCTAATTTTTTCTTATTCACATCTTGACAAGATTCTAATATTTTTTCTTAGATGTAACAATGGATTGATCTTCTTGACATAGGTAATCACTAAGTTGCAGAAGGAAATTGTACTTTTTGGCATTTGTCTTTCAATAAACTAAACCATGTTTACCTCTATATTGTTATTCACCAATTCTCCCATAAAATATAATTATTATTTCATCTTCATTCCAATATTTTCCTAATGAAACCTAAGTCGGTCTCAATACATTAGAATTCATTTGAGGAATTATACTTAGTTATCAAGTGCTTCATCCTAATATCTCTATCAATTATAATATGATTAGGTTGATCTTTGCAACTTGTAACCCACATATATGAGTAGTTTGTAGAAAATTACCTATTCAATAGCCTGGACCAATCTATGCTTAGCAACATAAAATATCCCTTAGGTATGTCTATTGGTAGTTTCTATATGCATATCCTATTGAATGCAAGGATTTGATGCTAACTACACATGAATATTATTCAAATCTCCAATCACACTCACTTTTATTTTTTTCAATTGGCCAACATTTATATTAGATTACCTAATTTATAACAAACTCTAAGAGGCATAATATTTCTAAAAGCACTAAAATTCATCATGTTAATTATGAAGATTCTTACCATAAATTTTTATTTTCAAGAGCAATGTAGATATTATACTTATTCCTTATAGATGGTAATTTATGTGCATAAAAAATTGAGCACGTTCTTTATCCAAGTTTCCTTTTCCTTCAAAATTAACCTAATATTTTAGGTTGTTAGAATTATTATTTGTATCTTTAAATGAATACCAAAAAATTTCCTTTTGACCTAGCATCTACAAAAGGTTCCAAATTCTAGAATATTAGCCTTATATTTCTTGATGTTATTTATTACATAGTTATAATCAATCTTAAAAGATTCATAATCTTTTTAGTTGAATAATCACTTGGTTTATGTGTTTTGGGTGTAGGTGGGTTATTGAACTTGCAATAAAATCTAGAGGATTATATGAATTATTCAAGGGAATTAAATTCATGAATGGGCCTTGTTCTTTCTCCTTAACAAATAGTAGTTATTTCTTTGTTATTATTGATATAAATTCACTTCTTTAATATCATGTTCTTTCTCATCCTCCTCTTCCAAAAGGAAATAATATGTTTCTAATATCATAGTTATACAAAATCATTTAGATATTTATCATTTATAGTTACCACTATCTTCAAATTATTTCTTCCTTAAAATATTTAGGCATTGATCTAAACTTAGAAAAATTCACCTCTACATGAGTTGTTATCTTATGTAGTCTACACCAAGAACTTAGAGTAAGATCTACTAGATTTAAAAATTTCATAATGCCTAAAGGATTATGATATTATTTGTCCACTAAGATCAAATAATCTACCCTCATTATGCCTTGTATTCTATTGTTTATTTAGCCTATTTTGTAAATTATAACTTATATTTTGTGGAGTTGTTTGCTTTTGATTTCAATGCACTTGCCTTTGCAATTGCATGAAATTAATTGACAATTTTTGAGCCATACTATTATAGTGTTCTAATTTTGAAATATGAGCATGTTCTAAGTTATTTCAGACGATTCTACTTTATATGAGGTAGTGTAGTCGAAATTTGATGATATGAAAGTGATCCTCTAACCCTAGGTGTATTGAGAAATAGAGTAATTACTTGTTTACTTCCCAATGGAGGTGTGATATTATAAGATTTTACATCTTGCTAATTCTACCATATGATCATAGGGTTAGGGAAGAATTAATTAAGGTGTGGTGGATTGTAACTCTTATTCTATATTGGGTATGGTGATACAGGGATCATGTTATATACTAGAGTATTTTGTTTTAGAATATACTAAATTGGACCCATTCAATTTTGCATCCCAGGTTATCCCAATGATAGGAATGATCCATCAACTCCTATCCCTATAGGGAACAAACTTTATTGTACCTTGAGAAATTCTACATATATTGTTGATAAATATTTTATACTTTTATATTTTCTTCTCACATATGTTGCGGTTGTGAAATCAGTAGATTTCAAGTAAGTCTAAGTTGTAGCAAACTCATCATGTTTGTAGGGAGTCTTAAGATTAGTATGAAGGTTATAAAAATTTATGTTAAACTTTTATCACAAGATCAATATCACCTCTTCTTGCAATAAATAAATTGATGATATAAGACAACCAAGTTTATTAGGATTGAAAAAATGCCAAGAATATATATTTCAAGTTGTGCCTATTTTTTAAGAGTTAATTGGTAAACCCTTGTGTACCAATTGTATGTGTTTGGTCTTAATCTAAAAGAAAAAAAGTGACAAACTATATCTTCATGTTAAATATTCATTCTATTAGCTATACTTTAGAAGTCTTGAATATGTTAACATCCAAATTATTTTTATATAACTATGCTATTAGAAACATATAACAAAAACATATTATTAAGTTTCTTCACTTTCTTAACATGAACTTACTTCAACAACCAAAAAGCATTTTTTTTAAAATTCAAATAAAGATACTATTTAATATTTTTAAGCACAAATGATTATATGTAGATTAACATGTAGACCCTCCTAATACTAAAGTCTTTAATTCAAATTCCTAATACTAGAAAGTCTTTAATTCAAATAAAGTCTAGTGGGCACTCTCTTAAATCCACATTTCTCACCCATATAAGTAGCTCTATATTAGCATTAAAATTTATTTACATCTCTAAATTTAGAACCCAATTTATCTTTGACTTAAAACCCAATTTATCTTTGACAAGTTTTAAGGTAATTGCTTGTAGCTTGACTTCATTTAAATGCCTTAATTTTATGTCTTTCAAGAAATAACTACTATTTGTGGTTCTTTGAAGAAAATAAAATAGATCAAAAATTGATTAAATCTATATACATACAACTAAATTAACTAAATTATCAAAATCATCAAATCACAAGATTAAAACCTTCCAAAATATCTTTCTTCTCTTTAGTTTTACTATTTAATCTTATCAAATCCACCAATCCTTATACCCATTCCTATTCTTGATAAAATTCCTTATACCCATTCCTATTCTTGATACAATTCCTTATACCCAATTCCTATTCTTGATAGATTTCCTCTCTTAGCTTCATTATAGTCTTATCTAATGTACGAGTCCTCATACCCATTCCTGTTCTTGATAGCTGATTTCTTATAAGGTTTTCTGGTTATTATATTTGTTTTTTTTGTGACTGGTGATGGTAGGAGAGTTTTCTTTCATCTAAAGCTATTTGGAAAAAAGAACCATCCTGTCTTGTTGTGCAAGATCCAAGAACAGTGGGCTATTATTTTATCCCACCTCGATTGTGTAACTGATGTGATTAGATTGCCCATCTAAACGTATAAAGATTGTGTTCAGTGCTTCCACACCATGAAACCCAGCTTACATCAATCACCAATACCATCATTTTGGTTTTAAAATACACCAATTGGATGCAATTTTCTCGATGGATACGTTAGCTGCAGTGAATGAAAGCAATACGCCAATTCCTGTGACTAAAATCCTCAAACATTTCACTTTGGAAACTTGAAAATACCGACTCAAGACAAAATTCCTCATTTACCATGAAATCGCCAAAAGGACTCGATCTAAACGTTCTTATTCTGATATGACAGTTGTTGACTCGAAGCAACGTACTCCTGTATAGAGGGAGAATCATGCTGTTTCTTTCTTTTTATTGTGGTCCCTTCACTTCTTGTCATACTTCCCTTCTTATTATCACTTCGCTTGTATTTATGGAACGCCTAAGACTCTTCACAACTCAAGCAAGGCTTGTTCCTTAATTTTCCTATAGATGGGTGTAAGAGGAGGATAGGTAACTTCGAAGAATAGATCACATATGTATTGCATTTCAAAATCTTTCTTTAAGCTTGGTCTATGTTAATCTAATAAAATGAATACACATTTCAAAATCTTTCTTCAAGTTTGGTATATGTTACATAGCATAAATATAAGTGCAGTCGCAATCGAAGGGTTCTGTGAAGGAGTTTTTGGTTATACAACTTACAAAATTAAACATGCATAGAATAAAAAACTCATTACAAATAATACTAGATTTCTTCTAAGAAATCTCTTGGTTAAGGAACAACACAATTACAATCTTCTACAATGGCTTTTCTTATTTACTTAATGAATAATCTAAAAAGACCATTTCCAAACTTGTCGCATGGGCTACAACATAATACTATTGGATCCCTACAAGACTTGCTCAAATGCTTGTACTTTTCATTAGACTCTTTATTGTTTTTTTATTAAGGGTCAAATAGATTTTGAGGGGACTCGAAACCCCTTACAAGTGGATTTTATGAGATCCAAGACCTAGAAATAGAACGCTACATAGAGAAACATCAAAGACAAATTATAGCCATCCAACAACCAACCATCAACCAATCACTAAAACTAAGCATCAAAGTACTAGCTGAACCACACAAAAGGCCAAAGCAAACAAGCAAGAAAGCTTAGAAAAACATAGACAAAGGGTTTTGCAAGGCTTCCATAACTTGAAACATGGGTTTTTGCAAGGCTCACGAAACCTTAAGACTTAGAAAAATAAGAACATTACAAACAGAAAACATCTAGGTAAATGGATTTGTAAAAGGCTTCCACAACCTTCGGAATAAGAACATCAACTTCTCCTCCCAAGCATCCATGACCAAGAAGAAGAGCGACAACAAAGGGTTTTGATAAGCACCCCAAACCATCTACAAGGAGGTCCAAGAAGTGGCTATTTTGCCTGCTCCCTCTTTAAGTGTTTTGGATATCTCGGGCCCTAGCCAAAAGAAAGGCATTAAGAGACCAAATCTTCAATCTCACCATAGCCAGCCTCAAACCCCAACTAACAAAACCCTAGATTCTAATACTACTAAAAAGAAGAAGAAACCGTGGGCCCTGCTATCTTGGAGAAATCCAAGCCCAAAAAAGCCAAACTTCTAATGCAAGAACTAGACTCGGAGGAGGAAATGGTAGAAGATACCAGTACCCCTAGGCATTCTAATAAGCTTGCCTCTAAGCAGCACTCTAAGGGAAGGAAAGGAAACATTGAAAACTCAGGCTCTAAAGAGGACGATGATCATGGAATTGAAGAAACTGTTAAAAAATGTCAAAAGGTTTTGGCAAGTAAGGAGGAGAAAAGGGTGACAAGGAATCTGATACGACCAACACTTCAACCCATGTCTTGGATTCTGCCAATGTTAGGCCTATCGACCTCACCCAGGAGATGATGCTCAATGAGGAAGATGAAGTTGTCAAAGCTACTGATGGGACCTATCAAAAGACACAAGTGGGGACCTGTTCAAAGTGTTCGAAACTGGAAGTTGAACTAACCAAAACCAATAAGAGGTTGATAGACATTGAAAGAAAAATGTGCTCCTTCTCCAGGTTCAAGCTCAGATTTATGCACAATTCAGCCACCATGTTGTGCATGTTGCATCAGGATTTGGCAGGCCAGAAAGGCAAAGACAGTGAAAGATAAGGAAATTTTCAAGTTCTTGACTAAAGACTAGGCGAATGCTCTACAACATGCTGGATGCAAGATCCAGAAGAACTGTTAGGGCTTTGTCCCTGTTTTTTGTTTTTTCTTCTTTATGCCATTTACGACTGGGGTTCTATAACTCTTTATTATGGCTATTATAGATGTTTAGTTGGTATTTTTAGACTATTACTTTGAACTTTCTCAGACGGTTTACTACTGTTGATAATCCTTTGTTGTTGGTGCTATATGCTTATTACTAGTGTAGGCACTCAAAATTGGTCATCACTCCTGCGTCGCTAACCTAATTTCTAACATGTCTTCCATGTCGCATTTGATTTTCATAATATGTTGACATTGTGTCATTCTTCTCATTTAAATTTTCTATTCTCCTAATCATTTAAATCATTTCATCATTAATCATTCATTTCCTAACTTTAATTAAATAATATTTATTATTTAATTAAATTCAATTTCATTTTTCTCATAATTGAATAATTTCTTTAAATTATTTAATTAGCTAATTGTTTAATCATAATTAAATAATTTTTTATTTATTTAATAAATATTAATTATCTTCTTCCAAAAATCAAGAATGGAAACAAATCTTTATTTGTTTTTAATTTAATTTCTAATTATCATCATCCAAATTAAAAAATGGTAATAAATAGAGAAAATGATTTAAAAATTAAAATAAATTATTATCCAATTTAAATAAACCATTTTCTCATATTCTCCCAATTTTCGAAAACGGAAAGTATGTCGCCATTTGATTTATATGATTTTCAAAAATCATTATCGTATCTTCCTAAAAATTGAAAATAGAAGTAACCAGTCAACTTCTGATTTTCTTGATTTATCTTCTTGGAAAATATCTCTTTAATCTCAATTTAAAATTCGAAAAAATGAGATATGCCCAGTCAAAAGCTGCTTTATGCCATCTTTTTGAATCCATCTTGATTCTCCAATCTTGTCTTCAATCTTCTATAAATTTATCAATATTTTCTCATCAGATTGAACCATGCTTCTAGTATCCTTATGTTGTCAAATTGCTATCATTATCTTGCTTGCATCACACGTGCTTTGTAGATGAGATCCACAAACATCAATTTGAAGGAGAAAGAAGAACAATGGAGGTCAATGAAGGCAAAACATTGCAATGGTTTGCATTTTTGTTTTAGTGTTTTTGCTTTCATTCTTTTATTGAGTGTATTAGAATTTATTATCATTGCATTTTAGCTTTCGTGGTTAGCTAATTTATGTGCTTTGATGCTTATTTCCATTTTCCTATTTACAACTAGTAGTTTGCATTTAATGTGTTGTTAATGTGCTACTACTAGTGTTTTGTTTTGCAACCTTTGGGCTTTTGTATCTTTGGGATAACACCCATGTTTTGCTTCTTTTAATATCAAAAACATGATAATCGTGTCAAGGGCATACTACAATCACATAATGGATACACAAATATGTGTTAATAAAAACTAGAAGCATTTAATTTGACATGTTTATGTGTTTTTTCTTCTTTATTCCATTTACGACTGGGGTTCTATAACTCTTTATTGTGGCTATTATAGATGTTTAGTTAGTATTTTTAGACTGTTACTTTGAACTCTCTTAGGCAGTTTACTATTGTTGATAATCCTTTGTTGTTGGTGCTATATACTTATTACTAGTAGTCTGTATTTAATGTGTTATTAATGTACTACTAGTAGTGTTTTGTTTTGCAACCTTTGGGCTTTTGTATCCTTGGGATGACACCCATGTTTTGCTGCTTTTAATATCAAAAACATGATAATCGTGTTGAAGGCATACTACACTCACATAATGGGTACACAAATATGTGTTAATAAAAACTAGAAGAATTTAATTTGACATGTTTGTGATACTTAAATGCATGAAAAATAAAAAATAATCTTATTTATTTTCTCCTCTCACCTACCACTCACTCTGAGTTTAACTATAAATCAATTATGCCTATCTCCATCACAATTAATTTCGTAATTGTGGGCTTATTTCAATCATAGGATGGTGTCACCCTATTGACATCGGTAAAAAGATGATTGGTCATCCGATCGGTGATCAGATTCGGCAAGATCGGGCCCATTTACTCACCCTTGGCCTATTGAAAGGTTTAGCCTTTTGGCACATGTGGAGTAATGCTACAAGAAATGGGAAAGTCAATAGCTTGCATTGTCATGATGGCCTCGTTAACCATATACCTTTTACAAGCCTTGTAAAAGGCAATTTCCTTTTCCAAAAGAACAATGTTAGTAGTACTTTTTCTAACTGTGAGAAGTTAACTGTCACTTAAGGCAATAGAATGGGAGGCGATAGAGTGAGGACGGAGCTAGAAAAACATGAAGAATTTATGACCAAGGAATTGGTTTGGCAAATCTGTAAAGAGGGTGGTGCTGCCCAGTTCATTGAATCGATGAATGGGCATGATGAAATCATTTCCATCCAATTTGCCTCTTCCTGGATGGAACGTAGAGTTACTATTGGAGGGATCTCCTTTGAGATCAATGAGGATATCATTTCTAAGGCTATGAGACTATCCATGAAGGGGAGGAAGTGGAAAAAAACAAGTAGGGTAACAGACATCGAGAGCCTAAACCAGTTCTTCAAAGAAGATGAGAACTCGGTCAAACTACATGGTGGTTTCGATAGGAAGGAGCTACCAGACCCCTAGGATAAGGTATGTCTTATGATCATGAAATACTTTACACTGGAGGGAAGATTTAAAGTGTTTTACTACTATCATTTCCCCTTGCTTAATCACTTATGTAACAACTCTAGGATTTCCTTCCCATTCTTCCACCTCCACTCCCTTGAAAATGATATTCTGGAGGCCGTTGATGGTGCTAAATCCTAGGGCAAAAAAACCATTCCTATCCACCAGGGTCCCATTCTCTTCCTTTACCACTTCCACTTAGCCCTCTACCCACCATGTCCTATTGAGGTCCAAGAAGTGGCTATTTTGCCTTCTCCCTCTTTAAGTGTTTTGGATATCTCAAGCCCTAGCCAAAAGAAAGGCATTAAGAGACTGAACCTTCAATCTCACCATAGCCAGCCTCAAACCCCAACTAACAAAATCCTAGATTCTAATACTATTAAAAAGAAGAAGAAACCTCGGGCCTTGCTATCTTGGAGAAATTCAAGACCAAAAAAGCCAAACTTATAATGCAAGAAGTGGACTCAAAGGAGGAAATGGTAGAAGATACCAGTACCCCTAGGCATTCTAATAGGCTTGCATCCAGACAACGCTCTAAGGGGAGGAAAAGAATCATTGAAAACTCAGGCTCTGAAGAGGACGATGATCATGGAATTGAAGAAATTGTTAAAGAATGTCAAAAGGTGTTGGAAAGTAAGGAGGAGAAAAAGGGTGATGAGGACTCTAATATCGCCAACACTTTAACCCATGTCTCAAATTCTGCCAATGTTGGGCCTATTGACCTCACCTAGGAGATAATGCTCAATGAGGAAGTTGAAGTTGTCAAAGCTACTGATGGGACCTATCAAAAGGCACAAGTGGGGACCTGTTCAAAGTGTTCAAAACTGGAAGTTGAACTAACCAAAACCAATGAGAGGCTAATAGACATTGAAAAAAAAATGTGCTCCTTCTCCAAGTTTGGGCTCAGATTTATGCACAATTCAGCCACCATGTTGTGCCTGTTGCATCAGGATTTGTCGGGCCAGAAAGGCAAAGACGATGAAAGCTACAGGGAAATTTTCAAGTTCTTGCCTGAAGACTAGGTGAACGTTATACAGCAGGTTGGATGCAAGATCCAGAAGAACCGTTAGGGCTTCGTCCCTGTTTTTTGTTTTTTCTTCTTTATTCTATTTACGGTTGGGGTTCTATAACTCTTTATTATGGTTATTATAGATGTTTAGTTAGTATTTTTCTAGACTATTACTTTGAACTCTCTCAAACGGTTTACTACTATTGATTATCCTTTATTGTTGGTGCTATATGCTTATTGCTAGTAGTCTCCATTTAATGTGTTGTTAATGTGCTACTACTAGTGTTTTGTTTTGCAGCCTTTGGGCTTTTGTATCCTTGGGACAACACCCATGTTTTTCTTCTTTTAATATCAAAAACATGATAATCTTGCCAAAGGCATACTACACTCACATAATGGATACACAACTATGTGTTAATAAAAACTAGAGGCATTTAATTTGACGTGTTTGTGACACTTAAATGCATGAAAAATAAAAATAATAAATTATTTATTTTCTCCTCTCAACTACCACTCACTCTGAGGTTAACTATAAAGCAATTATGTCTATCTCCATCACGATTAATTTCATAATTATGTCAATCTAATATTTGTTTTTTTCCATAAAAGTGGAAATTCCACTAAACTTTTTTTTTCAATTAATTTTTAATTTATTTTACATAGGATTCAAAGAGCATACCGGAGGAAAGAAACATGGCAAGAAAACCTATGGTCACGACCCATAAAATAAACCCATAATATCCCACATATCAGTTTATACCAAAGTCCCCAACCCAAAATCCGCCAGCAAGGTGCGGTCATAGCAAAAGTCATCAGATACATAGAGCCCAATGGCTGAGTTCATCAGTTACATATTTGAATGAAGACCCCATAGTCGATACCAATCGAAGGAAACAAAAAGCGTTCCAAGTACCAGAAACCAAATATCATCCTCCTTCTTGCAAAAAGAGAATATCAAAAAACCCCTGGAGAAAAAACACCAATATAACATTATACCAAATGCCAAGAGCTCGAGCTCTCCTCCGGAGGAATGCCTAAAAATGCATAAGGAACAACAACCTATAGTGGAGCTATAGGAAGAGGAGGGGGAAATGCAACAAAACATAAATTAATCAAAACATGTAATGCCTTTAGCACATGAAGAGCCCTGTTCACAATTTGAGAAGGAACAAACACTCCCAACCTTTCCAGAGACTTCAAAGCATCATCAATGTTGTCACAAATTAAACCCATTCTAATTTCAAATAACAACTCCCCACACCACCCATTATCCAATAAATCTTGACCATAAAAAAAACCACCATAAGGGAAAGAACCCATATCAAACATGTAATTGTCCAAAGCTGGCTCAATAATACCCAAATTATGAAATGCAAGAGCCAAGAATTTAGCTGCCAGAAGGCAGACCAATTCTTTATCCAATAACACATCAAAACATATAGTGAGAAATCTGGACACAACTTCAGAGAAAGACATATAAGCATGAGAACATAGCCAATGATTCCCCACCACCCTACGAATTTCAGACTCCAATTCCGCAGAATGCAAAACAAAAACTCTAGCAAGTTTTTCAGAACAATACCCATAATTATCCACTACTTCTGCCATTGGAGACACAAAACGAATGGGAGACCCAGATAATGGAGAAGACATGAATAGTAATTACCTTTGTTGCATACCAGAGCTTCAAAAAACCCCACCGATGCAGATGAGAAGTAGAGAAAACAAAGAACAAATAAAAACTATAGTCGACAAAACTATAAACCCAAAATGCATCGTAGATGAAAATAAATAGCCACTTCCTAATAATCATTATAAAACCACCCTTCCAGAGCACTAAATGACCATCTCGTGTAAAAACTGAAAACTTTTAAAAGAAGGCAACTCAAACCATGATGTAAACATAAAATGGCGGTTGAGAAAGACCAAAAAGTGCCAAATATCCAATGCTATAGTGTCAGCAACATACCAAAGCCACTGATTAAAAGTACATCAAAAATAACCCAGCATCATAGCAATCAAAAAATAAACCCAAATACATACAAAAGGATCCTGACATATCGAAAAATGATAGCTCCCATCACTTGCCTCAAACCAAAGCAATGATAGAAAACGTGCGAGCCAGAAATGACAAGACAAGCCCCATTGAATACGAAACCAAGCCGTCACCCCTAATCATTGCAGATACCCATCCATATTGCCTACGACAGATGCAAACTGTACATCATAAAAGTTTGACAAAGCCATCAGTTAAAATGTAGAGTGAACACCTCCACGTAGATCAGTGAACATGACTACCTCCAAAGAAAGGGGAAAACGGGAGAAAACTACAAAATTCAAAATTCCAAGATCATTGATGGAATTTATTCAAAGAATACCTCTCAGAGATTAGAATTACTATCAATGGCTAGATTAGCCAGGAAATTCGCAACTTTATTGACTTCTCTATAACAGTGAGAAATTAAAAAGGAATCAAAAAATCCTAGTTTTTGTAAAATGTGATCAAGAATATATTGTAATTGCCAACAATTCAATTTCTTCTTCATGACACATTGAATTATAACCATGGACTCACCTTCTATTACTAAATCTTTAATTTCCAGAGATATTGGCAAATCCAATCCAAAGGATAAAGCATGAAATTCTACAAAATTATTAATCTTAACACCAATTGCATGACATCGAGCCTAAATAAATCTTGAGTTATGATAAAAAATCACCATACCTACCCCAACCCGACCAGGATTCCCACGAGAGGCTCCATCAAAATTTAATTTAAAATGACCTTGCGGAGGAGGTTTCCAACAAGCCGAATTTCTCTTACATGTAGTATAGTTCCTTTTCAAAATTGAACCATGCGTAGGTAAGATCGACAACATCTTCCAGACCCTAGTTACCCTATTATCCCAATGCGAAAAAAAAGTAAGATTTTCTAGATTCTTGTAAATATAAGACAATGTAACTTCAGAAATAGAAGATTCAATTCTCAATAAAACCTCATCCATAGGAGAGCTTGTTTTTTTGAAAATCATGTTATTTCGTTCTAACCAAATATTCCAAATTACAATAGAAGGAGAAATAACCCAAAGACATGCATAAAAATATGAAGCAAATAGGAGGGGCCAAGATCTAAAATGGGAGATAAGATCCTTACTAATAACAAAGGATAGATTTAACTTTTCAAACAACCAATGCCAACACTCATAAGAAAAATCACAATGTAGAAACAAGTGTGAGGAAGATTCTAAGTTTTTGTTACAAAGGACACAAGGGAATACTGCAGTAATACCAAGCCTGTCCAATCTCATACCCGTAAGGACCCTATCCTGAACAGCCAACCAAGCAAAAGCCCCAGCTTTTGGGAGATAGGACACGTGCCAGAATAACTTGTATGGCCAAGAAGATAGATTTTTAGCAACCATAAGAGAGTTATACCCCTCTCTAACCATATATTTACTTGAGATATTCCTTGTCCAAATAAGATCACCCTCAGAATCAGAAAGGATTTCCACTCTCTCTCCCAACAACTGCACTTATTCAGACTTCACATTTTGATCAACATCTAAAAATTCAATAGACTTCCATCTAGCTATCTTAAGATGTCCACTAGACACAATCTCAAAATAATTTTCCACAAAGACACCCAGAAGGGAAGAAAGAATAGTAATTAGAGGAGACCAATCCCTGATGTTCACCAAAGGAGTGTGTCCATTCCATACTTCATCCCAAAATCTGGCTTTCCTGCCATTATGGACAACCTATGAAAGATGAGGCAAAATAACAGATCTACACTTACATAGAAAATTCCAAATAGCAGAACCAGAAGGCAAACTTGAAACTTTAAAAATATACTCTCTTCGTCCATTATTTAAGTATTCAGAAAACATAAGCTGGGCCCAACTAGGATTTTCATACAATTTCCAAACCAACTTAGCACCTGAGGCTAAATTCTGATTTTCCAATCTCCTAATACCTGACCCCCCCAACTCCTTAGGAAAACATACCTTATCCCAAGCTACTAACGAGAGTTATTTCTTTCCACCTTTATTATTATTCCAAAGGAAAGCTCTAAGAGTATCCTGCAAACTAACAATAGCCTTTTTTGGAGACTTCAAAACAGACATAAGATAAATGGGAACAACATTCAAAACAAACTTGATTAGAACAATTTTACCAGCCAAAGTTAACCACCTATGATTCCAAGATAGAATTCTTTTAGAAATAACCGAAATAAGCTCATCCTAAAAATCAACCTTATCCTGCTTAATAAGAAAGGGAATACCAAGGTAAGTACATGGAAGGTTTCCATATTCAAACTCCCAAAAAGAGTGTAATCTATGTTGAACCAATGGTGATGTATTAAGGAATAAAATCTTTGACTTATCAACATTTACTTTCTGACCAGAAAAAGATGCATAGTTTTGAATTATCCCCTTAATAACATTAGCCTCACCCAACGAAGCCTGACCAAATAACAGGGTATCATCAACAAATAGACAATGGGAAGTAGTTTGTGGAACATTATGAATCCTAACTCCCTTCCAAAGCCCCCCCAGTTTAGCAACCTTAATAGCCCAACTAAAAGCCTCAGCAAGGAGAATAAACAAGAAGGGAGAAAGGGGGTCCCCCTGTCTCAAACCCCGAGAGGAAGGGAAAAAGCCACAAGGGGAGCCATTGATTAAAACCAAAAATCTTGCAGAAGAAATACATGCACAAATCCATTTAACCCAAGCTTTGGAGAAACCTAATTTCTCAAGAACAACACATAAAGCCCCCCATTCAACTCTATCATAAGTCGTCATCATATCTAATTTTAAGTATCATGGTCGGGATTCTTTGGGTAGAGATAGAATGCAGCACCTCATGTGCCACAATTGTACCCTCTATCGTCTCTCTGCCAGGAAAAAAACCACCCTACTCCAAAGAAATAATCTTAGGAAGAATTTTAGCCAATCTTAGGGAAATTGCCTTAGTAAATATCTTATATAAAGTGTTACATAACGCAACAGCAGAAATTAGCAAATGTCTTTGTAACCTCTTTTTTAGGAATAATTGCAATCAATGTAGTATTAAGCTCTTTTAAAATAGACCTATTCCTCCTAGCTTCCTCAAGGGCCAATAAAACATCATTGCCCACAAAATCCCAATAGATTTCTTACTCCTTTTAGTTTGAACACTTGGAGGATTCAAACTTGATTTATTAGGTCTTACAGGTTGCTTCCCTTGACCACCAGGAGAAAGAGACAAAGCCTTTTGTATCCCAACATCAATTTCCAATTGAGTCTTAAGACTCTTCGGAGGCCTACCCCTCCTAGGAGAAACCAATGAAGGTGAAAGAAGCAAATTGGTTTGGACAATTGGTAAACTCCTACATGACTTAGGTGAAACCAGAGTGGATGGTTTATCGTTAGAACCCCATTCCTTAGTAGCCAAAATCTCAAAAGGATTAACCGAAGCCAAGATTGGGAAAATCGATTTTATACCCCCCAGATCGTTCTCAATTGAACAGATAACCCTATTAGTGAAAACCTCATCTATCTGAGGCACATGATTATTAAAAATTTCAGAGACTTGATGAGCCAGATTTTCATCTAGAATAATAACCTCGGGCATGTCACTCCCTAAAATAGTGTCCTTATCCACATTAACTACAACCTTCTGCGATGAATTATTAGACACTAAATTTTGAATTTCTTGAACTAAAGAAGCATCATTAGGAACTTCTATGGAGGGTGCCTCTTTGTTAATTTTCAAAACCGCAACATTTTTATCTAAATTCACAAGTTTAGAAGTTTCCAAATCCCCCTTATGAGTATTATTGTCATTAACCTGTATATGTTGCTTAAAAATTTCAAGGCAAAACACAGTCGATGTACGATCAACTCCTACCTCCGAACCCCCAAAATTTGAAATTTTATTAGAAGGTTTGGAGGCTGAGCCACGCGTGTCTGGGTTTTTCTTGAAATCCATAAGGATAGGAGCATCCAAAAGTAAAGGAGAATTACAAAGCTCTGAATCCAGTTTATCAATAGCTTGACACCAAATACCATCATGAGATTTGATATTACAAGTATGGGGGCACACATTCTTAGGGTTAGTTAAAACACAAATTTTTACCAGAACCTCCCCCTCCACAAAGTCCATTTTAGAAGTCAAAAAAGTCCCAAATGCATTCCCAATTTGCTCGAAGACATCCGGGTCCATAAACTCAAAGGGAATTTGAGGTAAACTAAACGACCTAGGTATAAGATTCAAACCAGATGAAGCAGGAACAGAAAAAGGTTTCCAAGCCGAAACAGAAATTAAGTGCTTCCCAAACCAGTGATGCAAAGATCTCAAAACTTCATCTCTAACAGAAGAAGAATCAAAAACAATAATAAAAGTATTTGCAGACAATAATTGAAAATAATGCATATCTGCCCATCGTTTTTGCAATTTATGATAAAGTTTTAACAGGCTTATCTGGTCACCCCAAATTTCCCCAGAAATAGCATTAGTGTGCAAGCAAAACGCTTTCTTGTCCACAAAAGAACCTAAAAGATCAATGTAGGGAATCGGAGCCCAAACCTGAGATGATGAAACCCCCGGCTGGACAGGAACAACAAGAATCATACTTACCTTCTCCTTCTCCGGAATAGCTTTCTTAGGGTTTAGATTTACCTTCCTTCCCACCTGCTGTGAAGAAACAGAAGCCCTATCCGCATGTTCTACATTCGCCGAACCAACCACCTGAGCAAATGTTTGCTTCTCACCCAGACCTACCTTTAGCCCATTTCCCCTTCAAAAGAAATTAACTCTAGTATAAAAGTTATGGGGATATTATTCTCATTCCAGGATTGAATCAAGTGCCAAGAAGAAGTTAAAAAAAATATCAAAAAGAAAAAGCCATTGAAATTGTAGTCATGAAAGTTACATCTAAGACGGCAGAATCCTGTCAATGTTAAGAATCAGTAAATTCAAGCTATTCTTGACTTTAATAATACATTTGATGGGATATTGTGGTGTCGTCTAGCTAAGCTTGCATTGACAAAGCTCTGCTGTAGCTTTCAATGGGTGGACAGCACTCCAAATCAGAGGAAGTTTCAAGCTATCTAACAATCGCTATCACTCAATTTAGGCCACAAAAATCTTGGAAATGAAAGCATAGTTGATGTAATTCGGTACAAAATGAGAAACAGATTTCTAAATCGATGTCATTCAGACCAAAATTTATTTCTTGTACACTCAAACAGTGAGTTTTATATAGTTTAGTACATATAGGCCTGCCAAATGTAGCTGTCGTTAGGGGACGACCATACATATACATACTTTTTTGAAATGTAGTTCGACTATATATATATATATATCAAATTTTATGGGGATTAGTTAGGGAAGTTTGAAAATTTGTATTGTTTGTAATTTTTATAGTTTCATTTACAGTCTTAAAAAAGAGAGTTGTTCCTGCATTTCAAGCCATACGTTGATGAAATGTAGCTTTCCTTAAGGGAATTGAATTTGGGTCTCCACAATGAGAACCTAGTGTTTTAACCAGTTAAGCTGAACCCCTTGTACGATAAGTTTTAATTATTATATATTTATATAATTATTTTATTTATTACATAATATTAAATATAAAACATTATTGACATCTCATCATTATATTAATGGGTTATTTAAAGAACATGTTTAGTTTTTTTATATCTTTGACATTTATAAAATGCATTTTTTAAATTATTATTATTATTATTATAAATCGCACTTGTCAACTATTGCATAGTCAAAAGAAATAGGACAAAACTAGTTACTATTATGTAATAGTGACACTATTGTAAAATAGTATTGTTTAAAAATGCCAAAAAAAAAATCCAATTAATAGTCAAAAGCTTACATCATGCTAATAAGACTATAGAGTACTATTATCCAATTGAAAAGTACAAACTTTAGGAAAATTGGTCAACTTATTTTAATTTCCGACTCTCATTGGTTTATGCTCTGACATTTAAAAAACTTGATGAGTGCATTAGTATTACTTGTGGAAAACTAATAAGAGCATCTATAGACATTAATAATAAGGATGAGGTGGGCCTAGTTTTCTTTTAATTTATTATGAAATTAAAATAGAACAACTTTCTTGACCTTTTTTTTGTAAAATTGTTAGCTAAGTTTTAAGATGTAATATTTGTAACCTATTATGAATAGTGACATGTCTTGCAAGCTTTTTAAAGAACAATATGTCATTAGTTTATATGGCATATGAATTCTATTAAATTAGTTTAAATTTAGCTGATCTAGATTTACATAAATTTGATATGGAAGCATTAAAGGTAAACTAAATGGGAAAATTTGTTATTAAAGATAACATTATATTAATCCAAAAAGTCAAGGATATTGAATCCCAATTCAAAAGATATCACTTTGATCAATGTTTATAATATCATGGTCATTGTTGGTAAAAGGTTGTCATTAATGTCAAAGGTTTTGGTCAGTTCTATCATTAATGTTAAGGTATCTAAAAGAGTATAATTATTTCTTGTCTGTAACTATGCATTTGAATTCCGAAAGGATCCATAAAAACTATGATATTCCATGTTGATTGTATCTATTGTAGAATGTTTGTTGTATCGTGTATCTACCACTAGTGTTTGAGGTGATTTGAAAAGGGCTTCTAGAATGTTCTAAGGTATGTTTCTTAGGCGGTGTGTTTATGTTGGTAGTTTATTATATTCTGCATTTTGTCCATCTTAAGATTTATGACCTAGATTTTGAAAGGAGAGTATGTCAACACATGGTGTATCATATGCTAGAGTTTTTTAGAGTTTATCTTTTATAGTTGGAAACTTTGAAGTGACCGAGTGGTCATTATTCTAGTTAATCAACTAGGTTGCAGTTCCGATTTGATCTGAAAAAGGTTTGTAATGTATGTTGAACAGAGGTAGTATGTGGATGACTATTGGGACCAAATAAGGCTACAATAGGAACCACATAGCATGTTTTTCTTCTAGAGTAGTGTGTGGGCTATTAGGCCTTGCTTATTACATGTTTGGTTAAGTGTTATATGTGTGGCCAACTTGTAGATGCAATATTATTTATATTAGGCCAACACATGAATGTAATTATCTTTTTTTTTTTTTTTTTTTCTTACTCTAATGGTATCCCTGCAACCCAGCCCAACGCACAACCCACCTTACCTTGGACTTACTTATTGCCAAGTTGGGGTCAGGGAGGGGCGAGATGAGGCAAGACTAGTCCACTAGGGATGTATCAAGCCGCCCTCAAGCCAGGTGCATCGGGTGAGTCTGGGCCTCAATGTCGAACCTGAGACCAATGGGGAGAAAACCCACAGCCCAAGCCAACTCCGCTACCCATGCGAGTTGCATATGAATGTAATTATCATTTTAATTCATATATATAATTGATCTAGGTTTAGTTATAAGGTGTTGTCAATTGTAAGATCAATAAGGAGAATTTGTTGTATGAGTATATAGGTGATGCAATGTGAGTAGAATCCCAATCATTGTGTTGTTTCATTAGAAGATCATATGCACTATGTGAGATTTTTATGAAGTTGATTAGATTAGGTGGAAGCTGAGTATTCATGTATTGAAGGTCTATAATTCATATTCTTTGTCTTCTTGTAAGATGTTGAGTTGGTTCTTAGATATTATATTAGGGAATTGGTGTCTCTTGTGGGTTAGTGTCTGCAAACACAATTGGGGATTGGTGCCTGATTCATATTGTGAGTGACTTATTATCTTGTGAAGCTATATTTGGATAGTAGATCCAAGTAGTTATTTCCACCATGGTTTTTTCCATCTTGGGCTTCTACATGTATTTAGTGTTCATATGTGTAAATGTGTATTTATGTTCTTTAATTTATAAGATACAAGTAGATAATCCTAATGATAAATGTGTATGTGTTGTTTGAATAAGATACTAATGATGATTAATGTTCAATCCAGTTAAAATTGGTGTATACTAATTCAACCCCCCTCTCAATATATTGTGTCCTTCAATTGGTATCAGAGCAAGGTTCCTTGGAAGAATTTTGACATATTGAGGTAGATCTAAGATGGAACACTCATTTGCTCAAGGATTTCTATCTTCAAATTGGGCTCCACTCTTTGATGGTTATAACTATGCATTCTAAAGTGCAAGGATTGAATCTTATTTAATGGCTCTTTGATTTGATGTTTAACAATCAATTGTGGATGGATATGAATTTCTTCACATTCCCCCAAGAGATCAAGTTGGGAGAAGAGCATGTGAAACTAATGCAAAGGAAAGGAATGTTATTATATGTGATTTAACTAACTTCAATTTTATGAAAGTCATGCACTACAGGACGACAAAGGAAGTATGGGACAAACTACATAATATTTATGAAGGTGATGATAAATTCAAGGAGGCAAATATTTATACCTATTGTGCTCAATTTAAGAGAAATTGAAAATGAAATAAGAAGAGAACATTGGTACTTTTCTTCTCTAGGTTAAGGAAGTTGTCAACTCTATTAGAGGACTTGGTGAAGATGTGAAAGATTCAATAATTGTAAAAAAGGTACTCATATCTCTTCTCCTTATAAGATTGATTCAAAAGTTTTTGTAATAGAAGAATCCAAAGATCTAAATAGGCTGACAATATATGAGTTACATGGGACATTAACAACATCTAAAATGAGAATTGTGAATGAAAAAAAATTTAGAAAAGAGGCAGCATTTAAGGAATCTATGAATAAAGACATGTCAAATTTCAATTAATATATAGATCTGGAAGAAAAATTTGTAAGGAAATTAAAAAGGGGCTCTAACAAGTATAAAGGTAAGTTACCATTCAAATGCTTTAATTGTGGTAAAATTGGTCATTGCATCAAAGTGCAAATAGAAGACTAGAAACAAGATGAAGAATATTTTATATGTTGAAGAAGAAGGTTACTCATTTGAAGAGTGCAATGAGGATAACTCCAGGAGATAAAATTAGAAGGCTAGATATTCATGGCTTTGGAAACCCCAAACGGTGATGTAGAAAATATAATTTTGAATTGGAATAGAAGATACTGACATAGATCTTGATGAAGAACTTATTTATGCTCAGAATGTAATCAAGAACCTTAAGAAGAGAATTAAAGAAGTTGTAAAAGATAAAGATGATTTATCACATAGTCTAAATAAATCAAAGAAGATGATTGTTGATCTAAAAATCCAAAATGAAGAAGGAAGAATGATACAAGATGTCTTGACAGACAAATTACAAACAAGAGACCAGGACTTTGAAAATATTGAAGCAAAAGTAGTATCTATGAGAATAGATTTAGAGAGAACAAACAATCATTTGAGAAAAAAATTAAAGTTTAGAAAGAGTAATGAGATTATAGATAAGATTATTTGTAGTCAAACAGCACTGCATATCAAGAATGGTATTGGATTCAATGAAAATCATTTCAATATGGTGTTAGGATAACCTGTGAACAACTAAGAGGGGGGGTGAATCAGTTGTTAACAGGTTATATTAATCAAACCACTTTATAACCTTTAACCGGAGCACATGAACATTGAATACTGGAATAGAAGAAATAGATACCGGTAAGCAATAAAACTTAAGAATGAAACAGAGAATTAACACAATGCAACCATACCACATAACATCATGATTTGTACATGGAAAACTGGTAAAGGGAAAAACCACAGTGGGAAGCCTACCCACAGTCGGATGATACTTCTGCATAAATTATGTGATACAATAAGGGGCCTACACATACAAGAAGGCACAATGCCTAGAGCGTACTACTCATTACAAAAGAGTCTCACTGACTACAGAGAGGTTATAACCACCTCAAGATAATTGGACAACAATCCAGAAGAATGAACTGCTAGAGATAGCATCTACCATGCTTGATTATAGTCCCAGTTAAGCTCAATACCGGAGGCCTTTGACCTCTTACTTAAACCCAATTCAATCACCTATGATCGACCAAATATCCTTCGCATATGATATATCATTCCACGTCCACGACACACAACCTATAATGAGATCTTACATCAATTTATATAAACCCTAAGGCCTAAACCAATTAGGTTGGCCACCTAAAAGATATTACAATAAGATCATTACATACATCCATATTACAATGATATGCCATGTCAGCTTTAGACCAAAACAACAATAATCAATCTACAAATCATCCCGGTAACATGTAGATAACATGTTAACATGATACCAGTCCATAACCTAGATAGGTATCGGACCTAATCTAAGTCCACCACGCCAAAGCGATGTCTCCAATCAGTTGAGCCACGATCAAGGATCACCTTCTACATCCTGAATTTCATCTAGAAGTCGCACCAACACCACTTATGCATTTTGTCAAAGATTCTTAGTAAAAGCTCTGCCAGTTAAACCTTAAACCCTTACCGGTAACACATGATCTTCTACCAGTAACCAAAACCTATCTATCAGTAACCAACCATAACAACTAGTGTTGACATCAATGACAAAACATCAATGCAACACATAATCAATTCCTCCATATTGCCAACATATGTTTATTGAGATCACAATGAATTAAAGTGTAGAAGATTTAAATAAGCATGGTTCCGGAAGTTCAAGAGTTGATCCACTCAAGGTGACTAATAATGACAACAAAGAAAAAGATGAAGGGTTTATCCTTGTTTAGGGTGAGAAGAAATGAATTTACTCCTTTGGATGATTTCAATGTTGAATGGTATAAGTGCAACAACTTTGGACACATTACAAGACATTAAATAACCAATTTTGTGAAAGCATCTAAACTAGATAAAAAGGAAAGCACCTCTACTAATTAGAAGAATAAATTTAAGGTGTTGAAAAGAAAGAAAGAAGAAGAGTATCAAGAAAAGTCAATAATTCCTCACACTAAATTTCATGATCAATCTGAAATATGTACCAGATACAGATATAAAAAGTTAATCATTGCACCTAGTATGGAAGAATGTGAAACCATAGAAGGAAGTTCTAGCAAATCCATTATGGATTGTTGTAGCACATAATATTATGACTTTATTGTGACCAAGGAAATAGAGTTCCTATTGGGAAAGAGAGATAAAAAATGGCCTTGGTATAAAAAGGAAGAATGTGGCAATATTTTTGAGTTTTTTATGCAAATGATGAGAGAGAGAAAGAGAGACATCTCTTATATGATGTTCTAGAGGAATTATAGGTTAAGGGGGAGTGTTATCTCCCCTCTGCGTGATGACTTGGTTGTCTTGTAGTGAAGATAAATTTGGTTTAGTGCATGGAGTATCTCAAACAGGGGAAAAGGAAGTGTTGGAACCCTAATTTTTGGCAAAATTTAGTCTTCCTTAAGGATCCCAAGAAGTCATTTTATCAACCCTATACACACCTTATCACCAAGATTCTCATTAACCCAGGAAAAGACTTTTTACCCTGCTAATATTCAACCCTACCAATTTATGGATACCAGTTTAAGAAGAATGATTTATTTAATCATTAGGTGGGGTCATTATTGTTACAAGCTCATTAACAAAAGGCATGAATAGAAAAGAATTCAGAATCACCGATAATACTTCGACTGGGTCAAACCAAGAGATGTCTCAAAATAAGCAATGGCGGATCGAATTCTATGATCACATTAAGAATTCTATATGTGGGGAAAATGTTGCTCCAATGAGGGTAGAGCCCAACATATAGATTTAAAAGAAATAGATAGGTATCGAATGAATGATGATATTAGAAGATCTAAAAATTGACATTTGCTTGTCTGCAATATTTCAACACGACTTCTTATCAATCACAAAGATAAGTCATATCAACATAGACCATAAGAGCGAAAGAATGAAAATAGTGCTTAGCTGAAAATAGGAGTTACATCGAAAACATATTGTTGGTATGACCCTCCCTAGGTTTCCCAAAAATATTCAAATCGGTGTAATAGCGCAGACCTACAAGACCAGAAGATACTACTTTGAAAAGGCAAGCAGACAGATAACCCTTTTTCGGTGTGATTCACTCTAGGTTTCGACAAAAGATCGAGTATCAGCCTAACAGGACAATTATACCAAGTACCAAAGGGTCTTACCGAAAGCGCAAGTTACAACGAAAAGGCAACTTATCAGGGTAAAATCTTCTAAGCTACACCAAAGTATAGTAACATCGAAGAAACTCCTCATTCATAACATCGAAGTCATCAATTTTCGGTGTAGTAAAGAAAGTTTGCAAAGCTTGAAATCATTTCATTGAAATGATGTGTTACTCTGAAAACCAAGTGGGGCCCATAGTTATAATAAGAGATGGGATAATTTATCGACAAAGCTTGATGATGGTCTTTTCTGAAACATCCATTTTTTGGTATAATTTCACAAACCAATCAAAAGCATAAATATTATACTGAAAGCCTATCCTATATTGAAATTAGAGTATTCAGAGGAAGGGATGAATGGCTATACCGATGAAGAGTTGTTGTCATTGTAGTTACACACAAGGGAAGAGATCAAAATAGTTTCATTTAAGAAGCATCTTATGCTGAAATCTGAGTAACGATGAAGAAATTTTGGGGTACTCCGACATTAATGTTGTGTCAATTCAATATATCACATGAATTTTTGAACTGATACATTAATGATCATTTTGCAACTATTTCTTAAATGACACAAATTGTAAATTTATGTTGAGAAGTTGTACCAATTCCATATCACTGTGAGGAGATTACACAAAGAAAGAATAGGTGTTTCCAAGTGAGGATTAACCAAAGAAGCCAAAATTTCATTCAAAAATTCCAAGAATAAGAGGCCCACTCTGTTCAATTAGATTGTTTCTTCCAAGAACAATGGAAGAGTCTTCTAAAAAACCGAGGGCTAGAAAACAAAAAGAAAAACATATTGAAACAGAAGGCCTTCAAGAAACAAAACCCAATTAAGAACCAAAAAAAGGAAGGAAGGAATCTAAACCAACATTTAATGGACCGTTTCCCTAATTCTAGGCCAAAATCTAGAAGATATTCCCAAGCAAAAATGCTAGGAGACAAGCATGAAGACTTAAACGATATCTGGACACCCATAAGAGGGTATGAGTTATTTATGTACCATTATATAAAAAGGAATAGGTCGAAGCCGATATGAAACCCATGGGAGTTTAACATATGGAAATTGGTTGTGCCCGATGTCTTTGTGAATGTGGATTTGATGGCATTATTAGAAAAGAATTATAATCCTAAAAACAAAACAATTAATGATGCTACAAGACTACCCCCCGGTCGGTAACTAGGGATTACATGTCGAGAGTGTTCGACCTAGACATAACCCTTGATGAGCATATTGATCAAACCCTCTTATCCAATGAGTTTACCAGACTCGGGAAGATAGACCAATGGTGGAGACTTCCTATGCATAGGCCCAAGGACAAAGATAATCTCAAAGTGTTTGAAAAGAGTGAAAAACCTCCTTATGATGTTGATTTGTTTCGGGAATATTTCAAATACAATTATTATTCAGTCTGCCAAATCATGGGAATTGAGGCAAATGTTCTGATGGAAGTAGCACCTATGGTACTGACTGTTGATGTGCATACACATGATGCTCGACCTTTTGACTATGTGACCCTAATTGTGGACCAAATCAACCATGGCTTGGAAAGGGTCAATAATGACCCCAGTGAAATCCATTTTAGACACTACTCTATGTTAATGCATATGTTGTTGTATGTTGGTCAAGTGATTGGTACGTGGAATGATAAACTCAAAGTGAATGAGTATAATAGAGAAGCTATTAGAAATCCAGTACATATGTGGACAATAATATGGGATCAAAGATGTCAAAGGTCCCAATATTTTTGCTTTGAAGAACATTTTGTCAATCCTCTATGTCAGCTTCTTGGTTACTCTTGCAATTACACTTTAAGCCCAGAAATACAAAATTTTCTTAGGCCAAAAGATAATGATGAGTATCAATTGGTACATCCATAATTGGGGAGACTAGTATGTCCTGAAAAACTACACCAAGATAAGAGTGTATGGATTCAAAGGTCCTCCTTTACTGCTCCCAAAAATAGTACCAGATATAATTTCTTTTGGAGATCATGAGACAATTGGCAAAATCAAATAGGTTGCATTTAAAGAAATATGGGAAACAATTCCTAATACCTAGGTATTTGTGTTTTGGGAGTTATACTATTTTTTCCATAAAATGATATGACCATATTTAAGATAAATTGGCCTACTATGGTTTAAGTCAAGACATGCCTAGGGTCAATTTTGATCCTGGGGGATTTATTAATTCTGCTAAACAATCACAGAAACTTCACCCATATGAACATGTGCCACTTGAGGAAGAAGATATGATCCAAAATTTGGAAGAAGCACAAGCCACTAAAAATCTAGAAGCTTATGACGAAGTCATTAGGGATGAGGAATGGAGAAAAAGCCACAATTTTTCAATGTCTAATGCATATTCAGATATTCAGGATCTCATTGTCCGTGCAAATATGAATATTTCTCATTTGAAAGAATTAATTGAGGGTGTCCCTCCAAGATCCATAGGCAAAGATACAAGGAGGCCTATAGGAAGAGGCATACATATTATGATACCTCTTGCTCACTTGTCCCCCCAACCTACCCCTATAATACTCAATGATACTAGAGATGACCAGGAGAATAATTTGCATCAGGATCTAGGAAGAGGGGAGGTTCAACCTAATGATAAGGATAATGAAAAGGACACTAGGATATTAGCAGGTGAAAATTTTATTTCTGATGATGAATTCATTCATTCACTAGAATTCAAAGCATTTTTGTACAAACATCGGGGAAAATTGATCAGGCAATAGGCTGGTAATGTGACTCTTGAGAATGAGAGTGTGCTACTTGAAAAACTAGAAAAGGATATTGACAATGAAATTGCCACAATGACTCTAGTCAGAGGAAGATAACTCTTGCATGAAGTCGGTGTACTCCTTGTACTCAGCTGGGATATGAATTAAGCAATCTTGTTTGATAGTTTTATTAAAAATCATAATATACATAAAAGGATATTGCCATAAGACATTGATAGGATCTATTCTAGCTCTGGTTTTTATCCTGACAAAAGGGCACTATTACAATGGGCTCTTCACCCAAGGAACACAATGCCTACTTTGGTGGAGACTGACACAGTGTTTGGCCATCTTATGGTTCAAAAGATGGGAGAGACATACCCATTGGAAGTTGTTGATTTGAATGTCAATGTAGCTGAATTCACCAAGGCCCAAATAAAACATGTGATAAAAGAAAGAGATGCCTATAAGGCTAAGTATGAGAAGACAGAGGAACGTGTGCATCAGTTGGAAGAAGAATTAAAATTGAATCCTAACAAACAATAATTTTCCTATGAACAAGAACAACAAATTACTGAAGCACTATAGGATACTAATTATTGGAGATATCAGGCAGAGAAGCTACAGAAAAAATTGAAGAAGAAGGAAGAACAAGGGAAGAAGGTTGTATATGATATGATGGCAAGATTAGTTACCCATAGATTCAGCGAAATGTTGCAATATACCAATTAGTATTGGAACACTTATGTAGGGACTTTCAGGGCATTACAAGAACATTCTAGATTGATAGAACGGGTGAAAGAAATTGTTGATAAGGTGCAGTATCCTAAATCTTCCAAGCTACCAAAAAATGTTAAAAATTTGTGGTTTAAACAAATGGAATACAAAGAGGAACTGGAGGATGACATGAAGCAGTATAATGAGAGTCCCCCTTCTCTGTTGAGTACTGAAAATGATGGTATGCCAATGCCTCAAGAATAATGGAAGGAATTATTGTCATTGGAGCACCCACGGGCATTAGAGGCAATCAATGATGAGGATCACATTCAAGATAACATGAAGATTATCCTAAACAGGCTCTACAGGAAGGAATATGTTATGAAGCATTTCATCTCAAATATCACCACCTACAGGGAGTAGGAATACATAGACCATCTAGGGGTTGTCAATCTATTTCTTTTGAATCGTTAAGTTCTTGTTTGAATTAGTTATATTATGTAACTAATTTCTATGTTGTTATCAAGAGACATGTAGTTTCATATGTACTTGATCTCTCCTTATAAAAGGAAGATCATTTGCTTTCATTTAAAAATAGTGGATGATAGACTTTAAAAAAAAATCTACTAATATACAGACTGGA